>NW_017617408.1:315000-332500 GCF_001879475.1 Ipomoea nil
CATTTTAAATTAATTCGACACCAAAACTTATTTAAATTCCAAAATCCTAAAATTTTCAGGTACTTCGTGTACCAAGTTTTAAACTTAGAAACCAATCTGAGTGAGACCGGGAGAAACCTGAACCAAGTGTTTGTTTAGAATTCATCTTTGGAAAAATCTATTTTTGACCCCAAACTATTTAAAATCACCTTTTTAGACTATGGTTCATGAAGCTTGGTGAACCACATCCAACCAACACCTTTCCCTGATTCATTTTCTTAGCTAGAAAAATTACCATCTTGCCCTCCACAAATCATTGAGTATCATCCTAGGGTTTTGCACCCTATAAAACCCACCTTATTCCATTGTTGATTCCCTGATCTCTTTCTTTGCCTCACCAAGGTTTTTGGTCTGCCAAGTAGAAGGAAAAACAACAGTAAGTTCATCTTCATTTTTCCCCTTCAATCTTAGCCTTCCATCTTCTTTCTAGCTTCATCCATTCTCTGAGGTTCTAGTCTAAGTTTTGTATGGTTTATTTGGGGAGTTTAGGTGGTGAAGGAGGTACTAGCTAGGTTGGGGGGAAGAAGAGATCCAAGCAAGAAGAAGAAGCTTCAAAGGTATAACCCCATGGACTCCCTCTTCAATTTTTGCTCTGTGAAGCCTAGTTTCTTGAGTTGAAATGATAGATTTTTGTTGTGTTTGAGCTAGGAAGTGATCTATTACTTGTCTATGAGGTGTTGATAATGTTTTGGATGTGTTGGAATTGCTTGAAAGTGATTTGCAGATGAAATGGATTATCTTGTGCATAGACAGTGTGCACTAGATAAATGTAACGGCTCTAGCCAACGGTCCCCTCAAGGGGACCGTTGGCTAGAGCCGTGGCCAGCCGGGCCTAGGGCACGGCCCTAGGAGTGGGTCGTTGCCTAGGCCCGGCATTGTGGCGGCTTGAGGGGGCGGGCCATGAGGAACCCCGTCCCCTGGTCCCTGAGTTGTTTCTGTGCAGTGTCCGGGCCCTTGTGGCTCAGCTACGTGTCGTTTCGGGCCAGGTGTCATGGGCCCTTGTGGGTCGGTACCTCGGGGCCGTCTTGACGCACGTTTTGGTTTTAATTTCGTTGAATTTGGATTAGAAATGAGCATGTTATGATGGATTTATTGATAAATTTGCTTCACAATATGTATGTTGAAGTTCACTGTAATGAGAATTACTTTGCTTTGTTGCCCTGATGTTATTTATGTGTTGAGTAGAGAAGCATGATCACGTTGAGAATAAGATTTATTAGAAAAGCATGACTAGAATGTGGTGTTTGATCAATGGGATTTGGAGTATATTTGATGGTAGAAATATATAGAGTTTGATATGTTGCAAACCGAGCATATTATTGTATTCTTGAGAAATTCTATGATATATATATATATATATATATATATATATATATATATATATATATATATATATATATATATATATATATATATATATATATATATATATGTAATCGAAGCATGTTGTAGAGCGTTTTTGCATTTTAAGTATAGCATGTTTTAAAAATGCATAAGTGGCCAACGTGAGTCCAAGTATTACTTTCAAAATTCATGAGCATGTGGAATATCATTATTGTGATGCATTGAGAAGTTGTTGAGTTATGCCATACATGAGATTGGTGCATGAGCGATATATTTATATAATATCTATATCAGTGAGGTTTTGGAGGACCCCGTTTGGACTATGTCATCTCGGATGATTTTATGTACATTGTGGTCCCAGTATATGTAACGCGGTGTATTCCCACGTTACGAGGTTGGAAACTGTCCGCCAGGCTTAGAATCCTGGTCAGGGGGTGTGCACACTGCACTACAAGAAAAACAATCTTTAGTGACAAAAAATTAGTGACGGGTGGAAAAACCGCTCACTAAATGTATTATTTTCATAGTTTTTACGAGGGTTAAAAATTACTCTAGCTAAAGGTTTATGATTTAGTGATGAAATTTTATTTGTATACTTATTTTAAATGTATACTCTCACTATTGGTATGAAAGATGTTGTTACTCTCACTATTGATGTCTGAAAATTATTTCCCACCAAATCTTTGTTTTATGATGCCAATTACTTGAACCCAATTTCAAGTAGGGTTTATCCTCAAGTCTCCTCCGCCTTGCTCCGCCCAAATGTTCGGAGCTCAGCTTAAGATGGGTGAAAAATCTCAAGGTTCTGATTGACGCAGCCAAAAATCTCAAACCCTAACACTCCAATCCAGCGCAAAACGCCATCGCAGAACGCAACCATGCCGTGCAGCAGACGCCGTCGCCGTGCAGCAGAACTCTGTCGCCGTCGCAGCAGAGCTCCGTTGCCTCCTCCTTCATCTGTGACTAGTAAATCTATAAATAATTCCTCCTCCGTCTGTGACTGATTTTAGTTCATATAGAATTGAATATATTAACCTCCTCCGCACCAATTTCCTTTTGATTTTCTGAACGAGAAAAATATTTAGGATCGTATGCTTTTTAGGACTGTAGTAGCCGCAAAAACTGTCATTCTAGCTGCTTTGCTTGTAATATTAATGACTAGAGCTTTTGTATGTGCTGCAAAATCATTTTTTTCCCGCATCTGCTCTAGTATGGTACTTCCTGAGTTCTTGCAGTATATCTCAGAGATCCAAAACTATAGTCAAGAATTGTCTTATATTTTCATGATAGAATCATATTTTCTTGCTTTAAAAATTTAGTAAATCACATGCCCATTGGTTGCAATAGAATAATGCCTACAGAAATTCTAAAGTTGCACAAGTACTTAACATGGCTTATTCGTGTCTAATTTTCTGTTTAAAATTCATGGGAATTCTAATTTAGTTTTCATTCAGGATATCTAGCAGGATTATGAGGCAACCATTCAGTGCTTTAGATGCTTAAAAGGCACACTAGAGAAGGTACCTTGGCTTGTTTGATAGGAGCTTACTATGAAACCATTTAACTGTGGTTTTTCTTTGTGCCTTTAATGTCAATTATAGATTATTTGGTTATCTTTGTTTGTGATTTTAGTTGTACTTTGTATGGGATTTCATGCTCATACTTCATTGATTATTGTTACATATTATTATTTTTCTGGTGTAGCAGCGTGTTGTCTGTAATCAATGCTAAAACAGATGCATGAATCTGTTTGCACTTCGATATTATATATAGGTTGGATGTTGATTTTGCATTACCTTAATTTCCATCAATGCCGTGCTATTTAAGGTCCCTACATTAGTGGCCTGTAATTCAATGCATTTTTTCTTTATCAATTAGCTAAACATACAAGTCAATTCTCTAACTGAATTACCTTAAATCTGATTCACGTAATGGTCATTCCAGAGCAATGTAAGACAGGAGATGTTCAGATGCAGCCTTGATATTGTGAAGTGGAGTGAGTTAACCCCTTGATTCTTGTGCTATTTTTTTTTTTCAGAAACCTTTTGCTCTGCTATGTAAATATTGGTATTTGATATGGCTAAGTTTCTTTATAGGGTAATGCTCCATGCTTTTGCAATTACAGTAAGTACTCCTAATGACATTTCTCCTCAATACTTTCTGAGTACTAAAAGCGAGGACGTAATGAGTATTAGAAAGAATGGTTACTCAATTGAAAACAAGAAATTTATGCCACTCTCTACTTACCACTATTTCCATCTCCTTTGCCCATATTTATTCACCAGCTACTTCATCTTTTTCTTACTGGCTGGATTGATTGGATTATTTGTTTGATCTCTCTCACTATATCTCACTCTTTCTTTCACTGCTCACATCTATGTAGATACATACACATCTGCTAGCTTTGTGGTGATGATGACAGGTCTTTTGATTCATCAACCAAACCAGCAGTAAGCTTTGGATAATCAAGAAAACATGTCTAATGTCTAATGCTCTAATGTAACTATGTTCTGTAGTAGTGATTGTGACTGCACTTTTTTTCTCCTCAATTTGGTTTACCTATTAAAAGTAATAAGATGGAAAAATACTCCTGAGAATTTTTTATTTATATTTATTGGTTTTTAGGTGAACGGTAGGAGCTTTTGATGTATAATGTCGTTAGCAAGAACCGGATTCAGATAGAGTTCCCGGTGGTGGGACTGGATGATGAGGTATATTTGCTTTTCATTTTATGATTTCATTATAAACTATGTATTAGATTAAATTATTACATTATGCAGTTCTCTTTGTCCTATTAATGTCGTTTGAAGAGCATGATTACATTAATGAGGGGGGAAATAGGACACTTTTTGTAGATATTTTGAAGTATACTTCAAGGAAGGTCACATATCTCTCAGAAACATATCTTTGTTAGTATCATGTACATTATATTTATTGCTTTTCATTTTCTACAGTTCCTTGATGCAGGTTTCTTCCATGTTGATCGTCCATTTGGGAATTTGATACGCACTCCAGATGGAAAGCTAGATCGGACATTTTTGCTTTGGGGCTGCTTTTGTCTAAACTAAGCATGTTTGTTTGTACAGTTTCACCTTTCAAAATAGCCAACAGATACATTATTATAGTTATTTGTTATAATAATTAGTTTCTTTGTCTTTAGTCTTACAAAGTTGTGTGAAACATTTTATTTTGGTAGTGATGATGAAGTCTTTTAATATATTGATCGGGTTTACTTTGTTGAATTATGATAAAAATTATAAATTTTACCAATATAATATCTATTGTTACAACGTAATATAATGTCGATTAGTGAAAAAAAAAATGTATTACAAAAATTAATATTTAATGAGAAGCAACAATAGTAAATAGTAATATTAATGACGGGATTTTCCTATCATTACAAGAATATAATGAGAGGAAACTATGCTAGTGGGTAGTTGTATTAGTGACGGGATTACTTGTCACAAAAAGAACATTTTAGTGACGGTAAATATACTATCACTATATGCTTATTAATGATGGTATCATATCCCGACACTATTTGTTTTTAACCTCGGAAGAAATAACGACGGGAGGCGACAGTAAATTTCCCGTCATTAAAAGTCTTTTATGATGAGTTTTGAGTTTTTAGTGACGATTTTACCTCTCACTAATGAGCAATTTTCTTGTAGTGCTGATAGTTCGATACCTGATTCCACAGAGTTTGAGCATAGAACCAAGAGAGTGGTTCGGTGGACGAGCAGAGTATTAGGTCGGCTAGACGTCGTGCCCGGATATGTTCATTCACACTATGATGAAGTTCCTACCTTGTCCATTTATAAAGAAAGTGAGTCATTACGACTCTAAGAAAAGAAAGAAAGAAGTGAGTCATTGCGACTCTAAGAACAAAAAGAAAGAAAGCAAGTCATTATGACTCAAAGAGACCTCCACAAAAAGTATTCTATTTTACAAACGAGTGTTTGAGTATATGTATAGTATTGCACGATATTGCATTTGAGTATAGTATTGCACGAGATTGCATTTGAGTATAGTATTGCACGAGATTGCATATGAGTATAGTATCGCACGAGATTGCATAATGAGAATGATTAGCCGAGTTTGTTTATGAGTATGATTGCTTAGTTGCATTTTTGAAGTCTTATTTATCCAGTTCGAATGATGAGAACTTGAAAGCATGACGATAGTTTTCGTATTGATTAATAGCATGAAGTTACTTGTAAGCATGTGTTCGCTTTGATAAGTTTGTTGTGATATTTATGTGTTAGAATATTTATGTTGTTGAGTCGTTTGTATTGGAGCATGCATGTTGATATTATAGGTTGCAAGCATATAGAAAGTATGTATCTACAGTTGTCTATGTAATGAGAATGTTTGACTTAGTATGAAATCAAATGTTTTTCCAAAGCATATTCTATAGTACTTTACAGGGTTGAGTGTGGTTATACTTAGCTTCGTGCTAACGGGTGTTTTCCTATTTGTCTATGTGTTGTTTGTAAAACCCCTTTCAGGTGGGCCCAGCAGTTGAGAGATGATCGAGTTAGACTAGTCTAGTAGATCTAGTAGTCTAAACTCTTAGTACTTTTATCATGATGTTTTTATGTCGAATTCGTAGACTTGATGATTTGGTTGATGTTAGAACTTATGATCTGATGTTCTAGTTTGATGTTTAGACATCGGGGTGTTTCCCCCCCCCCCCCCCCCCCCCTTTTGACTTTTGATTAAGTTTTATGAATGTTAGTTACTTTTATTATTCTAGTTCCATCCTTAGCCTGGTGCAATCACCACGGAGTGGTGGTTGTGGCGGTGACATTCTCACTAGTTTACTTATTAAGTTGTTTATCCGTTGCTTAGTTTATGTTAATTGTGGTTTAGATTTGTAATTAAGATTTAGAAAAAGTGGGGTGTTACACCCTTGGCCGAGCAGGGCTCAACCTCGGGCCCCCGGGTCCGCTCCACACCTTCTTGTTCCGTTTTTCGGGTCGATTTGCTCCGAATTTAACATATCCATCATCCGATTTCAACCGTTTTAATTGGTTTAGGACTTTAGTAAAACTAGTTAAAAAATATGGTTACTAAAAATTAGAGGTTATCTAAAGTCATAAACTAATTAAATTGGTTGAAATCGAAAAATAACAAAAATATATATATGAAAAGACAAAAATATCTTTACTAAAAATATAAAAAGTTATAAGGCAAAATATAACAGGGCGTTTGATTGTATGGAATTTAAATCCCCTTCCCACTTAATTTCTACCTAATTCCAAATGCCACAAAATTCCTTGGTTGAAAGGAATTGCAATTCCTCTATTTTCATGGAATTAAAATCTCATTCCCCCCTGGGATTTTAATTCCTTGAATTTTAGGAAGAAAAAAAGATAGTGATGAGTCAAAATTACCCCTTCTTTTTTTAACCTAAAATTAATGCATAACAACAACAATGAACATTTTTGACTTTATACTACATATTATTCTCTTTCAATTCTCATGTATACCAAACATTGGAATTGAAATTCCCAGTAATTCTATTCCTGTAAACCAAACACTAGAATTTAAATTCTCACTTTATTCTCAGTACTTCATCTCCTATGAAATTGTAATTCTTTTCTCACGTAATTTCCCTCTCCAACCAAACACTTTATAATAATTTGGATGTTAAATGACAAAAATAATACTCCCTCCGTCCCGAAATGGTTGTCTCATTTGCTTTTTGCACGCTTTTTAAGGAATTATAGTAAATGCTATGTCATTTCCCAATTATGCCCTTCACTTTTCTTACTTTTAGAAATAAAAGCAAAAGTCATAAGGGTAAATTGAAAAAGTAGAATGATGTTGATGTTCAATTTTGGAAAGAGGACAACATTTTGGGACAAACTAAAGAGGAAAGTAAGACATGGAAAATGGGACGGAGGGAGTAGTATATAAGACTAAATTTGAAATTATTGGCAATTGGCATACGAGATCTCCTGTGGAATTAATTCTTTGGGAAAATATTGTAGACCGCTATTTTCATTCTTCCATCCCATCGCTCCTGTCTGTCGGGTTCTCTCCCAATCTAGGCTAGGGTTTCCACTTCCAGACCCCTCTACGCACTCCTGCTCTCTTCTCCCTCTTTCGGACCAAAAATGGCCGAAGACGCACAGTACGCATCCGAAGCGGGGTCGAATAAGAGGAAGTACGAGGAGCCAACGTCTCCTTCTCCGGTTTCGCGCAGGCCCACTGGATTCTCCGCACCAATCTCTTCACTGTCTCCACCCGACGGTTCCGCCGCCGCGGCTGCTCCTCCTCCTTCGTACGCCAATGTTCCGCCTCCCATGGATGACTTCCAGCTGGCGAAGCAGAGGGCTCAGGAGATCGCTGCTCGGCTAATCAACAACTCGGATCTAAAAAAGCCCAGGGTTGACAACGGTGGCGGCGCTGGTGCATTTGAAACTAGAGAACGTAAGGGTTTCGGGCTTCTGCTTCGTCCATGTACTCGTTGGACCTCTTATTTTCTCTATGAATTATGTTGTTTTGCTATAATTCTTTCGTTGATTATACTTTTTTGCTAATTCTTTGCTAGTCGTAGTGGTTATTCTATAAATTTGTTTGATTGGAGTTTCATGTTGGTTTTGTGGTATAATTGTGGTCTCTTTATGTTTCTGTGTATCAATCAAATACTTGTTTGTGTTCAACAGGAATTAGGGAGATAGAGTGTAGTTCACAAGGAAGTATTCTTCTTTTGTCCTTGAATTGATTGCTTTCTAATTGGTCCGTCTCCTTTATGCATATATTTATGTTCATCACATATGTTGCATTTCCTGTTTATATCCCGTCACCATAGATAGCAAATGAGGCAATCAATTAGGGAAGGTGTGGGTATGTTTTTCCTGGTACATACCCTGTGTAAGATTTCGCCTTTTATGTACTGCAGCTCAGAAGCCAGTTGGGTCTACTTTACTTCCATCAGTAACTGGTTCATATGGTTACCCTGGTCCAAGCAAGAAGATTGAGGTTCCAAATGGCAGGGTTGGTGTAATCATAGGCAAAGGTGGGGAAACCATTCGGTATCTTCAACTCCAATCTGGAGCAAAGATACAAGTTACCAGAGACATGGATGCTGACCCTAATTCTCAAACTAGAGGGGTTGAACTAATGGGCACTCCAGAGCAGATAGCCAAGGCTGAGCAGTTGATTCAAGATGTTCTTTCTGAGGTAGAATTTGTAAATTATTTATGCCATTCTATTCATATTATGGTTTCTTCTTTTAAACAATCAGTCCTCTCCTTTGATCAGGGCTTTCCATTTAAGATAAGTTATGCTTTGTGTGTATAGTGGTTTCCCCCTTACTAATACACTGTAATTGAAATAGGCTGATTCAGGTGGTTCTGGCATAGTATCACGAAGGTTACCTGGACAGCAAACTGGAGCTGAACAATTTGTTATGCAAGTCCCAAACAACAAGGTATACTGCCAGTAAAGTTTGTATGCTGTTTGGTGAAATACTTCTATCCTTTTTCTATTGTCAACTGGTGTGTGTATAGGTTGGCCTTGTTATTGGCAAAGGTGGAGAATCCATAAAAAACATGCAAGCAAGATCAGGAGCACGTATTCAGGTACACTTCATTCTTTTTATTTGCCTGTGAGCACAACATTCATTGCTTATTATGCAGTGTCAACAGTTTAGATTTTGTTTGATTTCTTTCAACTTTTACAGGTGATACCTTTGCACTTACCACCTGGTGACACTTCAACTGAGAGGACTGTACAGATTGAAGGATCAAGTGATCAGATTGAGCATGCAAAACAGCTTGTTAATGAAGTTATCAGTGAGGTATATTGGTCATGCATAACGTTGTGGATTTATTCTTGTCATCCTGTGCATGAAATACAATTTAAGTATTGTGTTTAGTTTGTGTGTTCATTTTTTCACTATCCTTTGGTGCCTGTCAAGATAATATCATAATAGCCTACACAAATATGCTCAAGGGTTACATACTCATTGCTGGACATCAGTGGTTACATACTCATGTCAAGCGTTACATACTCAAGTCACTAGAGTGGTCTTATTTAACTTTATTTTCTGAATATGTATATTGGTATTTAGAGTCTACACTTTGACATCAGGGGCATAACCCTCGACTCCAATGCAGAGTTATTATTTGTAGATCCTGGCAGAGCAGTGTGAGGTCCAGTAGTTTGCATTCCTTATTTATTGTGGTGAAGGTCTAAATATTTTGGTATTCTTAATTTGGTGATCGGATGGGTATCTTTACTAGAATCCTTCTAGCCTAAGAATATAATATTTGATAAGTAGACTAACTGCCATAGAATTTTGATATCATTACCTGTGACTTAAGCTGATGAATAATTGTCTCCTATATCGAACCAATATCTATACATGGAAATACAGGATGTATGCATATATACTTTGCCATTCCTCTTTGGATGTACAGCCAGGTCGATTGAGATTCTGTAGTTCGTGTTGAATGTCCATGGATGGAGGTAATGCGGCCTTATGCAGTGCCCTTAGTTGCAAACTAGGACCTTATTAGCTGATGGTATTCTACTGATAGTGCACCATGATCCACTGCTATCCATTCTTGATAAATGAAATGCTAGTGAATTAATATATGTGCAGACTTTTCTCTTGTTTTTCTCGGGTATTGGTTGAACCTGCAGACACGAGTTAATTTATAAAGATTTTAAGTCAATTATAACTTACAAGTTCATAATGCCTTTTGAGATGTTAAGATATGTCAGTTCCTATGTTGAATTGTTGGATATTTTATTGGACATTGGATATCTGATTTCATGTGAGGCAGGTCTTGCCAAGCCCATTTCACTGAGGTATGAAGGCAGTTTATAAGTTTCCCTAATATAGTGGATCTATTTTACTCGAGATTTCCAACAACTTTTAGATGATTTTTCTAGTAAATAGTTTTTGGGGTTGTCACATCAATTTTCTGGTTAGTTTAATGCCTGATTTTTATTGTCATTTGGGCCTATTCTAGAGTTAGTTTGTTAATGGAAAGTTGGTGACAGTGTGACACCAAACATGGAACCATATAATGTTGGGTCTTCATCAGGATCGTTCGGGTATGTTTTCAAACTAAATAGTAGATAATTGTCCTAACATAATGGATTAATGAATGTCTGCCAAGTATGAAAATGTGGAGCATTCATTCTTATTGACTGCAAGGTACAAAGTATCTTTTAAAATTTGCAAGCTATGGTGATGTTATTTACGGCTGGCATAAATAACAGACTGTAAGTAATATATGAATCATATTTTTGTGTATATATGGAATGCATTTATTAATGCTACTATTGGCTTTATGTTAAGTTTATGACCCTTTAGTGACTACACAGTTGCATTATGTGATGAAAATTTAGGATGTGGATATTTATTTGTGTTGAAGGCTCTACTTAGACCTGCTAATCACTTAGTAGTTAGTACTGTATTTGTGTTGATATGCAAGAATGGGTCTCCATAAATATACATTTTATAAGTATATTGCCGACATTTTGGAACTTGTTTAGTATGTTTTTGCCATCTGCTATTGCACTTATCACTTCAATTAGGGTGAGGATGGGCCTCCGCAGAAGTTTGTGTCCCAATCAAAGAGTACGGTATGTTGGTGTCTACTCTTTGCCTTAACGAGACTGTGATTTGCATATCTAGAATAACAGTGGTTTATTTTTAGATTATTGTGTTGATTGTTGCATTTACACCTTGCTGGCTATTTTGTTATATTTTATTTATGTATACCGATCCTATTTTTACTTCAGTGTTTGCCCAATATGCTATGGATTAGTTATTCGTGGTTCATTTTAGATAACAACTTTGTGCAGAATCGTGTTAGAAATCCAGCAATGACTGGAGCATATCCTCAGCAAGGATATCAGGCACGGCCACCTACTAGCTGGGCCCCGCCCGGTGGACAAATGCAGCAACCTGGGTATGGATATATGCAGCCTGGAACATACCCTACTCCATCACCCCAATATAGCATGCCTCAACCACCATACCCTGGTTATCCCCCTCAACCAACATCTGCTGGATATGGCTCTGGCTGGGATCAATCAAATCCAAATCAACAAACAGCTCCCGGAGGTGGTTATGATTATTACAGCCAAGGGCCACCACAGCAACAGCAACAGCAGCAAACTCCTGGAGGCACTGGTGCTCCCACTGATAGTAGTGCTTATGGCTATAATCAACAACCATCCTCTGGTTACAATCAAGGACAAAGCTATTCCCAAGATGGCTATGGTGGATACCATGCACCTGCTCCTCAATCTGGCTATCCAGGTCAGCCAAATCCTGTTCCTGGATATGATCAGCAACAGGGTTATAATTCAACAACTGGGTATAGTAATACTTCCAACACAGCAGCAGCAGATGGCCACACGCCTTCATTCGGGACCCAGAGTGATACAAGTCAAGCACCTCCAAATCAGTCAGCAGCCAGCCAACCTGGGTACCATACTTCCCAGCATCCTAGCCCTAATGCCAATTACCAGCATCAAGGAACAACTCAGCCAGGGTATGGCATACCAACTTCACAAGGTGGATATGGGACTCAGCCACCTGCATATGGCACCAATTATGGGCAGCCCCCGTCTCAAAAGCCCCCGACTAGTCAACCAGCTTACGGGCAGCAGCCGCAACAGTCACCTAGTGCCCAGGGAGGTTATGCACAGCCCCCTCAGGTATATCCTCACTCTCAGCCTTTACCTGCTGTAACTGGTTATTCTCAGCCTGATTCTGGTTCCCAGCGTCCTACCTCTACTGGATATGGTGCAACCCAACCGGGTTATGGCCCCCCAGCCTATGGAGCTCCACCAATGACTCAATCGGGAGTGTCATACAATAGTGGGTATGGTGGTAATAGTTATTCTCAGCCTTCAGCATACTCCACCGATGGAAGTGGTGGTGGTGCACGAGCAACATATGATACAGCACCAACTTCTCAGTCTTCCCAGCCCACAGGGTCGGCTAAAACCTCTCCAGAGAGTTGATTTGTGTTTGCTTTGCTTGAGTGTAGTGATAATGAATTTTCCGTGTATCTTCTTTTTGCCAAGCATGTGGTTTAGTTTCTTGATGTTTTGTTGAATGCAGGATTAATTTGCTGTGGTATCTGTTTATCTTAACTCTTGCAGTGATTGTATGTGTTGGAATTTTAATACCAGTTCAGTTCCATTAATGTTTCATAATTAAGGTTTCATATCCTGTTTTATACCTAAGCTATAATTGTGAGTTTTGAAACGGTTGTTTGTGCTTTAGGGCTTCTAGCTTTTTCTCCTCTGCCTTCCATCAATCAATGATTTCTTTGATGATGGAGGCCCCCATTTCTGGTCTTTATATTACAAATGCTGGCCAGATTTTTTATTATTTTTTTTTTAAAAAAAAAAATTAAAGTTAACTGCATTAGGTTATTCTTATCTCAAATTATTATTTATTTTGATAAAAGCTGTAATTTTTTTTTAAAGAACACCATAAATACAAATAATTTGATATCCAATTCTGAAAAGAAACAGTATTATTTCTTTTGATTAACAAGGAACTATATATATCCCCAAATGGTTCTAATGTAAGCAACCCAAGTAAAGACAAATGAATCTCCACAGCTTCTATAGGTCATTACAGATAATGACCAAGGAGCTAACTATCCGAGGAATTGGCCGAAGTCAGTCTTGTGTGAAATTCCGCAGCGTGAAGGGTTCCGCCCTCGTTTCTCTTGTGGAGTTTCTTCGATCAAATGGAGCTCGATTAGTTTCTGCTAGACGAGAAATAAAGAACATAGCGAACCCCGCGACTCTCACGGTCGCCCCTCTAACAAGAAAATGTATAAATATGGAAACTTCTATCACTGACTGAAATCCCGAGCTTTGAAAGAATTTATATCATGATTTAAGTAAGAATACAAAATCCGCTGCTTTAAAGAGGACTGATGCTGTCAGCTCAGATAGAATGCGTATTACAAGATTCGGCACTACAAAAAGGATAATGGTATGCGAACCAATATTGGGTTATTTACACAGAGGGATGGAGAAAATTGCCCATCTCAATAACAAGACAAATCCACTTTCATAATACATGGCAAGAAAGTTTGAAGTGTGAGGATCAAATTGCTACCTTCTATAATAATTTTATATCTACACGAGTATTTTGGGGTCTGTTTACTAACAGAAAACTGTTCTCTGTTTTCGTTTTCTAATTTTTCAGTTTTCATTCTCTGTTTTCTGTTTAGAAAACTTGTTTACTAACATAAAACTATTCTCTGTTTTCTAATTTCTAATTTTTTAGTTTTCGCCTAAAATTTAGTTTAGATAATATTAATATTTTTGAGCTAATATTTAAAATATTTTTTTTGGATATACTCAGTTGAATGACATGTATATGAATATATAACTTTTACTTTGAATTCTAATATATGTGAGATTTAAATATCCGATATCTAGACCGAACTTGTATTATGATGTAACATAATTAAAAATATTCGAACTAATCATCTATTGAGTTCAATCAAAATCTAAAAAATTATATAGAGTTTAATTCTTAATTTTGATAATGTAAATAATGTCTAACTTTAAAATGTAAGCAAATAAATTATGTTTAAATAAGTAAAGTAAGTAGAAAAGATAGAAGATAGTGATTAGTAAAATAAGATGATAATGAATGTAATCATAGTAATGTGGTTATAGTGACATATAACTAAATAGATGATAGATAATCCTGTTTTCTATTTTGAAAACAGTTTTTAAGTGTGTTTCAGTTTTCCAGAAATTTCCAGAAATTATTTTCAGTTTTGAAAATGGAAACTGTGTTAGTAAACATGTTTTCTGTTTTCTATTTTCCAGTTTCCGGAAATTCCCAGAAATTTCCAGTTAGTAAACGGCCTCTTGATCTTTTTATCATTACACTACTTATTCCCTTTCTATTCTTATATATATTAAATATTGTAATTGAAATTTCCCTTAATTCTATTCTTGTTTACCTAACAATGAAATTTAAATTCTCACCTTTCTTCCATACGGAATTATTCATTTTCTCCTCAATTACCTCCTTATTATCGAATGTGGGTGGGGGAGGGGGGGAGGTGGAGTTATGTTATTTCTAGTAGAGTCGATTGACATCACTAATATTTTACTTTTTATTACCTATAGTATATATATTTTTACAAAACTTGATAAAGACTAATTTTTTTTTAAAGAACACCATAAATATAAAAAACCTGATAGCCAATTCTGACAAGAAACAATGTTATATATATCCAAATGGTACTATGTATGTATAACGTAGGTAAGCAACCCAAATAAAGACAAAAAAAAAAAAAAAAAAAAAAAAAAAAAAAAAAACAATGTTATATATATCCAAATGGTACTATGTATGTATAACGTAGGTAAGCAACCCAAATAAAAAAAAAAAAAAAAAAAAAAAGTATTAACTATGGTGAATCTGAGTACACGTGCAAGTGTACAACCCACGTGAATTCAGAAAAAATATATATATATATATATATATACCACGTGAATTGAGAATGCAAATCTTCTTGTCTCGAGTAGTCCGCGGCGCAACACAAAACAAGACTGCGACAGCTACTTGAGACTTGCCAGCTTCCGTGAGAAAAGATTAATGTGCGAAGAAGGCGTAAGCAAAAATAAAATTATTAAAAATTTTAATTATAATGTTATTAAGAACAATTTGGTCATAGCACTCTAAACTTTCTCCCATGTATTATGAAATGTTTAAGGAGAGTTGAGATTTGCAATATCAAAGCCATAACATTAACAACCTGCTGGAGCTGGAGAATTATTGGAATAATCACAATAACATTATATAACAAAATATTATTACTCCTCTGATCTTGTAGTTGTTGCCTCTGTTCAATATGTGGATCTCCCATCCCCTTCTGTGATCACATCCTTGAATGCACCCCCACTGGGAATCATGGGTAGCACATGTTCTTGATGAGGCACAATCACATCCAACAAGTATGGACCCGGGGTGTCCAGCATCTTCTGAATCGCGCCCCTAAGATCGCTCTTCTTAGTCACACGACCACCGGGTATATCACAAGCTTCTGCAAACTTCAACATGTCTGGGAATATTTCACTCTCTTTAGCAGGATTTCCCAGGTATGTATGGGCTCTGTTTGCCTTGTAGAACCGATCCTCCCACTGAACTACCATACCCAAGTGCTGGTTATTCAACACCATAACCTTAACTGGGAGATTCTCCACCCGAATCGTAGCCAACTCCTGCACATTCATCGTGAAACTACCATCACCATCAATATCCACAACCACCGCATCAGGTCTTCCAACAGCTGCTCCAATTGCTGCGGGTAGTCCAAAACCCATCGCGCCTAACCCACCGGAGGTCAGCCATTGACGAGGCCTCTGGTACTTATAGAACTGGGCAGCCCACATCTGGTGCTGCCCAACGCCAGTACTAATTATAGCATTTCCATTAGTCAACTCATCAAGAACCTGAATGGCATACTGAGGAGGAATGGCATCCCCAAAAGTTTTGTAACTTAAGGGGAACTTTGCCTTCTGCTCCAACACCTCCTGTTTCCAACCCGAGAAATCCAGCTTAAGATTACCACTCATTATCATCCTCTCCTCCAACATTGAATTCATTGCCTGCAGAGCCAACTTTAAATCCCCACAAACAGATACATGGGGCTGCTTATTCTTCCCAATCTCCGCAGAATCAATATCAATGTGAACAATCTTTGCTCGACTAGCAAAAGCCTCCAACTTACCAGTCACACGGTCATCAAACCTAACTCCAAACGCAAGCAAAAGATCACTCTTATCAACAGCATAATTAGCGTGCACTGTCCCGTGCATTCCCAGCATTTGAAGTGAGAGCTCATCTGAGCAAGGATAAGATCCAAGCCCCATTAAAGTACTGGCCACGGGAATCCCTGTAAGCTCTACGAAACGCCTCAACTCCTCACTTGAAGCCAAACACCCACCCCCAACATACAGAACTGGTTTTTTGGACTCAGAAATCAGCCTAATTATTTGCTCCAACAGCATTTCGCTAGGTGGTTTGGGTAAGCGAGACAAGTATCCAGGCAATCTCATAGGCTGATCCCAATCGGGGACAACCAGCTGTTGCTGTATATCTTTGGGAACGTCAATCAAAACCGGGCCAGGACGACCCGATTTCGCCAGGAAAAACGCCTCGCGGACAATGCGAGGGATGTCCTCTACATCTAGAACCAGATAATTATGCTTTGTAATCGAACGCGTTACCTCAACGATAGGAGTTTCCTGGAAGGCATCAGTACCGATCATCCGCCGCGGCACTTGCCCGGTAATGGCGACAATCGGACAGCTATCTAGAAGCGCATCGGCAAGGCCACTGACGAGGTTGGTGGCGCCGGGGCCGGATGTGGCGATGCAGACGCCGGGAAAGCCGGTAGCGCGCGCGTATCCCTCAGCGGCGAAGACGCCGCCCTGCTCGTGACGGGGGAGGACATTTCGGATGATCTTAGAGCGAGTGAGTGCTTGATGAATCTCCAGGGAGGCTCCTCCCGGATAAGCGAACACGTCGGTAACGCCCTCCCGCTCCAGAGCTTCTACGAGGACATCACATCCCTTTCGCGGCTCATCAGGCGCAAATCGGGAGACGAATTTCTCCTTTGGAGGAGCCTTAGGAACGGCGGAGGAAGAGGACGATGACAGAACACTGGAGATGACAGAACGGCGGCGGCGGCGGCGGCTGGAGGAAGGAAGAAGAGGAGTGGCGGTTTCGCCGGAGTTTTGAGGAAGACGGAAAGTAAACCTAGGGAGGAGCTTCGGAGATTTGGAGGAGAGAGAATTCCGGTCGGAAACGGCGGCGGAGAAGGAAGGCTTAGGAGTAGCAGCGGCAGCCGCCATTGTTGGACGCCACGGTATGCTTCAAAGGAGAGAGAGAAAATTGGGTACAACTGAAGCCCGAAGGAGACGGGATTTTAATTTGCCGCAATTAATAAGTCGTTACATGAATGAAAAGTCTATAATACCCTTTGGGCCACAAACGAGGAGAAAAAATAAACAAGAAAATGGTAGTTGAGCCCTGTACTAAAAAAATTGGATGGTGTCTTCTTGAATGGGACCCAATGTTATAGTACTACTT
>NW_017617408.1:335000-355000 GCF_001879475.1 Ipomoea nil
CAAAATTGAGCCAAACACCACTTTAATAAGATATTGCATAGGATCCATGCTGTCAGTTTCTTCCATGTTGGATGTAGACGACGACATTGCCATTGCTGATGGAAGTGCTTCGATCACTGCATCTGCGAGATCAGTGATGAAAGAGGAGGTGCAATTCAAAGCGGGTACCCGCCCCCAATTTACAACTCCAGATTCAAGTGCCAACTCTCTGTACTCCATATCAATCTCTTCAAGAGTCTCTATGTGCTCACTCACGAAGCTGCAATCAGAAGCACTGTGTTATCCACAACACACATACAAGGGGAGACTCGAAATGGAAGATGGAAATGACTAAAAAAGACCAATCAAAAAATTAGGAGGGTGGGTATAAAAAGCAGGAAAAGAAAACAAGATGTCACATAAAAATTAAGATTTAATTTGTGTTACATGGGTCTACTCAAAGTCTGTGTTTATCAAATATCTACCATACAATTGAAGTATAATAGTCAAACACAACACAAAGTTTACCCATAGGGTGTAAATATATATATATATATATATGAATATCATATCCAATAGCAGTGTAGTAAGTCTAAACAAGACAAACTGCAAAGTACAATATATTCATACCTCACTGGAACAGCCAACAGAGATTTCACACCTTTCTGGCCAAGTTCAACAAGAACTTCATCAGTGTAAGGTTTCAGCCACTGTACAGGTCCAACCCGGCTCTGAAATCAGTAGGAAAGAACCAAATTTAGTTCAAGTGATAAAAATACGTGAAACCCCACCATGCCCATGACAGTAACTAAAACAGTAAATTTCTAATAATTTCCACCCACCCATAAAGAAAAAAAAAAAAAAAAAAAAAAAAGAGAGAGTAAAGCTAAGAACCATGAATGAAGACAAAATAGGATTTGGAGGCTTGGATTCTAAAACCAACCTGGTACGCCAAAGTATGATCATTGTTAGTTCCCCTTGCTTTCAGTTCTTGCATGATCAGGGAAATGCACTCTTCCATCTGATCCCTGTATGGATCACCTGCCTCCTCAACATAACTGACAGGTACTCCATGGGCACTGAAGAAAATCATTGCCTAGATGTACCATGAAACAATGTGTTATAATTATAATGAAAAACATCTACACTTCTACAGTAACCACAAATACCCTCTTTGAAACAGAAAAGGGAAAAACTACACTAATAGATAACACTGTAGCAACCACAAGTCCATAATAATCATATGGAGAAAACAGAGGATAAGAAAGTAATGCACCTCATCGGGCTCTGGAAATTTGTGCAACTCTTCCTCAATCAAGTTGGCCATGGACTTGATGTAACCTTGGCGTTGATACCAGGACTGTATGATTGCCACGGGTAGTCTAGCCAAATATGGATCATTCCTGAAAGCACACAGGTTTATTATATCATATTACCAATCTAACCAAATGTAGATGCATGCATAATTATTAACCTGACAAAAGCTTGAACGAGGAATTACCCGAAAATATTGTGAAGAACACGGATGCTAGATCCAGTTGTAGAGATAGAATATTGAGGATAAAGTGGCAATACAACAAGCCTTGTAATTTCATCCCGTTTTATCTGTCATATAAGCTTACAAGTTAATAAAAAGTAAGATAAAAATACTTGACGAGTATAAAATTTTAAGCTACTATAAAAGAACTGGTGAAACAAATTTTCTTTTCAAATCTATCCAAAAGTAACCACTAAAAGGAAAAAAAGATGCAAAGAAAACAAAATATCCTACTAGGTTACAAATAAATAAAACATGTATGGCTTTCGAATCTACAAACCAAATGTTTCATGCAAAACCAGAAAAAGCTAATCATATTTGTTTGACAAACATGTGTACAAACACTGCCAAGAATATCTACTGCATTTCCTTAAACTTGCCTGTTGAACAGCTTCCTCAGTGAATGGGTGCCAGTATCTCATAGCAACATAGACATTAGCAGGGACTTCCTTCTCTTTCAGTGCCAATTTAATTGCATTTGCCTGCAAGGATAAAATTTTGGAAGTTGAAATACTAAAAGCATGCTTTGTATCATAGAAAGAGACAGCTTTCTTTGCAGAGACGCAACTACAGGTTAGCAGAGAATGCATACCTGCTCGTCTGTAATCCTACGCAAAGGTGAACCACCTCCAATGGCAGCATAACCTTCCTTACTTTTGGGAGCTCGGAGAGTGGAGATTAGTTGTGCTAATGGGCGCTGAAGGAATTGAAATAACCTGGGGAGACGTATGATATCCTGTACCACAAAAGCTGTATTATCAGCATAATATTCAATCTTCATTTTTCAAATTCACCCAATAAATATTAAATGAAATGGACAAAAAATGACTATTATCATACAGGATCAGCAAATAAATTGAACAGGAATGGTTGAACATCATGAAGTGTATCTGGCCCTCCAAGATTCAAAAGAAGCACTCCAATCTTTTCCTCTGCTGTATGTGAAGGAGCTTCAATTACACTTCCAGGATATGTGCAGACCCCAACAGAACAAAATGTCTTGCCAATGGGTTCTCTCTTTTGCAGTGTGCAGTGTAGAGACAATCCTCCAAATACATGGCTTTTGTTTGCAGCTGACTTGGAACAAATGCTTACAGATGCCTCATGAGAACTACAATTCATTTGGCTTTCTCCATATGAGAGGTTTAAGGTAGGAGTCAATCTAGTCTGAGGGCAAGAGCTGCAAAGGCAACAAGGACTTGGAAGTTGGAATATTTAGGTCTATAAGAAAGCAACTAAATCAGCAAAAAACATTGGGAAAGGATCATTACATCGATCACATTGCTTGCCTTTATGGTTGTACACCCACAAATAGTTGTAAAATTCTAAACACCTAATGACTATAAAAAAAAATTGTTCCCTTTTGGAGTAAGATTTGCACAATAACTTAATATTGCATAAATATCTTCAGTCAGACAGTTACAATTGTCAAGAATACAACAAGAAGCAACTCCAAAGAACCTATATCTTATTCTCTTCATTTTTTGTGCTGCTGCTTACTGATATCACAAAATGTCAACTTACTTAAACCCGTAGGGCCGTACTAACACTATGCAATATGTACACATTCATAGCTAAGAAATTGAAAATACAAAAATTGATCTGGTAACATTGGAATAAACTCTGTACAAATCCTACTACTACAAATTTATCCTTTTAATCATAACAGGTTAAAAAACCTGTCCTTTGACCATCAATTTGATTACTGTGACTGAAAAACTGTCAATTTTCAAAATTTTATACATTAAAAAAAAAAAAAAAAAAAAAAAAAAAAAAAAAAAAAAACCAGCTTAAACATCATAAATAGCTTTCATATGGAGGCTTGAAGCTTTATTTTTTTTTTTTAGCTAGTTCACACAAAAGAAATGTTCTGCATTTTCACGCACATGAATGCGAATGACATTAAAGAACATCCATTGATCAATCTACGTTTCAATGGCTTAACCAAAATGATTTTAACATAACCATTCCTTCCAAAAGTGTACGTATCTGAAAGTGTTCAAGAAGTTCACTACTTGGAACCACTTAATCCAGAAATAAAGAGGACTAATTATTGGAACTGAACTATCCAGTATACAACATTGTTAACAAATAGCTACAATGAGTCAAATTCAATTCTAGACAAATTTTCTTTGCTCCTGCTCAGTCACAAGAAAGAAATAGAGAAAATCTACTTAACTTGCCAGGAGAATCTTCTCAAGATGTGCCTACGCACCACCGTAGGAATTATCCTCACAAAGTTTGCTATGTAAGAAAATGGGAATATATTTACCGACTGCACAACAAAACTTATGCATGCAAATTGAAATGAGTAAAGCATCACCCTGCTTATCTGTTCATGATAGGAGAACAAATAAATAGTCTCTCAAAGTCCTACCCTGTGGTTTGAGCCTACCCTTTTTTGTGGTAGCCAACCGCTCCCCTTGGAAAAACTTACTTGCTTTGTCAAGCCAACTATGATAGGATAGAATTGGGATCCAGACATCAATCCACCATATCCTTTAAAAACCACTTTGTGTCCTCAACACGCCCTTCCTCAAAAAGTTTCTTAACTAAAACATTGTACAAGGTACCTGATGGCTGCAACCCCAATTTATGCATGTAAGTTAAAATGAGTAAAGCATCATCCCACTTATCTGCTCTAGACAGGGAATAAATTAGTCTCTCTAGAGTCCTTCCTTGTGGTCTGAGCCTACTCTTTATCATGGTGCCCAGCCATTCTATCCCCTTGGAAAATTTTCCTTGTTTGGTCAAGCCAACTATGATAGAATTGTGATTAAACATTGCAGGTTCCAGACCTTGATCCACCATATCCTTCAAAAAACATTTTGCTTCCTCAACACGCCCTTCCTCACATAGCCTCTCAATTAATGCCTTGTACAAGGTATTTTTCAATGTTGCAAAAAACGCTAAGGGGGCGCCTAGCGCCTAGGCGCCGATTTTTTATTTTTATTTTTTATTTATTTTTTATTTTTTTTAATTAAAAAAAAATTAAAAATTAAAAATTTTCAAAATTTAGTACTAAAATATAAGGTTTCCATAGTTATTCCTTAGAAACTATTTACAAAAGTGGTTGTAAAATTGTTCAAAAGATTGTTGAAACCATCTAAATACATAAAAAACTAAAATTAAGAGCTAAAGAAGCATTTTTTGAGAAATTAGTGGACCAAACCGCCTACGGCTGTTTGCGGTGTATAGATCTCGAAAAAATACGCGATTTGAAAAAAAAAATTGTCCAAATCGGACAACAGAGTCAAAAGTTATGCCTTCCGAAAGTTTTCTGACATTTTCAAAAAAAAAAAAAAAAAAAAATCGCCGAACCGGCCGGTTAGACGGTCTAGGCGGCCGGCCGCGGAGGAGGTCGCCGAGGCCATTCCTCGCGGCGGCCTCCTACCGCCTAGCGCCTAGGCGCGATTTTTGCAACCTTGGTATTTTTAGAAGATCATAAAACATTTTTAGACCATAAGAAGCATTTCCACCCTCACAAAAGCCCTGAATTAGGGAATTGTAAGTAATAGCATCACGAACAACACCTTTTCTTGCCATATGTTCAAACAATCTGTACGCTCTCTTAAACATTCCATTTGCACAATACCCGCCAATCAAGATGTTGAAGGTTACTGTGGAATCAACGAATCCTTTTTCAAGCATTTCCTTATGCAGCCTTTCTGCCTCCTTTAGATTACCTTTTGAGCTTTGCCCAGCATATTGCTCTTGGCAAGACTGTGAACTACCGTAGAATACATAACCCTATCTGGAGCATATCCCCTGTCCTTTATATATTCGAAAATTCGAAAAACTTCAAGCTTGTCTCTATTCTTGCAATCCCGCACACCATGAATAACTTCTTGATAAGTGTATATATCTGGAGAACAATTTTTGGCAATCATGGCAAAGAGAAGAGCTGTCATTCTAAAGGACTCATTGTTCTTGCAAGACTCATAAATCAATCTGTCAAACACAATATTACTAGGGACATGCCCACCTTCCAACAATTGCTGCAGAAGCAACAAAATGCATAGATTAAATACCCAACTGTATCCACGTCGCCTGCAACTCCACAACCCATCATATCCTCATACAGTTCCAAAACAGCATCAGTTTTTCCGGCTTTTACCGAACCAGAGAGGGCTGAATTCCAAGCATTCAGTGATGGACAGTGCCCAACTCCCTTCAATTCATCAAAAACCATTAGGGCTTCCTCAATCAACCCATTATCACAAAGACACTCAATATACCCCTCCAAACTACTAGGCTCTGGAGCATACTTTGTGCTCTCAAGAAAACTTTTTGCCAGGCTTCCAGCCTTGGCTTTCACAAGCCCACTAAAAACCACATCAGAGGAAACCGGGTCAGGCAAGAACCCATTCTGAGAACTAACCCAACGATAAAACCGAAGCGCCACCATCACACATTCTTTTGTCGCTTCAGAACCTCACAGTACAAATTAGGATCAGCAAAGTTCACACTCGGGAACTCGGATAACAAAGTCTGCGATATCTCACTAAAACGATGCTGCTTAGTATCACTAACATGATCCGAATTCAATGAGACAGCAGACCCTTCGCTACTATTAAAACAAATCTCAAATATAACACATACGATCAGCCTCATATTAACCAGGAATTTAAAATTGATCCACGAATAAACAATCAGAGCATTCCAAAAATCCAGGAAATCACAAACTAAAAATTATGCACATAGAACAAACGATAGAATCGCGCTGAGAATGAAACTTACAAGGAAGAAGACGAAACGTTGGTTCTGAAACTGCGGAGATTCATCCTGGAAACGACGGTAGAGCTCGCGACTGCGTCCATTTTACGATCTTCTACACACACACAGCGATCGAATGCAGTCTCTTATACGCAGAGAAAAAAGAAGATGAAAAAAATGAGTATTGAATACAATAGGGTTTAGAGTTTTAGGTGAAGTTGGTGAGTCAAAGAAAGGAGAAAACGGAAAAGACTTGTTCAAGAATGGAGGCTTAAGCGTGTAGAGTGTTCCAAACGCGCCACCGCCTTTCTTGGAAAGTGGTTGCGTCGGCTCCCTCTTAAACTTCAACAAATTCAGTACACGATTAAAGTCAATATTAGTTAAAGGTTTCAGTAGTCAGTATCCATCCCTGTCCAATTATTATATATAATAAATATAATAAATTATATTTAATTTTTTTTTTGAATGCTACTAGAGCTAATAACGCCTCCACTGAGGCTCGAACTTATAACCTTCCAAATGGAAGTCCAACCCGGATACCATTAGACCACATAGTCCTGGTAAATTATATTTAATTTAGTTGGTTTACAATTAAATTAAGGGTGTTTTTGAAAAGAGTTCTACTATATAGACTTCTAAATTATACTTTTTAAATTTTACGCTGATGTTGATTTGGCGGATCTTGATTGACTACTTTTTTTTATGTGGAATTAAATACAAGTGTCTATATCAAAATTTTGTGCGTGGGAGTAAAAGTTTTTTTTTTTTTTTTTTGAAAACCGGGAGTAAAAGTTGAGAGTAGAAAATTGAAGTACATGTAGTATTTCCTTTTAGAAATCCGTAAAATGATTTTTGGAAATAATTTCTTAAGTTTTCAGTAAATTGCGCAAAATGTAAGTCAATAGAAAATGAATGACTTTTTAGTCAAAGGAAAATAACTTCATTTTCTTGAAAAATAACTTCCCCTCTTTTTTGGGAAGTCATTTTCTAATTTTCACACCAACACCACACTACCACCCAATCATTATTGCATGGACCATGGTCCACACAATTATGTGAACCATAAATAAAAAGTACATTTTTAATATAATTATGGTACATTATTTATATACGTAAGGTAATTTTTAATATACTAAGGGTACATTATTTTATATAATATATATCCAGTACAAAAATAATGTACTTTTAATATATTAAAGATGTACATGATATTCATGGTCCACAGAATAATGTAGACTATGGTCCATACAATAATTTGCGCACTACCACCACTACCAGTCTACCACCACCATCACCTCACTACCACCATCAGTCCACGGCCACACTACCACCACCACTACTGCAATCGCCGCCATCACACCACTACCGCCCCCACCACCACCGTCGTCACCACCTCGACCACACCACCACCGTCATACCACTTGTTATTATTACTAGTATTTTTTAAGCACGATGCACAAAAAATAAGTGCCCAATATTAGTAATTTATATTAAGATTTTTGATATAATAATAATAATAATAATAATAATAATAATAATAATAATAATAATAATAATCATTTTTATACATTTGATATTTATATTGTAGGAAATAACTAAGTGCATAAGATAAGAAAATACATGGTGAATGCATGTGCATTGTAACAATAGTGGAAAAGATAACGAAAGTTATAACGTAGGGGTATGTTTGTCCGAAATATTGTAAAATACAACATTTATAGCATAATGTATTAAAAAAAAAAAAACACAAAAAAAAAAAAAACTTAACAAAAAAAGTGAACATAAATGAAGGGTATAACCTTCATTCACACTTATTATGTTTTTATATTTAGATTATTATTATTATTATTATTATTATTATTATTATTATTATTATTATTATATTATTATTATTATTATTATTATTATTATTATTATTATTATTATTATTATTATTATTATTATAATAATATAACAAATAACACCACCACCACTACTACCACTACGACTACACCACCACCACTACCACAACCATTACCATCACCAACACCGCACTATCATCACCACCACCACCATCATCATACTAGCTACCACTACTATACCAATTATTATTATTATTATTATTATTATTATTATTATTATTATTATTATTATTATTATCATTATCATTATTATACCACTACCACCACTATTACCACCACCACCACTACCATTGCCACCAACACCGTACCAACACTTTGATTAGTACTCTTTGTTCATAATTGTGGATTGTAAAATTTTGATTATTTTGGTTTGTTATTTTCAACTACAAGACTTTGGTTAGTCATTTTGATATTTTATTTTTTTATTATATTTAAATTTGTTATATTATTATTATTATTATTATTATTATTATTATTATTATTATTATTATTATATTATAAACAAAACAATTAAAATGTTTAATTATTAATAATGCAATTATACTAATTTTTTGAAAAATGAACAGAACCCATCAAGACATATTTATGAAATGTAACCAAACACTGGAAATGAAAATGTTTTATAGAAAATGGTTCATTTTTCAAAAGTCATTTTCATGATTTCCAAACAAACCCTAATAAAATTTTATTTTTGGCACTATTAAATCGTAAAAATTGTATAAAAAATTATATATTTGATAAAATTACACTGTCAATTAAGGTCCATTTGAAAAAAAAAAAAAAAATCCTTCCAAAAGTCATTTTCAAAATGTTTTCGTGTTTGGATATTTAAGGAAAATAAAGTCAAAAAAAATTATTCATTCTAGTCAATAAAAAAAAAAAAACTCAATTTGACAAAAATATCTTCCTAAATTTTTAGTCGGAAGACATTTTTCAAATTCTTTATTTTCCTGTATTTATCTTCTCTCTCATGTCTTTTTAAATTAATTTTCATATTATTATTACCACCGCCTCCAAACCACAACAATCATTACTACCACCACCACACAACCACAATCACCACTTCTACGGCTCTACCACTACTAGCACCAATATTTGTCAAGTTTCTACACAGACCATAAATTTGTATAGTTGACCTCATATAGCATTATAACATAAGTTATATTAAATGACTGTTTAGTGCTTTTTCAATAAATAAATTTTTTAAAAAGTAATTTTAATGAATGTAATTTCCGGAAAACACTTTGATTTTAAGAATTACATTTTTAACTTTCACACGTCACAACATTTACCAAATATTAATAATATAACTTCCTTTCCTTATAAATTTACTGAGTACAGAAACAGGCTTCTGTATAGGTCTATTGGGCTGAACTAAAAATAATTTAGCCCAGATAACAGAGCCCAACTAGCCCAATCTTCTGCCCTGTTCAAGCAATAGAGCCCATATACAATTTTCCCGCAAATTATGCTGTGGACTCGTGTCCACAATGCGCCAAAACGACATCGTTTTAAGGGAAAACACGGCCTTTCAGTTAAATTTTTTATTTTTTGATTTTTTACGCCGTTAACGGCGTTATTCGTTTGTGGCATTATGAATGTACAGTTATAGAATTATGAATGTACACTTATGCAATTATGAATGTACAATTATAGAATTATGAATGTAAGTTATGGAATTATGAACACAGAGCTCTTACATTATGAACTTACAATAATGAACATATAGTGATAAAATTATGAACATAGAGCTCTAAAATTGTGAACATAGAGTTTTGAAAATTATGAATTTACATTTATTGAATTATGAATGTGCAGTTACAGAATTATGAATGTACAGTTATGCAATTATGAATGTACAGTTATGCAATTATGAACACAGAGCTCTGACATTATGAACTTACAATTATGAACATATAGTGATAAAATTATGAACATATACTCTTGTAACAAAGTGGTCTGAATTTTTTTTTTTTTTTAAAAGTGGAAGAGAACGGTGCCGTTACCGTGTCCAACATGCATGCTGGACGCGGGTCCATAGCATAACGATTGCAATTTTCTCAGTCGTATATCGTGCACCGCGGTGCATAATTGATTATGCACCGCGTTTCAAAACGGCGCCGTTTTTGCAATTATAACGAAGTGACACTATAGTGTGTCTAAATCAACATTGTCTCACGTATTATTTTTATATTATCAAATGAAACTGCAGTTATATCAAAATGATACTGTAGTTATGGTGAAATAAAACTACAATATATATAAAATGAAACTGAATAACATTTCACATATTTGAGTGTATATCTACTATACTAATAAGTGCCCAAGAGAGTTAGGCCTATAATGGGTAGAAAAAATGGCGGTCAAATGTTTAAATCAAATGAATGGTTCAGATTGATCAGATTTTAATTTTTTCTTAAGATTTTTAAATTTATCCTTAATTATATGATTTTCTTTCCTTAAATACCCACACACCGTTAACTTTTTCCGTTAAACATTCTAATCTCCGTTAAATTTGTATAATTCGTTGTTAATATTCTCCGTTATCTTGCTGATGGCATTAATTTAATTATTGAAATTGTTTAAGATTTCTTGTGTTGTTAGACTTCTAATAATTCCCTAACAAGAAGTCTCATAATTGTATAATTCTCCGTTGATATTGCCATCTTGCTGATGACATTTAATTTAATTATTGAAATTGTTTAAGATTCCTTGTTTTGTTAGACTTCTAATAATTCCCTAACAAGAAGTCTCAATATAAGCTGATTCTCTGCATGTTCATGGTGTTGCTGTTCCAAATTTCCAATTGTTGATGGTATCCGCAATGTTCTTGATCACATTAGAGCTCTAATGGATGGATGAGAAGCAAAGCAAACTCGCTTTCTTTGGATTAATCTTCGTGAAGAACCAGTGACTACATATTTTTATCATTTCTCAAAGCCAATTTCAGGTTTCAGAGAATTTATTTGTTACGCTTTATGTCAAGAACATCTTTTTATATATTTTCATTCCTTATTGGTTTAATATGTTAGTGGAGGAGCTCAATCAAGGAATATTGTGTAATTATTATTCAGAGAAAATTTCAATTTTGATCATATGACTATAGGGGCTGTGTTAATTTCAACACCTGACTTTCAAAAGTGTCAATTTAGTACCTTGACTATGCAATTTTTATCAATTTTGGTCACTCTGGTTGCCGGTAATTTGACCAGAGTGACCAAAATTGATAAAAATTACATAGTCAAGGTACTAAATTGATACTTTTGAAAGTTAAGTGCTGAAATTAACAAAACCCCTATAATCAGATGACCAAAATTAAAATTTTCTCTAGTTTAAAATAATGAAACTAATAATCTCGTCTGCTGACATAGGGCTATTGATTTACTAATCCAGTAATCCTAAACTAATAAAACTAATAATCTAATTCCTAATCCTAAATATATATATATATATATATATATATATATATATATATATATATATTTTAAATTTTCGGGGACGGGGCAAGGCGGGAAGGGGTATCCCGTCCCCGTCCCCGTCGAGGAATTCCTCAAATTTCCCATCCCCGTCCCCGATCCCCGAATATTTTCCCCGTCCCCGTCCCCGTAGGGAACGGGGATCCCCAACAGGGACGGGACACATTGTCATCCCTAACCATTCTTCACACTGCTGCTCACGGCTTTCTATACTATCATTATTTAAGAAAAGAATTCGCATGCAATATCTTTGTTAATTTGTTGAGAAGTTTTGCTACGTCTATACTGCATCAGATTCATCGGCTGCTTCAACGTAGAGAAGTATTCAATGGCATGCACGTACCAATTCTGAGTGGATGTTAGGAAGGTTCTAGTGATAGTAGTGACTGATCGTCTTATGTACTTAGCCCTTGTAAAACACATCGGTGAACATCTAGTGGATTGGACAGACGTGAGTTTTTCCACAGACGTAGGAGAAGTGCTCCGAACTGCTTGATCAATTCTGGTGTACTTAATTTATTTTTTATATCTTTTATTTCGTTATTTATTTTCTTTAAATAACTTAATTAATTGGTCTGGTAATATCTATACTAAAATCAAGTAAAAGGATATATCTTGCATTCAAGATTCATGGGATCTACTTGATGTTAACTTTAGATAATTCCGGACTGATGATTAATTTTGTTATTTAGCAATAATAAATAACGAAATCTAGACGCAAGAAATAAATCAAGTACACGATAATTGATCACGCAGTTCGGAATACTTCTCCTACGTCTGCGTGCAACTTACATCTGTCCAATCCACTAGAGATGTTCACCGATAAGTTTTACAAGAGGTGAGTACATAAGGCTATCAACCACTACAACCTTCTTAACATCCACTCAGGACTGATACATGCATGTCGAGATAATCTTCAAGAGTAGCTTCAGCTGACCCAGGTATATAGACTGTATGTCTCCGCGGAAATTCCACAACAAACTAAAATTAGCAATCAGATTTGGAATGTTGAAGTATTTGGAATTTCACTTCTCTTAAATCAGAATAGGAATGCGCGAACTTCCATATTGATAAAGCCTTCCTTTTATATTATTCTTCACTCCAACAAACTTCCCCAAGTAAAAAGCCATCCACTCAATGCAAAATACCGCAGCCACTCAAAAATATTAAATCCCTTAATATTAGCTTCAACATCACATACATGCTGACTTCCTCTTCAATATAAAATAACCACTGATCATGAGCCATTAGATAAATCATGTCCTTATAATAAGAAACGGTCTAAAAGCTTTGTCTAAACTAGTCTTAATTATTTGATAAATAAATTAGAAAATATATAATGTTTAATGTGTACCAACTTTATACACTTTCAAAAAAAATTTTTATTATTTTGTTTAGAATATAACTACTTTTATTTTAAATTCCATGCAACATAAGTTTTGGCTGTATTCAGTGGAGGAGCATTTTTTTTTAATCAATTTTAAGATGCCTTAATGCCTTTTTATTTTTTAGTTATTTAAATTGATTTATTTATTTATTTATTAGGGGGATTTTGGGAAAGATTAATCTTAATATTTTTCCAAAATGTATATGTGTTGTGTTAGTTTGTAGCAGTTTGGAGAAAATAATATTTTTGGTGTTTTGATTAAAGACAAAATGTTAAAATGGCGAGTTTGTTAAAATTTTGGCGAGTTAATTCCCAATATTCTACATCATCAATTAAAAATGGAACGAGAATTATATATGTTGGTTTTACGGCCTTCGGATGCCGCTCGGCGAGCCAACACTACCGTAAAATACTTAAAGATGCTAGTATGAGTAAAGGACTAGTGTAATCGAGAGAATAATGTAGTATTATTTCTTTAGGGTTTCGGCCGCTTGAGTGCCCAAAAAGATTTATCGTCTACACAGAGATCCCGGGGGGATCTTTATATAAGAGCTCAAGATTCGTGTAAGAAAAATAGGGTTGACGTAGAGCTAAAATCTACAAGGAAAGTAGGGCTGACGTAGAGCCAAGCTAGTTAAGGAATCCGGCTTCCTTAATACTATAACTATCTAAACTAATAAAGGAAGCTACTTGTATTAAATAGGGAAAGAGACCTCCACGTAATCTGCTTGCAAGCGCCTTTGGCCGAGTACCCAGTTAGGGACACCCTGACTACCCAGGAGATGGCTTGAGGGGTCGCGGTACTCGAGCGATGACACCCCGATCGCAGAGCCTGGTCGCCCGATTGAGTTCCTGAGTGGTACCCAGTCGAGGACACACCGCCAGCGAAGCCTGGTCGCCCATCTGAAGTCTAGCGAGGCATTCGGCCAGGGACACGCCGACTACCGAGGTTGGTCGCCCAACCGTGTCTCATGTGCGAACCCAACCGAGGACACACTGACTACTGAGCCTGGTCGCTCTACCCAAGCCAGCCGATTTCCGCCTAAGTAAGCGTTTGCTCCTGTGGACGGCTGGTTGCTGGGGATGGCTGACTGCGATCTCCAGGCGCCTCTTATGGCGAACGAGAGCCATGAATGTCGTCCCGCACGCTAAGTATCAAACCGTGCTCAAATCTGACTGCCTTGCCTGACACTCGAGACCAACAATCCGATTTGGGGTATCTATCAATATAAATTGAAAAATGAAATGAATATTAATAATTGACCGAAAATTAAAAATGAAAAAAGGAATGGAAATTAGGTTAATTGGAAAAGGAAATGAATATTAATAATTAACTAAAAATAAAAAATGATCCATAATTGACTAAAATGAAAAAGGAAATGGTCAAATTATTGCATTTTAATTTTTCACAATAATATTACACAGTAGAATAAATCAAATCACAATTATATCATAAATCTTTCACAATTTCAAATAATGAAACGGAAATTAAAAATGAAATGAAAATATTTCAATAATAATATTCTACATAATCAAGTAAAGGAAAATTAAAAATGGAAAGGAAATATTTCAATAATAATATTCTACATCATAAATAGCAAAGACATATTTTTAAAAAAATAGTAAAAGTAAATTAAAAATGGAACGAAAATTAAAATTAAAATGAAACAAAACTATTTCAATAATAGTATTCTACATCATCAAATAAAAATGAAACGAATGTGGCTTGGCGGGATTTTGAGTGGTGCCCCCCGGTCTGGAAGCGATCGTGGGAAACGAGCGTCTCAGAGCTTCTTGGTCTCTTAGAGGAAGAAACTAGTCTTTCTCTTTTGGGGTATCCCCCCTCCTTGATGATTTAAAAAAAAAAAAAAAAAGAAAAGAAAAAGAAACGAAAATTAGATAAAAATATCACTGCATCTATATTCTAATTGACTAAAATAAAAAAGAATAATTGGTTGAAAATGAATCTAATATTACTAATTGACTAAAAATATAAAAAGAAATGCATATTAATAATTGACTGCAAATAAAAAATATACATAATTGACTAAAATAAAAGAAATGGTCAAATCATTGCATTTAAATTTAAAATGGAACGAAAATTAAAAATTGGACGAAAATATTTCAATAACAATATTATACATCATCAATAGTAAATGCATATTTTAAATAATAGTAAAGGTAAATTAAAAATAGAACGGAATATTTCAATAATAATATCTACATCATCAATTAAAAATGGAACGAAATTTAGGTAAATATATCACTGCATTTGATATTCTAATTGACTAATTGACTGAATATATAAAAAAAAAATTGGCTGAAAATGAATATGATATTACTAATTGACTGAAAATATAAAAGGATCACTAATTGAGTGATATTCTACCATTATATATTTTCACCCTTGACTGAAAATAAAAAAAGAATAATTGGCTGAAAATGAATATGATATTACTAATTGACTGAAAATATAAAAGGATCACTAATTGAGTGATATTCTATCATTATATATTTTCACCCGAGTAACCCGCCTTGATGGACTGAAAGTGTTAGCTCTAGACGAGGATGGACAAGATTATGTTGTCACTACCAATGTCGTCTACAAAGAGGTTTCAATAATGTGTAAATATAATCGGTGATATTATGTTTTTTTTTTTTAAATGAAAAAATTGCTATATATCTAGACAAAAAATATATCTTCCATACAAAGGAACTAGGATAGCAATTCATTCCTATAACTAAGTTGTTAGAGAACAGGCACATTTGTGCACCGCATGCGTACCAAACCATATACAAGCAATGATAACATCAAAATACATAAACGATCCATATCTTTAATTGCACTGTATAATATTTGATGTTCTAATTTAAATAATTATATATCGATTCAAATATTCTTAATATATTACAACAAAATCATTCCTTCAAATATTCTTAATATATTACAACAAATTCATTCCGTGCAAAGTACGGGTGAAAATACTAGTTCAATTTAATGATCTATTTTGTAAAGTGAACCATGATATAATAATTTTTATCAAATCATACTGTAGACTATGTTTCACATTGTACATACTACAAATATTAATATCCTGAATGTTCATTTTTAATATATTGAAAATTCATTTTTATTTAGTATATCTAAAAATAAACATTTAATATGCTAAATGAATATTCAGTATATTAAAAATGCACCTTATGCCAGTGATGGACTTGAAAAATGAACTATAATATAATAATTGAAGCAAAAGGTATAAAGCATAGATATTGGTTTCTCAAGCTTTATCATATATGATATGAAGTTCCAAATTCAGAAATCAGAATGTTCAAAACTGTGCATCTTTCTCAACTCAGTTTTGAGGATTTAAAAGAGATGCTGCGTTCATATTACATTTTCACTCGCTAATTTGTGTCTTGCATTATATTGCTTACAGCCCAGGCAATGGGTACTGTGTTGTCACAGCTTCAACTCTTGTGCGCAGACCTGCAACTTGATCCGTCAAAGGAAAGTCTGGGTACGTAACAAATTTCATGAAATCTTGGAGCTTGGGACCCGACACCAATTTCTTGGATTCGAGAGTGATTTGCACTCCCTCGTGAATGAAGTCTGCAACTGCCATGAATTCATTCTCGGTGAAACCTCTGGTGGTCATGGCTGGTGCCCCGATACGGATGCCACCAGGGACTAGCGCACTTTTATCACCTAGATAATCGAATTTGAGGTTGTGAGTACAAAGACCTAAGAGAATGACAAATATCAAATGTCACAATCTAATTACCGGGTACAGAATTCTTATTGAGTGTGATCGATGCCATGTCAAGGATTTTCTCCACTCTAGCACCATCAATACCCTACATTGACATTAGGGTTAATTTAAGATTTCTAGCAATAATTAAGTATGATAGCCGAAGATGGTAGTAGGCAAACAACAATAATAATATATAATCCACATGATTTTCCCAAAGCTAGTATGATATATATTTATGGCAAGTCAGCAAGCAAACAAATTGTTGAAAGAAATGCAATAGAGCAAGCAAGGAACTTACCATGGGTCTCAGATCCACAAGAACCAAATGATTGTCACTTCCGCCTGATACCAGTTTGTATCCCAACTCCACTAACCGGCGTGCAAGAGCTCTACAATTGGAAACTACCTGTACAATAGATAAATGCTTTAAACTTCTCTGGAATGTGGGCCACAACACAATCAAAGGGGAAAAAGATGCAGTACCTTATTCTGGTAGGCCTTAAATTCAGGTGACTTTGCATACTTCAGGCAGACGGCTAAACCCCCAATAGTGTGATTATGTGGACCACCCTGCCAGGATAGACATGAAGGTTTCTAAGCTAATACTACCGAGAAGAGAGAATATACAGTCAATTTATAGTGAATTAGTAGGTGATGACTATCATAGAGTAAATCTAACTGACCTGTAAACCAGGAAAAACAGCATTATTAATGGCAGTTTCTAGATCAACTCCGAGAACAGGATCCTTCTTGAAAAATATCATACCGCCCCTAGGTCCTCTCAAAGACTGAATAAACTTGTTTAGGTTAGATAATTGGATGACAATATTATTTGGAGTGCACGGTAGAAATATCATACATTCTGCTGCTAGTACCAAAAAAATTCATTAACAAGAACATGAAATTCAATTGTTATTCATACATGCAAGTAAAAGAACTGGAGAAAACAGGTTTTTTAATTAAGTTAATTAGACTGTACAAGGGTTGTACTAAAAAAAAAGGACTGTACAAGGGTTCAAACATTGCCTTATGTTTTATATGCATAAATCAACAAGGAAGAAATAAATAGAGACTTTGACATCAGATTGACCACCTGCCAAGATGGTAAACCCTAATAAGGAACATTAATTGGTGCAAAAAGCCTAGGAGAAAGAGCTTAAGAGATTATAATGTGGAGTGGCAGAAGATGAAAATCAACAAGGGGTTAGACTGGGAGAAGGTTTATAAGGTTAAGATAGCTTAATTTTCAGTAGATAAGCTTCTGTTTTTATTTTGGGCTTTTTTGGATAATTCAAGTCTTTCTTGGGGTAATACTTGGTAGGGTTGAGAGGCTCTCTGGAGCTTCTCTGTTGTTAATCATTATACCTGTGTGACTGGGTGGGATACTCATAACGAATTAATAGATAAATAAACTTCACATAGCGATCAATATAGTTTTGCAAAACTTGGTGTCCATTAAACAAAAAGCATAGCAGAGTTACTGTCATGTTGTAATGCGTTTTTCCACTTAACAAACATATCTCAAATTCATCCTGGACCAAAAGCAGCTTTTCCAAATCAAGAACAAGTTCAAAAAATCATAGCTTGAGACTAGTAGGCTACTCTACTGCAAGAAAGTTGAAACTTCACCTTGTGGGTAGTTGTTGTAACAATGTCACAGTACTCAAAAGGGTTAGCAACCACAGAGGCAGCAACAAGCCCACTGATATGAGCCATATCCATCATTAGAAAAGCACCAACAGCATCTGCTATCTAAGGATTTATAGGAAGCCAAGTAATTAGACCCAATCGAACAGAAAAGGAACAGAGGAAAAAATATGATATCACGTTTAAAAGATACAGAAGTAAGATAATTTAAAAAAAAAAAAAAACCATATGACTATACCTTTCTCATTCGAGGATAATCAAAATCTCTAGGATAAGCACTAGCACCAGCAATAATAAGTTTAGGCCTAAAGAGTGTAGCAGTTTTCTCAAGCATGTCATAGTCAACAATGCCTGTATAGTATTTAGGGAAATATGAAATTAAATAACATTCAAGGTCATTCCAGAATAAGCTTTTGGCGAACAAATATAAAGAAGAATCCACACCTGTTGATTCATCCAGTCGATAAGGCATAGATTCAAAATAAATAGATGTCCCAGAAACCCGTCTCTTGGGAGTCATGAATCCATGGGACAAGTGCCCCCCATGAGGCAAGTCCAGTCCCTAGGACATGATAATGTCAGAAGATTTTCAATCAACTGAAGGGAGAAAAAGGAAGGTATAAGTATATAACAGTAACATTTACCATTATTCGATCATGTGGATTAAGAATGGCAGTATAAACTTCAAAATTTGCTGGAGAACCAGACAATGGCTGAACATTTACACCCCATTTGCTTCCATCTAAGTTAAATGCTGCCAATGCCCTTTCTTGACAAAGAATCTCTAGCTCATCAATGTATTCATTCCCACCATAGTACCTAATACAAAAGAGGGTAAAAGAAAAAATGAAAAAAAAAAAAAAAAGAGGGGGTTGTTCGTGAGAAAAGGTCTAACACAAGTGACATACAAAAGTATGTAATTGCACAGTTCTCTTTAACAGGGAACTTCACCTTTTGCCAGGAAGTCCTTCAGAATATTTGTTTGTGAGGCAAGAGCCAACTGCTTCCATCACTGCTCGTGATGTGAAATTCTCTGAGGCAATGAGCTCTAAGCTTCTAAATTGACGATCTTTCTCTTTGTTGATAATAGACCGGACTTCAGGATCAGCTTCGCTTAAATCATAGTCCAGGAAGCTGCTACCAGCACCTAGAAATTGGAATTTTCAGCTCCATAAGTATTTTATTCCTTTTGTAAACTCCAGTAACATGAATATAAGAATTTATATACTTCAGCTTCAATCAATAAAGGCACTGTAATTAAAGGGAGCACCTTTCATCAACTACAGAAAGTCAAGAAACAAGGTATGCAACAAGATTATTTGTGCAAAATAAGGATGAACCGAGCACCAAAATATGCCCTAAAGTAACTAAGCTTGCCAAACCATTCTTACACTACAATTTGTCAGGGATAAATGATAAACGGGATAAATTTCAACTAATTTATTTCATCCTTCAGGCACATACACTAAAATTTGAGTACTTGCCTCCAATTTCCTGCACTGAAATGGAAGAGCTCGACCTCCCAGTGGCCAAACTTCCTTCAAGTTGGGTCGCTCTACAGGCCCGCACAGAAAAAACCCTAACTCTATCAGGATTCAAACACAT
>NW_017617408.1:360000-687500 GCF_001879475.1 Ipomoea nil
TTTCTTAAATAAGAGCCTTTTGACACGTTGGGTTTCAATAGGTTGAGAAAGTTTACATGTTACAGGGTCAATCGAATAGTTATGTTGTGAAACCGTGTCCACCTTGCAAGGTGGACACAGTTCTATGTTTATAATTACTAAACTATATGTTCATTATTATAAAGCTATATATTCATAATTTTTGAACTTCATATTCATAAGTACGTATTGAACTCTATATTTATAATTACAGAACTCTAAATTCATAGTTACTGAACTATATGTTCATAATTATAAAGATATATATGCATAATTTTTAACTTCATATTCACAATTATTGAATCTCTATATTCATGATTACATAACTATATGTTCATAATTATGTTCACAACACTATGTTCATAATTATAGAACTATATGTTCATAACTTTTTGAATTATATATTAATAATTATGAACAATTTTTGAACTGTGTCTACATTGCAAGGTGGACACATATCCACAGCATAATTTGTCAGGTTAATAGTACTAAAATAAAAAAAATAAAAAAATAAAAATAAAAAAGTCTTTGGACTTCTCAATACTTGCCCATATTAATGGGCAAGCAATTATATGTTTGTAAATGCCCCTCTTATATAGAGGAGTTTAAGAGCTCATCTTTCCAAACATTTTCAATGTGGAATCAAAATGATCCCACATCATTTACAAAGGGAAGCCACCTTTGTCTTCTTCCTTTTTTTTTTTTTTTTTTTTTTTTTTTTTTTTTTTTAATTTTAAATTTATTTTGTATATAGTTTTGTTTGGATTATTAAATTTGTTGTTATTGTTATTGTTATTGTTATTGTTATTGTTATTGTTATTGTTATTATTTTAATTTTATTTTTATTTTTTTATTATTACATTATTACATAGGATTTTTATTATACTTGAACAATAATATTATCAATTATATTATTATATTATAGAATATAATACCATACATAATGTTACTAATTATGCAATATTATCAATTAATAGATTTTTTTTTAAATTTCCATTAGACATTTACTTACCAAATAAGCTTTACTACAAAAGTTTGGGCGGGAAAATGAAATTGGATGATTTTGTTTTTTTTTTTTTTTTTTTTTTTTTTTGAAAATGGATGATTTTGTTTTTATATAATAATAATAATAATAATAATAATAATAATAATAATAATAATAATATATAATATATAATATATATAGATTAATTATTACCCTAATACTTAATTTATAATTCTGATTTTAAAATTCTTATTATTATTATTAACATTAACATTTGATTAGTTTTATAAAAAAAAAATGTAAATTTTAAAATTTGTATGAATAAATTTAAACTCTAATCCGATGCATTTCCTTATATGATTGTATAATTCATTTTATATACACATAATATTTATTAAAATGAAAATAGGAAAATTCTATAATATAATTTCATTAATTATAATTTATATTGATAGATTTATAATTTAAAAATTACATTTAAAAATTTAAAAAGTTGCATTTAAATTTTGCATGATTATTATAGTGCATAAGTGTATGTATGATTAGAAATATTCATGTTTTGTTAATTTAATAATTTCATTTCTTTAATTATATTTCATATTTTATTAATTGTAATTTAACTAAATTGTCACAAATATTTCTAGGGAAGAAATCTTATATTTCTCAATTTCTTTAATTATATTAATTATAATTACCAAATATTGTGACAATTACCATAATAATTTCATTAATTATATTACTTATATTAATTATAATATTTGTAATAATCTCTTCCAAAATTTAAATACATTACCATAATAATCACACAAAATAATGAAAGAAAAATTATTAAAATAATTATCTTTAATAAAAATAAGGAAATTATATTAAAAATTAATTATATCTACTATATTAATAAGAGCCCAAGAGAGTTAGGCCTATAATGGATAGAAAAAATGGCGGTCAAATTTTTTAATCAAATGAATGGCTCAGATTGATCAGATTTTAATTTTTCCTTGAGATTTACTAATTTATCCTTAATGAATATGATTATCCGTTAACTTTTCCGTTAAATATTATCTTTTCCGTTAATTTCTGTTAGTTCACCGTTAACTTACTCATTGATTTAAATAAGAAAGGTCTTAGGTTCGAACCACATTCCAATCAAAGTTGACATAATTAGTACTCTATTTTACTCTTATTAAATTAAATAATAATTTAGTAGCTACAACAAAAAATAATGCATATGCATTTCTTTAATTTAGAATTATGTGTCTACAATGCCTTTATTCGCTACATTGTTTCTACAATGTCTTTATTAAAAAAAAAATAATAATTATTCATTATCAATAAATTAATTAAGAGAAATAATTTCATTAGTATATTGTCTTTATTTTCCTCCAATGTAAAATTTCTTCACATTCAAATTCATCAATTGATTATATTCACTACATTGTTTATTATCATTTTTTTGTGCACTATTTTTTAATTAAATATCAAAGTTATAATACAAAATAATGCTATATATATTTATTTACCAAGTATTTTATTAATACCATGAAAATTTTTTAAAAAATTAAATTAATAAAGCCAATCATATTAACTACTTGAGGGATTTGTTGACAAAGAGAGTACTCAAATCACATAACAAATTGAAGTGAGAAACTACCTCGCAATATCCTTGTTTGACAATCAGCAGTTAGCGTTAGCGGATTATATTAGCGAATTTGACTAGCGAATTATATCAACAGTTGGTAAAAAGATATTTGAAAAAATTAACTTTTAAAATTAACATTTAAAATGACCTAAGGGTATAATAATAATAATAATAATAATAATAATAATAATAATAATAATAATAATAATAATAATAATAATAATAATAATTGTTTTAATAATAATTTTTTTAAAAATATAGATGTGTTTTGGAAAAATCATTCTAAAAAACGCTAAGTGAAAATATTGTAAATTGAAATGCTTGTATTTTTAGTGGTTCGGAACAAATTATTGCTTCAAACTGTTGAATAACTAAAACACTTTGTTTAGCATTTTGATCTTTGGGTTACATCATATTTACCAATCGTCCAATATCTTTGGGTTACATTATAATTAAAAATTTTAAATTTTTACTACATCTAAATTCCTTAAATTAGGAACTTCTTTATCCATAATAATTTATTCAACAATAATGGTTGAACTAAATGAACACTGAGCAAATCACCTAAAGGACTGGTACTGTTGAGTCATTCATTGATCTTTTATATATTCACATTTATTAAATATATATATATATATATATATATATATATATATATATATATATATTAGAACCCTTTGCGACAAAAATACTTGGTTACTATTTTAAATTTTTTTAGTAATAATTATAATGAATCTCCTATATTACATTGTATTCATATACTATAAAGTACATATTTAAATAAACAAATTAGACATTAAATTACTTATGTTGAACTTCTCATATATAATCTTGCATTGATATACTTTTAAATATTTATTTAATTATAAACATTGGGTAGAAAAAATGACCAAAACAAATGAATAGTTCAGATTGTTCAGATTTTTATTTTTCCTCGAGATTTCCTAATTTATCCTTAATTATATAATTATTCGATCCGTTAACTTTTCCATTAAGTACTGTTCACCGTTAGTCTAATTCTAATATTAAAGTCTAATATAGAATTATAACTACAACATTAATCTAATCTAATTCTAATATTAAAGTCTTAATAGAACTCTAACCACAAATCGACTAATTATGCTGTGAGCACGTGCCCACCTTGCAAGGTGGGCACGGTTCCATATCCATAATTTCTATACTGTAGATTCATAATTTCTATATTGTATATCCATATTTTCTATACTGTAGATTTATAAAATTTATACTTTAGATTCCAATTGTTGAACTCTGTTTTCACAGATTAGAGAACTATATGTTCATAATTGATAACTATACAGTTTAGAAATTATGAATTTACAGTACAAAATTATGAATCTACAGTACATATATTATGAATCTGCAGTATAGAAATTATGAATCTACTGTATAGAAATTATGAATCTACTGTATTTAAATTTTGAATCTACGGTTTAGAAATTATGAATCTAAAGTATAGAAATTATGGATCTACAATATAGAAATTATGAATCTACAATATAAAAAATATGGATTTGGAACCGTGCCCACCTTGCAATGTCATTGTTTGACAATTAGCAGTTAGATGTTAGCGTTAGTGGATTATATTAGCGGATTTGACCAGCGAATTATATCAACGGTGGGTAAAAAGATATTTGAAAAATTAGCCGTTTAGATTAACATGTAAAATGACCTAAGGGTATACATATATTTAATAATAATAATAATTGTTTAAAAAAAATAAAAATATATAATTAAGCCAATCATATTAACTACTTGGGGGATTTATTGACAAAAGAGTATTCAAATCACACAATAAATTGAAGTGAAAAACTAACTCGCAATGTCCTTGTTTGGCAATCAGCAGTTAGCTCTTCAATATTAGTATATATTTAATTTTAATATTTTATACCCTAATTTTATTTGCTCTCCCTTATGTCCCATATTTGACTTCAACCATACATATACAATTATTTTATTGACAATTATAATCAATCTTGACTATATTATCTTGCATTTGTAAACTTAGAATTACTTATTTAAATACGCAAATTCAACATTCAATTATCTATGCATGAACAATTCCAATATAATTTTATCTTGATATACTTTAAAGTACTTATTTTTTTAAAAAAATTGGACATTATCCCAATCGCGCAATGCGCGTAAAAGACTAGTATTAAGATAAGTATAATTTTTTTCATGCCAATATATTATACATTAAGTATAAAAATATATATGTATATAAATTACCATAATAATTACACCAAAAAAGGTAACAATATATAATTATTAGGTAATAATATTAATAATTAATTATTAAGGTAAGTATAACTTATTTTGTACTAATAATATTATCCATTATATATATATATATATATATATATATATATATATATATATATATACTTTTAATTTTATATTGATAACCATAGTCTATGTATATACTTTAAGAAAATATTCATTATTAAAGATTAAAGATGAGATATAATTTAAAAAGTAAGTTATTTATTAGATTACCTAATATAATTGTCTTACTAATTAATTCAATGCTACTATGTATAATTCATATATTTGAAAACTTTTTAAATCGAAATATCCATTAATTGCCTTAATAATTAAAATAATTGTTAGTCAATCAATATTCAATAGTACTAAAAGTATTATTTGAATTTTTATACATAAGATATAATATTATTAAATCGAAATAATTAAATAAAAATAATGTGTCCATATTACAAAAAAATTTATAATAGTAATTTTATTGCATAATAGAATTTGACAATTATTAAACATTGTTTATGGTAATTATTGTATGACTTTTAATACTAAAATTATTAGGTAGAATTTTTATAATTAAGGTATAATATTCTTAAGGTAAAATATTGCTTATATATGGTTTACCCGTATTAACCATCACTATATTAAATTAATAAATAATTTTTTTAATATAATATATTATTAAATCTAAACATATGATTAATATTTATTCAATATTATTACGGAAGTATTACAATTATAAATTTTACTCCGTATTAAATTTTAAATGGCTTAGCATATCGAAGCAAACATGGTAAGTCAATAACATTATTTTACATTAGTAAAGTGATTTTATATCAAGGAATGTCAAATGAAGAATAAAATCAAAATAATACTCTATTGAAAAAAAAAAAGCCACAGTGCTTAATCATTTTTTTCCTAAAAAAAAAAAAATTTAAATGGCAAGAAAAACGTCTTGAAGGGAAAGACAAACTACTCTCTTATTACAAAAAATGTACACTTTAAAAACAGAGAAATTGAATCGAAATAAAGTCCAATGCTTTGATATATTGACAACTAAAAAATGCTTTTAATTTCATTTTGGTTTTTATTGTATTCTTAGTATGGTTCCCTCTATAAGTCTATATATATATATATATATATATATTTTTTTTTTGAAAATCTATAAGTCTATATATATATTTACATATACACATAATTCGTCCCTCGATCATAAAACTTTATCATCTTGATGAGCAAGGAACTCTTTTGCTTCCCGATCAATCTTTCTAGATCTGTATCTTCTCCACAAAAAAAAAAAAAAAAAAAAAAAAAGACAAAAAAAAATATATATCAACATGTTTTCTTATGAACCACTTTTGTTGTTTAAAAACCATAAAATACAAAAAAATAAAAACAAAACAAAACCCAAAAAGAAGAAAAAATAAAAGAAACTAAGATGATGAAAACCTCACCAATGTAAATCACGTATCAACCTCAACTGTGGAAGATCACATGATGATTAGAAGTCTATTGCTTCCCGGTCAATCTTTCTAGATCCGTATAGTATCTTCTCCACAAAAATAGTCCAAAAAAAAAAAGAATATATCAACATTTTTTCTTACGAACCACTTTTGTTGTTTAAAAATCAAAAAATACAAAAAAATAAAAACAAAACAAAACCCAAAAAGAAGAAAAAATAAAAGAAACTAAGATAATGAAAACCTCACCAGTGCAAATCGCGTATCAACCTCAACTATGGAAGATCACAGGATGATTAGAAGTCTATTGCTTCCCGATCAATCTTTCTAGATCCGTATCTTCTCTACAAAAATAGACAAAAAAAAAGAAAAGAATATATCAACATTTTTTCTTACGAACCACTTTTGTTGTTTAAAAATCAGAAAATACAAAAGAATAAAAACAAAACAAAACCCAAAAAGAATAAAAAATTAAAGAAACTAAGATAATGAAAACCTCACCAGTGCAAATCACGTATCAACCTCAACTGTGGAAGATCACAGGATGATTAGCAAAAATCAATAAAATAATTAACCTTAGTAGGGGTTGTGTATGGTCATATAAGGTGTATTTATACACAATGGATGAGATCAAAAGGATTTAGTATTGAAATTATAAAATGGTAAGAGATCTCAAGAAAGGTAAAATCTTTAATCTTTAATATTATTAAAATGCCATATTTGTCTAAATATTTGATATTACAAAAATGCCTCTAAGTTTTGGGGGGGAAATTTGGCTAGGAGGATTTTACTTTTATATATATATAGAATATTTGATATTACAAAAATGCCTCTAAGTTTTGGGGGAAAAATTTGGCTAGGAGGATTTTACTTTTATATATATATAGATATATAGATATAGATATAGATTGTAGAGATGCGATCGAGGATGATAAAGACGGTAATTTTGATAATTTTGTAAGATTTTATGAAACTTAGAGTTAGTATGTTGACTTCGAGATTTGTACATGCCATTCAAGTTTCTATGTTTTTTTTTTTACCAAGCAGAGTTCATTTTACAGCATTTCATAGCATTTTTATATATATCATTTGAGTAGAGTGTTTGTTTAACCTATTAAAAATCTCGCTATATTTGATTTTTTCTAAATTTTTGTAAAACACAAAAATAATGATTATTTAAAAAGAAGAAATAAATAACAAATACAATTTCAGATTTTGTGTTACTCCATTCACATATATATATATATATATATATATATATATATATATATATATATATATATATATATATATATATATATATATATATATATATAAAAGTAATATCCTCCTAACAAATTTTCCCCCCAAAACTTTTGTAGTAAAGTTTATTTGGTAAGTAAATGTCAAATGGAAATTAAATAAAATCTATTAATTGTTATATTACATAATTGATAATATATTTGGTAAGTAAATGTCAAATGGAAATTAAATAAAATCTATTAATTGTTATATTACATAATTGATAATATTATGTATGGTATTATATTCTATAATATAATTGAAAATATTATTGTTCAAGTATAATAAAAATCTTATGAAATAATGTAAGCATAATAAAATAAAAATAATTATAATAATAATATAAAAACCATATAAATTTTCCCCCAAAACTTAGCGGCATTTATATAATATCCTAATTTTTTAATTTAATTAATTATCAAAATATTGAAATTATATATTATATATTATTCATTTATGTGTAGACATACTTATTACTGTATATAAAGTAAATTAGGTAAATATATTCTTCAAATATAAATTAAGTATCTATATATAATTTTTTGGTAAGCAAATGTAAAATGGTAACTCTAATTTTAATTGGTAATTGGTAATTGGTAATATAATAAAAACCATAAATGTTACCCTTAATCATATCTAAACACCTATATATACATCACATTCTCTTCAATACAAACAGTACCAAGTTACAAAGAACCTAAGGAAATATTCTCTGCAACTCCATAGCAATGGTGTAGAGAACAGGGACCTTCAAGAAGAGGAGGAACAAGACCCATATTCTCTGCGTATCCAGAAGAGCTGTTGCACTACACCTACACATTTTGGTAAATCTCTGTATCCTTTTTCAACTCTTTTTTTTTTTTTTAATAAAGAATAGAAAATCATATATACCATTGGTGAAATTTAAAATCTATCTACATATATTATATAAACTATGATTATATTTATCATATATATCATCTTCTTCATCATCAATCTGGACGAGTTTGCTCAACCCATTTAAAGGTATTTCTCTAATACCTTATCTCAATCCATTAAAAGTTGTTTATTATTGGACTCTGGGCAAGATTAAATAATGCACTATTCATAGTGATAGAAAAAAAACTGACCATCTTATTATTAGTTGACTCTGAGCAACTAGATCTGCAAGTCATTTGCATGAGAGGGGACATCATTGAATGAGTTTGGACTATTAATATATTTTTTTCCTGATGTGACGGTCCTTCCAGCACCAATAGGAGTAACACAAGGATTTGGAGCCATGGCAATGTGTTGAGGATCATGAGTAGTGCTCCTTGACAAAAGCCTAAAGCAACAGCATATGAATATGATAGAGATTTAATTATTTTAATTTTTATTTGATGAAGATTATTCTCTAACCAAACAATTAGTAATATTTACGATTTATTGAACCAACCTTCATATTTTTGGTCAAATGAGTACACATGATGGAATATATGTTCATTGCACGGAATCTTAATATTCATTGAGTTTCCAAATCGTATATTGCATAAGAATTATTTTACCGTAATATGAATTGTAAGCAATTTAATAAATCTAAATATTAACAAGTATGTATGGTAATTTTATGTATGTTAATATTATTTCATATGGACGTAATATCATAATATGATTTATAACCAATTTAAGAAATCTATATTGATAACCAGTTCAAGTATGTATGGTAATTGTATGCATGGTATTCAAAATAATAATTACGTATGGTATTATGTATAATAATATTAGGTATGGTATTTATTATGTAATGCGTAGTATTAATTAGGTTGTACATTTATTCTTTTCATATTCTCATATGGACGTAAATCCATAATATGGTATATAACCAATAACCAATGTGGTGTGTATATATATATATATATATATATATATATATATATACATATATATATATATATATATATATATATATATATAATTTTTCACTCCTTATTATAAAATAATAATAATTCAATAAAAGTTTTATATAAGTAAATAATCTGTAATATTTATCTTAAGTATAATTTGTCAAATTAATCAATTTTAATTTGATAATGATTATTTTCTAACCAAACAATTGGTAATATTTACGATTTATTGAACCAATTCATATATGTTTTTTTCCATCCAGACTAATTTTAATGGTCAAATTAATAATAAATTTTATTAGTTATTAATTAGCATAATATTAATTTATTATGCATAATTATTGTATAAAAATAAATTACCGTTCAAATGAGTACACAAGATAATATACATGTTCATTGTACGGAATCTTAATATTAATTGAGTTGTCAAATCGTATATTGCATAAGAATTATTCTTACCTTACTATATACAATTACAAATTTATTCCGAAATTCTGAAAATTAAATAAGTTAGAAATCTAATTTTAAGTATGTATTTCCTGTTTTTTTTCATTTTTAATTTATACAACTAATTTATTAATTTATATACACAATTTTTTGCTGCTTTTAATAAAATAATTCACTACATTTTTTTTCAGTAAGTAATTCCTCTAAGCAAATAATCCGTAATATTCCCTGATATACTTTACACAATTTAATCATTTTTTATTTTTATCATTTTTTATTTTTATAATTTCTAATTTATTAAATAATATATATATATATATATATATATATATATATATATATATATATATATATATATAATTTAATATAGATATAATTAGATAAAGCTTATTTTGTGACCAAACAATTGGTAATATTTATGATTTATTGAACCAATTCGTAAATGAGTCAATCTATACTATAATTAAAAATAAAATCCTATTTACTTGATTTCCCACCCAAACAATAGTAAATAGTAAAGGTAAATTTTAAAAAAGGAATGGAAAAAAAGAACATAAATATTTCACAATAATATTCTACATCATCTGTTAAAAATGGAATGGAAATTAGGTAAACTGAAAAAATAACTGAATATTAATAATTGACTGAAAATTAAAAATGAAAAAAGGAACATAAATTAGGTTAATTGAAAAAAGAAATAAATATTTATAATTGACTAAAAATAAAAAATGATCCATAATTGACTAAAATGGAAAAGGAAAATGGTCAAATTATTACATTTTAATTTTTTTACAATAATATTACACAATATTGTACATCAAATCATAATTATGTCATAAATCTTTCACAATTTTAAAAATGGAACAGAAATATTTCAATAATAATATTTTACATCATCAAGTAAACGTAAATTAAAAATGAAAAGGAAATATTTAAATAACAATATTCTACATCATCAATAATAAAGGCATATTCTAATCAATAATAAAGTTAAATTAAAAATGCAATGAAAATTAAAAATGAAACGAAAATATTTTAATAATAATATTCTACATCATCAATTAAAAATGGAACGAAAATTGGGTAAAATATCACTACATCTGATATTCTAATTGGCTAATTGACCAATTGACTGAAAATAAAAAAGAATAATTTGCTGAAACTGAATATGATATTACTAATTAACTGAAAATATAAAATGAAATGAAATATTAATAGTTGACTGCAAATAAAAAATGATCTATAATTAACTAATATGAAAAAATAAATGATTAGGTCATTGCATTTTAATTAAAAATTGATGGAAACTAAAATTTGACGGAAATATTTCAACAATAATATTCTACATCATAGATAATAAAGGCGTATTTTAAACAATAATAAAAAATTAAAAATACAACGGAAATATTTCAATAATAATATTATACATAATCAATTAAAACTCGAACGAAAATTAGGTAAAAATATCATTGCATATGATATTCTAATTGACTAATTGATTAAAAATAAAAAAAAAGAATAATTGGCTAAAAATGAATATGATATTTCAAACTGACTTAAAATATAAAAAAATCTCTAATTGACTAATATTCTACCATTATATATTTTCACTCGAGTGACCCATCATGATGGACTGAAGGTGTTAGCTATAGACGATGATGGACAAGATTGTGTTGCTACTACCAATGTCGAAAGATGTTTCAATAATGTGTACATACAATCGTTGACATTTTTTTTAAATGACAAATTTGCTATATATCTAGACAAAAAAATATATATCTTCCATACAAATGAATTAAGATAGTAATTCATTCCTATAACTGAGTTGCTTGAGAATGAGCACATTTGACTAATTTATAAAAAAAAAAAAATACTAAACAATGATAAATAAAATCTTCAAAATTACAGCACCGCATGCATACATCTACACATTAGCTATTAATTTGAGCAATCATTTGCTCAAATTTAAGCAATGATAACATCAAAACACATAAATAATCCAAACCATATGTTCAATTGCACTATATAATATTTGATGTTATAATTTAAATAATTATATATTGATCCAAATATTCTTAATATATTACAACAAATCCATTCTGTGCATCGAACGGGTGAAAATACTATTATTCTAATAATTTTTCTTTCCTTCTTTCGTGTAATTACTATGCTAATGTATTTAAATATTGAAAGAGAATTCTATAAAAAGGATCCTTAACTCACTAAAATTCTATATTATTCTTAAAAACAAAACCCCCATTTCTTACTTACCCGCCCAAACAATAAAAAATAAATAAAAATTACCAATTAATAATACTAATAATAATTAGTAAAAAAGTTAGTAGTAAAATAGAAAAAAAGATCCTTAATTCACAAAAAATAGAAAAGGAAACGGGATTCACTAATTAATTAAAACTAACAATAAAAAAAAAAGATCCTTAATTCACTAAAAATGAAAATATAAACGAAATTTATTGATTATGACTAATAATAATTGGTAAAATAGGAAAATAAAAAATGAGTCTTAATTCAATAAAAATGAAAAAAGAAACGTAAGGGTGTGAAAAAAAAAGGTCATAATAAGGATAACAGTAAAAAAAAAAAAAAATTCTACCAAAAATTAGAATAATAAAAAAAGTTTCTTAATTCATGAGAAATAGAAAAGGAAATGGAATTCACTGATTAATTAATAATAATAATAATCAGTCAGAAAATTAGCAGTAAAATATGAAGAAAAAAAAAGATCATTACTTCACTAAAAATGGAAAAATAAACGAAATTTACTGATTAATACTAATAATAATCAGTAAAATTGAAAATAAAAAAGGATTCTTAATTCAATGAAAATGAAAGATTTTTTTTTTTAAAAGGGGTCATAATAAAAATAACAGTAAAAACAATCCTACAAAAAATTGAAAAAAAAAAGATTCATAATTTACGAAAAATAGAAAATGAAATGGAATTCACTGAATAATTAATACTAATAATAATCAGTAAAATTAAAAGTTAGCATTAAAATAGAAAAATATAAAAGGATCCTTAATTCACTAAAAATAGAAAAAGAAACGAAAGTCACTGATTAATACTAATAATACTCAGTTAAATAGGAAAATATAAAAAAATTCTCAATCTATACCATTATTAAAAAGAAAATCCTTCTTCCTTACTTTCACACCCAAACAATAGAAAAAGAAAAAAAAATCTATAATATAATTAAAAACAAAATTCTATTTACTTGATTTATCGCCCAAACAATAGTAAATAGTAAAGGTAAATTTTTTTTTTTAAAAAAAAAGGATGAAAAAAAAAGAACAAAAATATTTCACAATAATATTCTATATTATCAATTAAAAATGGAATGGAAATTAGGTAAATAAATAAGTATCTATTCAAACATATTTTCTCAACCAACATCTTCACTAAGGCTCAATCTCATAACTTTCCACATAAGAGAGGTCACTACATGCCATCTGAGCACAAGGTGCTTGGCAACAAACATTAGGTTAATTGAAAAGGGAAATAAATATTAACAATTGTTTGAAAATAAGAAAATATTCATAATTGACTAAACCAGAAAAAAAAATGGTCAGATCATTGCATTTTAATTTTTCACAATAATATTACACAGTATAATACATCAAATCACAAGTATGTCATAAATTTTACACAATTTTAAACAATAGAATGGAAATATTTCAATAATAATATTCTACACTATCAAGTAAAGGTAAATTAAAAATGAAAAGGAAATACTTCAATAATAATATTCTACATCATCAATACTAAAGACATATTTTAAACAATAGTAAAGGTAAATTAAAAATGTAGCGAAAATTAAAAATGAAATGGAAATATTTCAATAATAATATTCTAAATCATCAATTAAAAATGAAACGAAAATTTGGTAAAAATATCACTGCATTTGATATTTTAGTTCGCTAATTGATTAATTGACTAAAAATAAAAGAGAAGTAATTGGATGAAAATAAATATGATATTACTAATGGATTGAAAATTTAAAAGGAAATGAATATTAATAATTGACTGCAAATAAAAAATTATTCATAATTGACTAATATGAAAAAAATAAATGGTTAGATCATTGCATTTTAATTAAAATGGAAGGGAAACTAAAATTGAACGCCAATATTTCAATAATAATATTCTACATCATAAATAGTAAGTGTATATTTTAAACAATAGTAAAGGTAAATTACAAATGGAACAGAAATATTTCAATAATAATATTATACATCCTCAATTAAAAATGGAACACAAATTAGGTAAAAATATCACTCCATGTAATATTCTAATTGACTAAAAATACAAAAGAATAATTGACTGAAAATGAATATGATATTACTAATTTATTTAAAATATAAAAGGATCGCTAATTGACTAATATTATACCATTATATATTTTCACCGAGTCACCCATCCTGATCAATTGAAGGTGTTAGCTCTAGACGATGATGGACAAGATTGTGTTGCTACTACCAATGTTGTCTACAAAGAGGTTTCAACAATGTGTAAATAAAATCGTTGATATTATATTTTTTAAATGACAAAATTGTTATATGTATAGACAAAAAAATATCCTCCATACAAATGAATTAAGATAACAATTCATTCATATAACTGAGCTGTAGAGAACGAACACATTTGTATAATTTATAAAAAAAATACTAAACAATGATAAAAAAAAAAATCTCCAAAGTTATAACACTACATGCATACATCTACACATTAGCTATTAATTTGAGCAATTATTTGCTTAAATTCATACAATGATAATATAAAAACACATAAATGATCCAACCCGTATATTCAATTGAACTATATAATATTTGATGTTCTAATTTAAATAATTATATATCGATCGAAATATTCTTAATATATTACAACAAATCTATTCCGTGCATCGCACGGGCGCAAATACTAGTTATTAAAAATAGACATATATCATTGTTACATTGCAAAGAATAGCCTTTCTCGATTTATATTGGTATTAGCTATTTACGAGTTTTCAAGAATAACTTTTTTTTTTTTTAAATTGTCATACCAAAACAACCTTTTATACTTTAGTATTTATACATAAAATTATTTATTTATATAAATTATATAAATAACGATAAATATTTTATCAGAGAATATAATTGATAAGCAAGTAAATTGAGACAAATAGAATGACAATAGTGAGATTTTTGAGGTAGTTTTTTGAGTGCCAATCAGGAGAGAGGAGAGATGAGTGTGAAAAAAGAAGGAAAAAGAGCGAGAAAATTAGAACAAAAACAAAACTAAATCTGACACATACAAAAAAAAAAAAAAAAAAAAACCATGGCCTGTCAATACGAACGGGCGGGACGGGGCCTAAATGGCGCGGGCTAAAACCCGCTCTTTGACGGGTTTGGGTTTTGCTAGCCCGGACCGTCTGCGGGCCCACCACACCACCCTATTCTTTTTTATTCTTGTTCTTAACTCTTAATTTGTACAGTATAAAAAATAATTAAATAGTATTAGAAACAATTATGAATTACCAACAAATATTTATAAAGCGAAAGCCAATATATTCAAAGTGCAGCAGCACTGTAACAGTTGAAGCTAAAATATGTATATGGTTTGGTTAATATAAAAGACTGAATAATTGTCTCTGGTTTATCAAATCCCAAAAAAAAAACTATGGCATAAGTATACATATACACACACAATAAGAAGTTTGGAAGCTAAGGATATACAATAGTGAAGGGAAACCAAATATTTTCACTTCTTTAGCAGCAAAATCAGTTTAAATCAAAAAGTTTTAAACTTTGACAGAAACACCCAAGTGCCCAATACGAGAAATTTTCTATGAATCACACACCAAACAACGAACTTTGGACATCCAGATGAGAATCAAAGCAATTCTTGGTTCAAAACACGAAAATTCAGCGACGTATAACCTCAAGAAACAATAAATTCCACACAAATCGAAAGCCAAGAAGAGGACTAGTGCGGCTGTGTCACAATCATGGAAGGAAAACAGGAAAAAGAAGCTCAAGAGCAGGTGAAATGTCTATGGGAATTGATTCAATGGGCAAAGTCGAGGGACTGAGACGACGTCGTTTGAGGATGGGCGGTTGATAGCCGTTATAACTTACTGGTACGGCGTCGTTTGAAGGAAGGGTTTAGGAGCCGTTATGTTTAAGAAGAAACGGTGTCGTTGAGAAGGAAGATTGATGTTTCACAGCCTGGACATGGAGGATGTGGAGCTGAGAATTTGGAAGTGGTTATGAAGTTTTTGGAAGCATTAGCTAGTTTTTGGTTTTTATGTTTTTGTTTTGCTGGAGGATTTTGTAACAACCCAAAATTTTATTTTATAAATCCGGGTTTAAGAAAATCCAAATAGCCAATTTTCACTCCATAAAATTTTTTACAAAGAAAGCGGTGTTGAATAAAATATTTTGAGCCATTTTAAATTTAATTCGACACCAAGAATGGATTTAATTCCAATATCCTAAATTCTCGGGTACTTTGCGTACCAAGATTTAAATCGAGAATTTTATCTGAGTGAGACCGGGAGAATTCAAAAGGAAATTTTGAACAAGTGTTCATCCATATAGCTTTTGGGAAAATTCACTTTCAACGCCAAAGTATCCAAAGTTAGCATTTCTAGCCCTTGGTCCATGATACAAGGTGAACCACAAGACCATGTCTGATATTTTAAAGAGGTAAGCCAAAAGACCATTTTGCCCTCCACCAATCATTGGTGATCTACCTAGGGTTTTGCACCCATATAAATAGAACCATTTCACCTTGCCTTCACCTGATTCATTTCTTTGCCTCTCCAAACAATTGTCTGCCAAGTAGAAGGGAGAAAACAACACAGTGAGTTCATCATCTTCTTCTTTCAATCCTAGCCACTCATTCTTCAATTTTCCTTCTTTTCTACCTCTGAGAACTTAGTAGTGAGGTGTTGTATGGTTTGTTTGAGGTGTTTAGGAGGTGAAGAAGGTTGTAGCTAGCTAGTTCAAGAGGAAGAAGAGATCCAAGCAAGAAGATTAGACTACAAGAGGTATAACCCCATGGATTCCTCTTTAAATTTGGCTCTGTGAAACCTAGTTTTGAGTAGAAATGAGTAGAAACTATGAGTTTTTGATGTGTTTATGCTTGGAAGTGTTTTAGCATGTGTTTGTGAGTTGTTGAGATTGTGTTTGGACTTGTTTGGATTAGTTTTTGCAGGTGAAACACCATCTGGTGCACAACACAGTGTGCACCAGATTCAGACCAGCGGCCCTAGCCACGGCCCATCAGGAGGGCCGCCAGCTAGGACCGTAGCTACACGGGACTAGGGCACGGCCTTAGAGGAGGGTCGTCGCCTAGTCCCGTTGGAGTAATGGGGCTCATGGGGCGGACCATGAGGAGTCCCGCCCCAGGTCCCTGAGTATTGTTCTGATGAGATTTTGTGCAAGAGTTCTTTGAAAACAGTGTGGATGTGATGGAGGAGTTTGCTAGCTTTAAGTAGTGGGGTAGTGTGGTGGATTATGCTGACAAATTTGAGGAGTATAAGGGGTTGCTTCTCCAAATCTACCCCTATTTGACTGACCAGTACTTCCTGGACAGTTTTATTGTGAGGTTAAAACAACAGCTCAGGTGCTTTGTAAGGACATCTAGGCCCTTGAGTCTAGAGGATGCAATTTGGATATCCAGACAGTATGAAAAATGGCTTAAGGTGAGTGAATTCCAGAAGAATACTACATAGAAAACCTTCACCACTGGCCAAAGAACCTTACAAACCCAAAGAACTTACCCTAGCAGGAACCCTGAACCCCAAAAATCCCAAACTATCCCAAACTACCCTAAAACCACAGCTTCAAATACCTTTCAATCCAATGCCAGATCACCTGAAATCAGTAAATTCAGAGATCAGCTCAAGGAGCAAAACAGGTGTTTCAAGTGTTTTGAATCAGGGAGCCCTGGACATAAATGTAAGAGCCCTACCTTTAACATAATTGAAGGGAATGATTTCTAGGAAAATGAAGTGGAAGTCAGTGGGGAACAATATGAGGAGGAAGAAACCTTAAATATGCCAGAACCAGAAGAAGTGGAGGTGACCCTAAGTGTTGTGATTGGTGGTGAAGGAATGAACACCATCAAATTGCTTGGAGCCATTAGCAAACAACCAATTACTATATTGGTGGATAGTGGAAGTATCCACAGTTTCATAGACCCAAGAGTGTTGGTCCAATTAAGGATTATTCCAGAAAAAGCAAGGGCCCTTCAAGTCACAGTGGCTAACGATGATACTATGATGTGTGATTCTGTCTGTTGTGGGTTGAAGTGGCAGATCCAAGGTGAAGTGTTTGAAAATAATCTGAGGGTGCTTAAGCTTGGTGGTTGTGATGTGGTTCTAGGGATGGACTGGATTGATTCCTATGCCCTAATCCAACTCCACACTAGACCTCCAGGAATCTCCTTTCACAAGGATGGGAAGAAAGTGATATTAAGAGGAATGACTAAGAAGATTGTCCTACAGCAAGCTACAAAAAGAGAGGTGAGAAGGTGGAAGAAGGAGGGGGAGTTCAAGGTTATTGGTTGCAGGGCATTTCCACTGAGAGCCAAACAGTTACAAACATCCCTGAGTTGTCTGAAATTTTAATAGAGTTCCAAGAATTGTTTGAGGAACCCAAAACACTTCCTCCTAAGAGATCTCTTGATCATGAGATTCCCTTGGTGCCAGGAGCAAAACCAATCACTTCCAAACCCTACAGATACTCCTTTCTACAGAAGAATACCATTGAGAAAATGGTAGAAGAAATGCTGACAACAGGGATCATCTCTCATAGTACTTCCCTTTTTGCATCCCCAATATTACTAGTCCCTAAAAAGGACAATACTTTGAGGTTTTGCATAGATTGCAGGGCTTTGAACAGTATAACCATAAAAAATAAGTTCCCAATTCCATTGATTGAAGACCTATTTTCTGAATTAGCTCATGTCAGGGTTTTTACTAAGTTAGACTTAAGGGTTGGATATCACCAAATCAGGATGAAGGAGGGTGAAGAATATAAGACAACATTTAGACACATCAGGGCTTGTACGAATTTAAGGTTATGCCATTTGGATTGACAAATGTCCCAGCCACCTTTCAAGCTCTTATGAACCAGGTGTTCAAGCCATTGATTAGGAGAACAATCCTTGTGTTTTTCGATGACATATTAATCTACAGTTCTACTATGAAGGAGCATTGAGAAAATCTTAAAGAAGTTTTTAGAATCATGAGGGATAATAGACTGTTAGCCAAGCTTAGTAAATGTTCATTTGCTAAGAGGGAGGTTGAATACATAGGGCATATCATCTCTGAAGAAGGGTTGCATACTGATCTTGCTAAGTTGTCTGCTGTGGCATCTTGGCCTAGGCCAGCCAACCTGAAGGAGTTGAGAGGGTTTTTGGGCCTCACAGGCTATAGAAGATTCATCAGATCCTATGGCATTATCAGTAGACCACTCACTAACATGCTAAAGAAAGATGCCTTTCAGTGGAGTGAAGAGTCTGAAACTGCCTTTGAAACCTTGAAGCAAACTCTGTGTAGTGCACCAGTTCTGACCTTGCCTGACTTTGATAAAGAATTTGTAGTTGATGCCGATGCCTGCTATAAGGGAATGGGACAGTGTTAATGCAAGAAGGGAAGCCAGTAGCCTATTTTAGCAAGGGGTTTGGAACCAAACATCTGGGGCTATCCATTTATGAGAAACAATACCTCTCTATCATAAATGCAGTGGATAAGTGGAGAACATACCTAATTAGGAGGTCATTCATCATCAAAACAGATCATCATAGTTTAAAGTTTTAATTGGAGAAGAAAATAACCACAACTATGCAACAGAAAGGGCTCACCAAGCTATTGGGATTAAACTATACTATTCAGTACAATAAAGGAGTGGAGAATTGTGCTGCTGATGCATTATCTAGGAAAAAGGACATTGACCAGGCTGAACACTTGGCCATTTCTACTGTGACAACCCAAAATTTAATTTTATAAATTCGGTTTTAAGAAATTTTGAAATAGCCATTTTCACTCCGTAAAAATTTTTGCGATGAAATCGGTGTTGAATAAATTATTCTGAGCCACTTTTAAGTAAATTCAACACCGGAATTTATTTTAAATCTAAAATCCTAGATTTTCGGGTACAGTGCGTACCGAGTTTTTGACCCAAAATTCAATCTGAGTGAAACCGGAAGAAATCTAAGAAGCCTAAATCAAGTGTTTATCTAAGAATCATTTTTGGGAAATTCCTTTTAACCCCAAACTATTTAAATCTTGAATTCTAGCCCTTGGTCCATGATACAAGGTGAACCCTAAAATTGTATCTTTACATTTTTACCCTCAAAACCTAAGTATAAAGGATATCTTTCTCCCTTGTAGCACTATTCATTTTCTCCAATTCAGCAGCAAACTCTCGTGACTCCCCCTCCCTCTCCCTATCATCTTCATCTTCTTCATTTTTAGAGTTTCTTCTAGCAAAGTCTATGTCCAAGACTTGGTAAGATTTCATCTCTTCTTCTCTATATTCCTTTGTTGGCTTGTTTTCTAAGATGAGGTTTTCTAAGCTTAGATGTGTTTTTGGGTTGTTGTGGTTGCTTGAGAGTTGGAGATGGTGGAAGAAGATGAAGCTAAGGAGATGGGCTTAGAAATGGTGTTGGCATTAGTTGTTCAAGTGTGTGTATATTTGTATTTTGGGTGTTTAGAATGATGGTATTAGACTGTTATTAAACTGTTAGAGTTATTAGTATAGTTAGAGGTTAGAGTGGGTTGTTAACTATTTTCTAGCTAGTCTTCCTGTATAAATGCTCTTGTAACTCCTCTTCAATAATTGATTCATTATTCACATACATCATTTGGTATCAGATTCTAAAACACGATCCTATGGCCAGTGACAACAATGCATCTCTCCCACCGGCCGCTGCAAATTCCGGCGATGGCTCCGCCGCTGCTGTCGCCGTTTCCGAACCCCGTTCGACCTCCATGTTACAACAGGCTCATCATTACGTCTCTTTGAAGCTGTCATCCTCCAAATATCTATTTTGGAAGTCACAATTAGTTCCCTTCTTACGCGGGCAGAATTTGAAGCTGTCATCCTCCATCGTTGATGGTACCCTTGCTTGTTCGCCGGAGTTTGTGTCTGCTTCTTCATCATCTGCAACGCCAGCCACCAACCCCAGCTACTACATATGGGTCTAACAGGACCAGTCCATATTGAGTATGCTCATATCCTCCATGTCCGAGGAAGTGCTCTACCTCGCGATAGGCCATTCCACGTCACGTGCTGTCTGGTCGGCGATTGAAAAGGCATTGGGTTCGTCTTCTCGTGCTTGTTCCCTGAGTTTACTTACGCAACTGCAAAGTCTTTAGCAAGGTGACTCCACTCCGGCAGTTTACCTGGGCAAGGCGCATATTCTGGTAGAGCAACTCGCACAAGCTGGCCGGCCGGTGAGTCTCGATGAACAAAATCTACATGTTTTTCGCGGACTCCGACCGGCATATCGCAGTTTGGTTGCGTCTCTCACGACGAAGTCACAACCGCTGACAATCCCGGAGGTAGCCGATCTCTTGGCAACGCACCACTACCTCTTTCCAGAAGAGTCTTCACCGTCCTTGCTTCCGACGTCGACTGCTATGGTAGCTCAGCAGTCCTCGCAGCAACACCCCAATAATGGTCGTGGTCGCGGTCGCAACACCAGAGGCCACAGGGGTGGAGGCGGCCATAATCGAGGACGAGGCAATGGCATCCGATGCCAAATCTGTGATACGCCGGGCCATACTGCTCTTACTTGCTACCGGAGGTTCGTTGATGCGTCCGGGCACCGACCTGCTCCGCCACCACAGGGTCATCATAATATGATGGCTCAACCGCAAGTTCATATGGCGTCTCATTAGCCACAAGACGATTTCAGCACTGCTCCTTTTTCTAATGTCTGGCTCCCAGCCACTGGGGCAAATGCTCACGCCACTCCAAATGCAGCTGCCTTGAATAACATTGAACACTATACCGGCGACGAAACTCTATGCGTTAGAGATGGTTCAGGTCTGTCCATACAGAACACATGTTCTTTAAATTTAACTTCTGAGTCTCGGTCACTGTCTCTAAATAGCGTATTGCATGTCCCTAAATTGCGTGCGTCTTTATTGTCTGTACAAAAGTTCACCCAAGATAACAATGTTTATTTTGAGTTTCACCCTTCCCATTTTGTTATAAAGGACCGTATCACCCAGGAGACTCTGCTTAGCGGTCCAAGTCAGGGCGGGATGTACTCACTCACCTCCACTACTCCGGTTGCGTTACTGTCAGCTAGAGCGTCTCTTAAAGTGTGGCATAATTGTCTCGGGCACCCTCATGTTCAAGTTCTGCGTCAGGTTCTTTCCAGTTGTCCTGTTAGTGGTTTGTTACGTTCAATAAATCATTTATGTGCTTCGTGTCAGATGGGCAAGTTTACACGCTTCCCACTCACGCGAGTTGGTCAATCGAGTCAGTCTGTACTGGATTTAATATTCACGGACATTTGGGGACCATCCCTGGTTCCATCTGTAGATGGCTTTAGGTATTTTTTTCTGTTTGTTGATGACTTTTCGCGATTTATCTGGTTCTACCCGATGAAATTTAAGTCCGACATATATGTTATATTTGCTAAATTCCGTGCCTTTGTAGAAAATTCATTTTCGACTACTATTAAATGTGTCCAGTCTAATATGGGCGGTGAATACCGTAAACTACATTCGGTTTTCACTGCCACAGGCATTGCACTGGAGCGACGACATCGTCATGTGGTCGAAACTGGACTTACTTTGCTAGCACAGAGTCGTGTTCCCCAAAAATATTGGGCGTATGCTTTTGAGTCTGCCGTCTACCTAATTAATCGTCTACCGTCTACTGTTTCTCAAAATGTCAGCCCCTATTCCCGACTGTTTCCAAAATCTCCCAATTACGGGTTATTGCGTGTGTTTGGGTGTGAGTGCTTTCCGTGCTTACGCCCGTATAACAGGCACAAAATGGATTTCCGTTCTGCCTCTTGTGTCTTTCTGGAATATCCAGATTCATGTCTTGGTTACAGGTGCTTAGACAGGGCCACGAGCCGCGTCTATATTGCGCGGCATGTACGGTTTAATGAGGAAGTGTTTCAATTCACCAATGAGGGGCTCACCACTACACCGCCACCATCAGCTGGCAATGAGTCCATACCTTGGGCTAGTGCTCCAGTTTACCACGCCCCGCCGCTACAACCAACAACTGCCCAACCGCCGCTACAGTCATCAGCCGCCCAACCGCCCCGAACAACGACTTCCACCACTGCAAATAACACATCATCCACCGCAGGTGTAGCTTCCTCCCCGTTTCAACCGACAACCTCGTCGACTACCACAGGCAGACAGCGGCGTGTACGGCCCAACATCCGTACCCATGTCATGCAGTTGCGGCAAACGACGAGTGTTAGGCGACAGACACCGGGTCAGCGTCCAACAGCTTTGTGGCGTCTGTGGATGACGATGAACCATCATGTCATTTCCAAGCAGTCAAGTTCTCACACTGGTGGGTGGCTATGGATACCGAATTCAACGTGCTACTACAAAACCAAACATGGCGCCTAATACCCTGTCGATATCACATGAATGTAATCGGATGTAAATGGGTTTTTCGAGTTAAGCGAAAATCCGATGGCACAATCGAGCGCTACAAGGCGCGCCTCATGGCGAAAGCTTTCAATCAAGTCCCAGGCGAGGACTATTCCGAGACTTACAATCCCGTGGTCAAACCGACCACCATCAGGCTCCTACTAGCCTTTGCTGTATCCAACAACTGGACTATGCGCCAGCTGGATGTTCACAACGCGTTTCTGAATGGTCATATTGATGAAGATATCTATATGCACCAACCGCCGGGGTACTTGAATCCCAGTTTTCCAGACCATGTGTGTAAGCTCCAGCGCTCGTTGTACGGGCTTAAACAAGCCCCCCGTGCGTGGTTTAAAAGGTTTCACGATTTTCTGTTAGGAATTAGATTCCACCCGTCGAAGACAGATGTTTCCCTATTTATTTTTTGACATAGGTCAGGTACGAGCATATGTGCTTGTCTACGTCGATGACATCTTATTAATTGGAAACAATGTTGACATGATCACGAGTGTTATGAGTCAGTTATCTACAACCTTTCGCATTCGAGATCTTGGTCTCCCTCGGTTCTTTTTGGTAATCGAGGCCACTTATGACAAGGGTGCTCTAATGCTGTCCCAACAAGGCTATATGGCCGAACTCCTCTGCAAATCTGGCATGGAAACCTGCAAGCCACTTTCAACTCTGAAGTCTGTGGCCATCTCCAGTCCCACAGCTGCTTCACCGCCACTTGATGATCCCACGCCATATAGGCGTTTAGTTGGGTCCTTGATGTATCTACTAATCACTCGTCCAGATCTATCTTTTGCAGTGAATCGCCTGTGTCAGTACATGCATACTTCGACAGAGGATAATTGGGCGTCACTAAAGCATGTGTTACGCTATGTGCAAGGCACGTCACTCTGGGCCTACGTCTTACCCCGTCAGCTTCTCCGGTTGTACATGCATTCTCTGACTCCGACTGGGCTGGCTGCACCGTTGATCGCAAGTCTACTGCGGGCTACGTCGTGTTTTTAGGACCAAATCTTGTGTCCTGGGTTTCTAGGAAGCAACGAACCGTGGCCCGATCCTCCACCGAGGCCGAGTACAAGGCTCTCGCTGATGTTGCAGCGGAGGTAGCCTAGATACAATCTCTACTGTGTGAGTTGGGTTTACAATCTCAAACAGTACCCGTTCTTTGGTGCGACAACTTGGGCGCTACCTACCTGTGTGCTAACCTGGTATTTCATGCCCGAACAAAACACGTTGAGGTGGATTATCACTTCGTGCGTGACAAAGTATTATCAGGCAGTTTAAAAGTCAACTTTGTGTCCACTAATGATCAGCTCGCTGACATCTTCACCAAGCCGCTCGCCTCTACTCGCTTTGGTGATCTACGGTTCAAGCTTGGCGTGGTCCCGTGTCCCTCGTCAGCTTGAGGGGGAGTATTAGACTGTTATTAAACTGTTAGAGTTATTAGTATAGTTAGAGGTTAGAGTGGGTTGTTAAATATTTTCTAGCTAGTCTTCCTGTATAAATGCTCTTGTAACTCCTCTTCAATAATGTAAGTTATTTGTTGTTGTTATACTGTGTGATTTTTGTGGGATTGAAATATCTGATTGGTGTTATTTAGAGAAGAGAGAAGGGAAGCAGAAAGCACAGAATTATTCTTTTCCGACGGGCTGTTATAGCTCACTGGTTAAATTTCCAGTCTATTATAGCTCAAGGCCTGAAATTTCCAGTGAGTATGATATAAGGCCTGAGATCGAATCCCAGCGCCTAATTTCCCTTGTTCAGTTTTAACTATTGATGTTATGCTTTGGAAAATTGTTTAAAGTGGGATTTAAACTCCTAATCTTTTGATTAATAAATAAATTCTCATCCACTTGAGCTATTTCAACCTTTGAGAAATTATCTTGGTGTATATATTATAATATTTAGGCTTGAAGGATTATTTATATTTAAAAGCATTTTTATAGAAAATCATAAATATGTTAAAAAGGGTTTTAATCTACCAAAAGCTATGATTTGCCAAGAAAGATCTATTTCAAGAATTATATATATATATATATATATATATATATATATATATATATATATATATATATATATATATATATATATATATATATGAGTATATGTGTTTTGGGAAATGTTATACTTGATTTTGAGAGTATATACTTATATAATTATGTATGAGGTGTATATTTGATTATTAAGATATTTGAAGCCTATTCCATTATTTCCCTAAAATTCCTTAGCTATTAACATCGTATATTTTGAGAAATACTATGTATCCCTAGAAAGGTTTAACCTAAGAGCTTTTGATCTATAAAGTGTATAACCCCATGGTCCGTGTGTGCTTCTTGTGCAGTGGCTGGGCCCTTATGGCTCAGCTACATGTCGTTTCAGACTAGGTGTCACGGGCCCTTGTGGCTCGGTACCTCGTGGCCGTCTTGACGCACGTTTTGGTTTTGATTTCGTTGATTTTGGATTAGAAATGAGCATGTTATGGTGGTTTTTGTGATGGAATTGCTTCACAGTGGTATAATTTGTGTTCACTGCCTTTGAGAATTGTTGTATGATATCTTTCTGATGCTATTTATGTAATGAATAGAGAAGCATGATCACTTTGTGAATATGAATTGTTAGAAAAGCATGAGTAGAATGTGTTGTATGTTCAATGGAATTTGAAGTCTATTTTGATGGTAGAAATATATAGAGTTTGATATGTTGCAAACCGGGCCGCATGATATTGTGTTCTTGAGAGTTCTATGTGATATATATGGATTTGGAGCATGTTATACAATATTTTTGCATTCCAAGTATATCATGTTTTAAAAGTGCATAAGTGGCTAACGTGAGCCTAAGTACTACTTTCAAAAATTCATGAGCATGTGGTATATCTTTATCTTATGGCATTGAGAAGTTGTTGAGATGTGGCATGCATAAGTTTGGTGCATGATATATATATATATATATATATATATATATATATATATATATATATATATATATATATATATTATCTATATATCAGTGAGGTTTTGGAGGACCCCGTTTGGACTATGTCCTCTCGGATGATTATTATGGACATTGCGGTCTCAGTATATGTAACGCGGTGTATTCCCACGTTATGAGGTTGGAAACTGCCCACCAGGCTTGGAATCCTGGTCAGGTGGTGTGCACACTAATAGTTCGATACCTGATTCCACAGAGTTTGAGCATAGAACCAAGAGAGTGGTTCGGTGGACGAGCAGAGTATTAGGTCGGCTAGATGCCGTGCCCGGATAGGTTCATTCACACTATGGTGAAGTTCCTACCTCGTCCATTTATAAAGAAAGTGAGTCATTGCGACTCTAAGAAAAGAAAGAAAGAAGTGAGTCATTGCGACTCTAAGAAAAGAAAGAAAGAAAGCAAGTCATTATGACTCAAAGAGACCTCCACAAAAAGTATTCTATTTTACAAATGAGTGTTTGAGTATATGTATAGTATTGCACGAGATTGCATATGAGTATAGTTTTCCACGAGATTGCATAATGAGAATGATTAGCCGAGTTTGTTTATGAGTATGATTGCTTAGTTACATTTTTGAAGTCTTATTTATCCAGTTCGCATGATGAGAACTTGAAAGCATGACGGTAGTTTTCGTATTGATTAATAGCATGAAATTGCTTGTAAGCATGAGTTCGTTTTGATAAGCTTGTTGTGATATTTATGTGTTGGAATATTATGTTGTTGAGACGTTTGTATTGAAGCATGCCCGTTGATATTATAGGTTGCAAGCATATAGAAAGTATGTATCTACAGTTGTCTATGTAATGAGATTGTTTGATTTAGTATGTGAACAAATGTTTATCCGAAGTATATTCTATAGTACTTTATAGGGTTGAGTGTGGTTATACTTAGCATCGTGCTAACGGGTGTTTTGAGTGATGATCGAGTTAGACTAGCTTAGTAGATCTAGTATTCTAAACTCTTAGTACTTATCATGATGTTTAGTATGATGGATTATAGACTTTGATGTTTATTTTGTCAGATTTGTAGACTTATGATTTGATGTTCCAGTTGGATGCTTAGACATCGGGGTGTTTTTCTCCCTTATAACTTTTGATTAAGTTTTATGAATTCTAGTTACTTTTATTATTCTAGTTCCATCCTTAGCCTGTGCAATCATCACGGAGTGGTGGTTGTGGCGGTGACATTCCCACTAATTTACTTATTAAGTTTTTATCCGCTGCTTAGTTTATGATAATTGTGGTTTAGAATTGTAATTGAGATTTAGAAAAGTGGGGTGTTACATCTACTGTGAGGCCACTTTGGATAGAGGAAGTCATAAGGAGTTATGAAGGGGATGATTTAGCTTCTAAGGTCCTCATTGAGCAACTAATTACAACAGAAGAAACATCACTGTTTACTGTGATTGATGGGCTAATTAAATACAAGGGAAGGCTGTATATTGGGCAGAAAGGGGATCTAAGGAACAGACTTGTGCTGCAATTGCACAACTCTCCCATAGGAGGACACTCAGGGAAACAAGTAACTTACCATAGGCTCAAACAATTATTCTACTGGAAGGGAATGAAAGGTGAGGTGATAGCAGCAATTCAAGCCTGTGATGTCTGTCAGAAGTGCAAGTATGAGAATGTAGCCTACCTTGGGTTGTTACCGCCCTTAAAAATCCCAGAGCAAGCTTGGCAGAGTATTTCAATGGACTTCATTGAGGGGTTACCTATATCACAAGGGAAAGAGGTCATCACGGTGATAGTGGACAGGTTTACTAAATACAGTCACTTCTTGGCTTTGTCTCATCCCTATACTGCTGAGAAGGTGGCTGACATGTTCATGGAACATGTTTATGAACTCCATGGACTTCCAAAAGATATTGTGAGTGATAGAGACAAGGTGTTTGTGAGTAAGTTTTGGAAAAAATTATCCAATCAGTTGCAGGTGAACCTAAGCATGTCCTCAGCATACCACCCTCAGTCAAATGTCCAGATAGAAAGGGTTAATAAATGCTTAGAAACTTATTTGAGATGTATGGTCTTTCACAAGCCTAAGTCATGGGTCAAGTGGCCGCATTTAGCTGAGCATTGGTATAATACCAACTACCATACATCCTTGCAATGTACCCCCTTCCAAGCCCTTTATGGTTATCTACCCCCATCCCTGACTTTTGATTTAGTAACAGAAGGAGAAGGCAATGACTGATTTAAAGAGAGGGCTTCTATGGTAGCCATTCTTAAGGAAAACTTGCAAAGAGCTCAGTCCAGAATGAAGCACCAGGCAGATAAACATAGGAGTGAGAGAAGTTTTGCAGTAGGGGATTTTGTGTACCTCAAAATACAACCATACAAACAAATATCCTTAGCTGTTAGGTCTAATATTAAGCTCACTGCAAGGTTCTATGGTCCATTCAGAGTCATGGAAAGAATTGGGGAAGTGGCTTACAGATTGGAACTGCCTACTGATGCCACTATACATCCAGTGTTCCATGTGTCTCAGTTAAAGAAGAAGGTTGGAGAAGGAATGGTTCCACAGCCCACCCTACCACTCACTGATTCTGAAGGGATGGTGTTGGCTCAACCATTGGCAGCCATATGGAAGAGGTTAGTTAAGAAGAACAACAAAGCTAAAGTGGAAATCTTGGTACAATGGACAAATCTGCCTAAAGAAGCACCTACATAGGAGAATTTTCATCATATCACAAGGCAATTCCCACAATTTGATCCTTGGGGACAAGGATCCCCTAAAAGAGAGGGTAATGTCACAATCATGGAAGGAAAACAGGAAAAAGAAGCTCAGGAGTAGGTGAAATGTCTATGGGAATTGATTCAATGGGCAAAGTCGAGGGACTGAGATGACGTCATTTGAGGATGGGCGGTTGATAACCGTTATAACTTACTGGTACGACGTCGTTTGAAGGAAGGGTTTAGGAGCCGTTATGTTTAAGAAGAAACGGTCTCGTTGCGAAGGAAGATTGACGTTTCACAGCCTGGACAAGGAGGATTTGGAGCTGAGAATCCGAAAGTGGTTATGAAGTTTTTGGAAGCATTAGCTAGTTTTAGGTTTTTATGTATTTGTTCTGCTGGAAGATTATCATCGATGTTTTTGGCTAGAACAATCAAAACCCAAATTTTCTCCCAAAATTCTCTCAATTTCTCATCTTTCTTCTGCTATTTTCCCATCTATTTCAATGACACCCCGTAAATCTAAATACTAATTGGGGATTAATTAAGAAATTAATCCAAGTTTTCTTAGGTAAACCATTTCTAAAAATCCTGAAATTTAATAGTCGAGGGACTAGAATTGGACTAGTCACTTAAGTCAATTGAGTGTACCTTGTGCTTCATGGTTTGTACCCTTACCCCCTTTTCTTTCCAACCTTAGTAAGGGTAAAAGTGGTTTTTCACCCATGAATTGTTGTTCAAGCCATCCCTAGCAAGACATTTCATCCATTCGTGATTCAAGCCTAAGTCTCAAACCCTCTAACATCTCTCTAAAAGAACCTAGCTTATTCTTTAAGCAAGAAGGTGAACCTCCTAGCCTTGCAAGATTCTTCACCAAGATTCCTACTTTCTTCTTCTTAAGCATAGGAAATGGTAAGGTTCTTAGCTCTTTGGTGTTTTTAGCCATCTTATGCGTGTCTTTATCTAAAGTTAGAATCTTTCTTGTGTTTTGGTTTGTGTAAGAAGTTGGTGAGGAAGAAGAGCTCTAAGAAAGGCTTAAGAGGGTGGAAAGGAGAAGTTGTTAGGCTACAAAGGTAACCCATGCTATACAAAACCTATTTTCTTACTAAAATGATGATTATTGGCTTCTAATTGATGTTCTTGATGTGATTGTGAGATTTGATGCATGACCTTGTGATGATGCATGTTTAGAGCTTGTTTTTAGGTTTCTTGAATGCCATTGCTTGGCTATTTCTTGGGTTCAAGTCATATCTTTGTTGTGTGTGAAATTTTGGGTGTTTTGGACTTGAACTTGACCTTGATGATGAAAATCCCCGAAGGGATTCAAGTTTGGGCTTCGTGTTCCCCGCGGGCAGGAGCACAGGTAGGGCAATACCCGTGGTCCCACCCGCGGGGATCATCATGGTGGGTTGCGGGGATTTGTTCCCCGTGATTCCTTTTTTCTTGGTATTGATGTTTTGACCTCCCGTTGTTGTATTATTGAGCTATTTGAGAGTCTTCTTGACGTTTCGTATGTCTAGAACGATGAGTTTGGAATCCATGTTAGGATTTGGTGTCTTGAATCGTGCTAAGGGTCCAACTTTGTGATTCGTTGGGCTAATATGAGTCTTGAAGGTTCGTTGGAACCATTTTGGTTTACCCGTTTGATGAGCATTCTAGTTTGATGTTGATATGCTAGTATGTATGGTTTGTTCCTTCTTGTTGAGGATTGGCAACTCGTGTTGCCAATCATTTGATGTTGGATGATAGTCTTTATTGTTGAGTATTGTCTCATGACTTTTTTGAAATCTCTTGATTGATTCTTATGACGTTATCTTGTACAAATCGTTGTACCCTTTGTTGATGCTTGATTGAGGCTATTGATGAGTCTTAATCCTCTTGATGATGATGATGACTGTGTGTGAATATGAATGAGATTGGTGGTTTTGTTAATTGAGCTTTGCTCACATGAGATCGGTGGTATATGACAATGAATTGAACAGTACCCCCGTGTACTTGAGATTGGTGGTATTCTAATTGGTGGTGTAGATTGCTGGGGGACGATGGTCCCAGACCGAGAAAAGGTTGGACTCAGAAGTACAGGGTGGCACTCGGAGGTATAGGTTGGAACTGTGATAAGGCCGGGGGTAGCCATAAGGGTGGTACTAAGGTATAAGGTTGGAACTCGAAACATGAATGTGTCATTATGTGACTTGTTGTACTTCCTTGCTTATGCATGTCTTTGATGTACTCTACCTTGTGAATGATAGGTTGCATCCTGAGTTGTGTTGCCTATGATGTTTGTGGTCTTGTTGTTGTGTTGAGGTTGATGATCCTCGTTCTTGTTGAGAGTATGATGAGTCTTTGATGTTGACTTCCTTCCTTGGTTTAAAATGATATATACTGTATTCCTCATTTCCAAATCGCTTTGTTTATATCTATCTATATATTATTCTATTTAACGCGTATTGATGGGTTACCAGCATTATTCGCTGACCGGGTGTTATCCCTTATCTTTTACAAGTTTTGCTTAGTTGTGGTGCGCGCTAGTCGTTGTTGATAGCTAGTGTAGTTCCCTCCCTCTAGTTGCTTTGTTTTGGGCCTGTGAGCCTTAGTTAGACGTGGCCTGTGTGACTTAGACTTTCTATTGTTAGCATGGATTGTTGTAGAGCTAGCCTGTGCACCCATGGTTTATGGGTGTGGCATAACGCCTTCGGGTTTTAAATAGCTTCCGCTGTTGATTGCTTTGATGATTTGTTATTTATCTTTGAATTTAAGTTTTAAAAATGTTGGTAAAATCGGGGGTGTTACAGATGGTATCAGAGCCTAGGTTTGAGCCTAGGATGTTAAGAGTTGAACTTTAAGAAGCTAAGTGTGATTTAAGACTCTAAGTTGACCTTTAAGTGCCTAAGTGTTAGGACTTAAGATTCTTAGGACGCGTGGTGAGTTGTGAGTTTGTTTATCGTTTGTTGTGTTTATCCTATCGTTCCTGTTTAGTATTAGCTTTCTCGTCTTAAGCGCAGGGTAAGGGTGCGCAGCTTCTTCATGTTTTGCCGTAACCGTGTTGTTTCTATAGAATCTCGCTATGGCTCCGCCTCGCCACCGTGCCCGTGCGTTGGACGATGCCAGCGATTTGGTTAAGAAACCTAGAGTGGCGGGGATTCACAACACCTCTAGCGTCGTCGAGCGTTGGATCAGGAGTGGTGTTTCCACTCAGGTTAGCCCCAAAGATGTTGCAGCGCCGCCACCTCGGGATCAATGACCGTTTGGGAGCTTGGAAGTTCAGAGTTTGAAGGGGGAACCGCCCCAAGGAAAGATCCTCGCTTTGAGTGCCGGAGACGGCGACGTCGTGACCGGGACCTTTTTTGTGCAATCAATTCAGGCTCTGGTTCTGTTCGACTCCGGGGCTCCAATTCGTTTGTATCGTCGGAGCTAGTTGAGAAGTTGGGTTTGGCCGACGGCATAGAAGTGAAGTTAAGCGTGAAGGTAGTGTTGGTCCCAAAAGAGGTAGGGTGAAAGTCTAGAGAGGGGGGGGGGGGTGAATAGACTTTCAAACTTTTTCGCACAACACAACAATTGCTAAGACAGAGATAAACCAAAACTCTTAACTAGATTGTTAGAGTATGGTGCACAGCGGAAATAAATAAACATAAAGTGTGTGTGAGATTGTGTGAGCAGTATATCTTCGTGAGAGCGAATATGTAAAGAGCAGTATGTAAAGAAAGCAGTAAAGAACACAAGACAATTATAGTGGTTCGCGAGGTGGTGTAATCCTCCTACTCCACTTGCTCTTTTCTCCAAGAGCCAATTCACTATATCTACCACTCCTTGGTTCCAAGATACAATGAATTTCCGTGATCTAGTGCTTTGATCACAAAGCCCGCACTAATCACGCCCAGTGACACCACACTGCTGCTTCGGGTTTCACGTCGCCGCGCTACTATCCCAGGATTTCACGACTCCGCGTTACTTTCCCCCCGTCTTCCACACTCCGGTAGAAACGTATCCCGTGATCTGGTGCTTTGATCACCAAGCCCACACCAATCACGCCCAGTGCCTCCGACACTGCTGCTTCGGATCTCACAGCTCCGTGTGACAATCCAGGATTTCACAGCTCCGTGCTACTTTCCTCCCTTCTCTTGTTTTGCTCCAAAACAAGTGTTGTCTTGCTTCCAACTTCTGAGACTCTGTAGATGATCTTCAATGATGCGCAGGTCTCTTTGATGAAGATAAACACTCTGGAATGATTTCTCTTGACAGCTCTGAGTGTTTTCTCTCTTTGAATATATCAAGTAAAGTACTTGATATTTATGCTCTGCTTCGCTCTGTTTAAGAACTCTCAGAATATTTCTCTTTTGAAGCTCTCTGAGTTCTTTTCTCACACTTGAAGATTTTAGCTCTTAGAATTTTAGCTCTCTGCTCTTTTAAGCTTAATTGCTCTATTCGATCCTTTGATGGATTCGAATTTTCTGCTCTTGTATGTTTTTCTCTGCTCCGTGCTTCTTCAAGTCTTCATATCTTCATCATTTTATAGCTGGTAATGAGAATCTGTCCGTTGGAAAGAGACACTCTCATTTTTGAAATCTTGTATCTTTTGTCAGAGATCTTATCTTATCTTCTGCAAAAATGTCAGAAAGAGATAAGCTAGCCGTTGATGGAGTTTCATCTCCATGTAAATGAGCTCCCAAACTTCATCTGATATTCCTCTGGTTTTACGTTGAGTGGAAATATCTGGGTCTCAGTTTTGGTGTAGAATGACTTCTCTGATTAGCTCTGAAGGGTCCTTGTATCTTTGGGATTTAAAAATATTCATCAATTTAATCCCATACTAGTTAAACTAGTATTTTTCCTTGTGAGAATATTTTCACTGTAAGTTCATCTTCATTCATCTTCATCTTCTTCATTCTCACGTCTGGGTGTTCTCAGACTTCAAACTGGCTTTGAACTTCCACCCAATTTGAATTTCTCCATTGTATTTGACACCCAATTTCAATTGGCTTGTAATTGACACCCAATTTGAATTTCTCCATTGTAATTTCCATTGTAATTGGCACCCAATTTGAATTTCTCCATTGTAATTGGCTATTGGCTCCTAATTGACTTTGACTTGGCTCCCAACTTGGTGCTCCCAGACTTCTCCTGGTATTGAATTTCATCTCAATTCAATCTTGCTCCCAATTTCAATTGATTTCTCTGAGCTCTGAAACTGGCTCCCAATTTCAATTGCTTCGAACTAGCTCCCAATTTCAATTTCTTTGAAATCGGCTCCCAATTTCAGATTAATTTAATTTGACTTCTCAAATTTTACCTTGTAAAATTGTTAATGGTGAGTTTTGAACTTAAGCCATTTCGGATAATATATCAAGCATCATCCACTTCGTCCATACAGCTTTTGATTAAATCTCCAATCACATTTGATGTACTTCTTTCTTTCCATAGATGCTTGATCTCCTAAGTCAATTTCATGCATTCTTCCAATATTAATTTTCTTCACGAAAATTCTTCTGGGATATCTTCTTTGAGTAGTAGCGACGTGAATATTGTATCATTCATCTTCTTCTTCAATTTGTCATTTTCTCCAGAAAAATTCTTGATTTTCGGCTTTATATCTTCTTCTTCTATTTTCATCCATTTTCCTCTGTTTTTCTCTTTTCATAATTAAATAATTTTCCGATCATGGTCTAAGACTCTACTAGACCTATAAAATAAAATTGGGGGATCTAAAAATACAAATTTGGCATATCAAAACCATTACACTTTATTCCTAACAGGTAGCCTCGGGGAAAATCAAGCCGTGTAATCGTCTGTTTGAGAATGTCAAGAGCGCCATCAACGGGGAAGAATTCTCTAGCAACCTAATCCAGTTTGGCTTAGATGGGGTGGACGTGATTCTAGGAATGGACTGGTTGGGACAACACAACGCTCAAATCCTTTGCGGGGAACAGAAGGTTGTGCTAAGGGGACCGAGCGGGAAAAGAGTATCGTATCGAGGCACCGCGGTGGAGCCTGAAATCAAGATGGTATCCATGCTTAGGATGAAAAAGTATGTGGAGAAGGGTCATGAAGTCTTCCTTTGCACCATCGAGAACCTAGAGGCCAAAGAGAGCAAGGCTTAATCTATACCAGTGGTGTGTGAATTCCTTGATGTCTTCCCCGAAGAAATCCCGGGTATGCCTCCACCAAGGGAGGTGGAGTTTTCAGTGGATCTTGTGCCCGGAACTGCACCCATCTCGAAGACCCCTTACCGGTTGGCGCCCAAGGAGATGCAAGAGTTGAAAGTGCAATTACAAGATCTGTTGGACAAGGGTTATATCCGGCCGAGTACCTCGCCGTGGGGAGCGCCAGTGCTCTTCGTTAAGAAGATAGACGGAAGCATGAGGTTGTGCATAGATTATCGGGAGTTAAACCAGGTAAACGTTAAGAATAAGTACCTGCTTCCGAGAATTGATGATCTATTTGACCAACTCAAGGGTGCAGGCGTGTTCTCTAAGATCGACCTGAGGTCAGGTTACCATCAGCTAAAAGTGGCCGATAAAGATGTACCTAAGACAGCTTTCAGAACTTGCTATGGACATTACGAGTTCACGGTAATGCCGTTCAGTTTGACCAATGCGCCGACAGTATTTATGGATTTGATGAACCGAGTATTCAAACCGCACCTAGATGATTTTGTGATCGTGTTCATCGATGATATCCTCGTCTATTCTCGGAACAAGGAGGAACATGAAAGGCATCTTCACATCGTGCTTCAGACCTTGAGAGAAAAACAGCTTTATGCCAAGCTCTCTAAGTGTGAGTTTTGGAAAGACAGTGTAACTTGGGGCATGTGATAAACAGCAACGGTATCTCAGTGGATCAGGATAAGATCCGAGCAGTGAAGGATTGGGCAGTACCGACATCAGTTGCGGGAGTGAGGAGTTTCCTTGGGTTAGCAGGATACTACCGTATGTTTGTATTGGACTTTGCCAAGGTGGCTCAACCTCTAACCAAGTTGTTAAAGAAGGACGTTCCTTTTCAGTGGAATCAAGATTGTGATTTAGCATTCCGGGAACTAAAGGATAAGCTGACCACCGTGCCCGTGTTAACTCTACTGTCTGGGACTGAAGGATTCAAAGTGTACAGTGATGCTTCGAAGAAAGGTTTGGGGTGTGTTTTGATGCAAAATGGAAGAGTAATCGCATATGCCTCTAGACAGCTTAAAGTGCATAAAGAGAATTATCCCACCCATGATCTAGAACTAGCAGCAGTGGTCTTTGCCCTGAAGATCTGGAGACATTATTTATACGGAGTGCAGTGTAAAATCTTCACGGATCATAAAAGTCTCAAATACATATTCACGCAAAAGGACCTGAACATGCGTCAGAGGCGTTGGCTAGAGCTCATTAAGGATTATGAATTGGATATTAAGTACCACGAGGGAAAAGCAAACGTGGTAGCCGATGCTCTAAGTAGGAAATCTAAGCATTCTATCAGCTCTATCTTGGTGGTGGCCGATGAACTTTGTAAGGAGTTACAAAAGATGAATTTGGAGGTGGTGGAACAAGGTGAGGTGGAAGCAGAGGTCCGTTTGTTCAACTTGAGGATCGTGCCCACCCTCATGGAAGAGATAAAGGAGGAGCAATTGAATGATGCCGACCTAGTGAAATTTAGGAGTGAATTGGTCGGGGGAAAGAAGGGATCTTTTGAATTATCCGGAGATGGGGGCCTAAGATACAAAGGTCGTTGGTGTGTACCCGTGTCTTGTGATCTTTTGAAGCGTCGAATTTTGGAAGAAGGCCATAACACCCCGTACTTGGTACACACCGGGGGTGACAAGTTGTACAAGGATGTGAAAAAGCTCTTTTGGTGGCCTAACATGAAGAAGGAGATAGCCAATTTCGTGAGTCGGTGCTTAAACTGCCAGAAAGTCAAGGCTGAATGATGCAGGTCCAAAGGTTTGGTACAACCTTTGGAGGTACCCCAATGGAAGTGGGACTCCATTTCTATGGACTTCGTAGGAGGTTTACCGGTGACTCGCACCGGCAAGGACAAGATTTGGGTGATAGTGGATCGATTAACTAAGACGGCTCGGCTCATCGCCATGAAGGAGACATGGTCGATGACACAGTTAGCCCGAGCATACGTAAGCCAGGTAGTGAAGTACCTTGGAGTACCCCGGGATATTGTCTCCGATCGAGATCCTAGGTTCCTATCTCAATTCTGGAAGTCTTTGCAAGTTTCCTTGGGAACGAAGTTGAATCTGAGCACCGCCTTTCACCCCGCCACGGATTGACAAACTGAGAGGACCATCCAGACAATTGAGGATATGCTAAGGGATTGTATGTTAGACTTCCAAGGCTCGTGGGAAGAGCACGTGGATCTGATTGAGTTCTCATACAATAACAACTACCATTCAAGCATACCGATGGCGCCGTACGAAGCACTTTATGGACAGAAATGCCGAAGCCTATTATGCTGGGAGAATTTGGTTAACCCGGTGATGTTGGGACTGCAATACTTGCATGACACAGTGGAGAAAATCAAGTATATTCAAGGAAGAATGAAAATGGCACAGGATCGGCAAAAGTCCTACGCGGACCTAGGAAGTAAGCAGGCAGAATTCGCAGTTGGGGACAAAGAGTGGTTGAAAGTTTCTCCCACTTGGGGAGTAATGAGGTTTGGAAAGAAAGGCAAGCTAAGCCCTCAGTTTATTGGTCTCTACGAGATCCTTGAGAGGATAGGGAGTCTAGCGTATCGTTTGGCGCTACCAATGGAGTTGGAACGGGTGCACAATGTGTTTCATGTGTCACAGTTAAAGAAGTATGTGCATGATCCGTCGCATGTGATTCTGCCGGAAGTGGCGCCCCCTGACGGTACCATGTCGTATGAAGAGAGACCGCTCCGGATCTTGGATTTCAAAACAAGAGAAACCCGCAGGAAGTCGGTGAAGATGGTTAAAGTGTGGTGGTCGCACCACGGAGTTGAAGAAGCAACCTAGGAGCTGGAGTCCGCCATGAGGGAACGCTACCCGGATCTGTTTACCTCAGGTACCTCGAGTTACCTTTCTTAGTTATGTAGTCTTAGGGTCGAGTGTAGGGTAGTTGATCTTTTAGAAGTTATGTTGCTTGAGAAGTTTTCTCCGTCACTTTCAAACCTTGCACTTCTTGACCTTTGGAACCTTACATCTTTTGATCTTTGGAGCCTTGTTTATTTACACCTTGCCATCGCTTATCGCATCTTTGATTTGTTGCTATCTTTTGTTGAACCTGTCGTGCCCAAGCTTCGGGGACGAATCTTCTTGTTAGGGGGAGAGGATGTGACACCCCGTAAATTTAAATACTAATAGGGGATTAATTAAGAAATTAATCCAAGCTTTCTTTGGTAAACCATTTCTAAAAATCCTGAAATTTAATAGTCGAGGGACTAGAATTGGACTAGTCACTTAAGTCAATTGAGTGTACCTTATGCTTCATGGTTTGTACCCTTGCTCCCATTGTCTTTCCAACCTTAGTAAGGTAAAATTGGCTTTTCACCCATGAATTGTTGTTCAAGTCATCCCAAGCAAGACATTTCATCCATTCGTCATTCAAGCCTAAGTCTCAAACCCTCTAACATCTCTCTAAAAGAACCTAGCTTATTCTTTAAGCAAGAAGGTGAACCTCTTAGCCTTGCAAGATCCTTCACCAAGATTCGTACTTTCTTCTTCTTAAGCATAGGAAAGGGTAAGGTTCTTAGCTTTTTGGTGTTTTTAGCCATCTTTTGGGTGCCTTTATCTAAAGTTAGAATATTTCTTGTGCTTTTGTTTGTGTAAGAAGTTGGTGAGGAAGAAGAGCTCTAAGAAAGGATTAAGAGGGTGGAAAGGAGAAGTTGTTAGGCTACAGAGGTAACCCATGCTATACAAAACCTATTTTCTTAACTAAATGATGATTATTGGCTTCTATTTGATGTTCTTGACGTGATTTGTGAGATTTGATGCATGATCTGGTGATGATGCATGTTTAGAGCTAGTTTTTAGGTTTCTTGAATGCCATTGCTTGTCTATTTCTTGGGTTCAAGTTATATATTTGTTGTGTGTGAGATTTTGGGTGTTTTAGACTTGAACTTGACCTTGATGATGAAAATCCCCGAAGGGATTCAGGTTTGGGCTTCGTGTTCCCCGCGGGCCGGACCACGGGTAGGGCACTACCTGTGAGGAACATTGTTGCGCAGGGTATGTACCCCGCGAGCAGGACCACGGGTAGGGAACTACCCGTGGTCCCACCCGCGGGGAACATCATGGTGGGTTGCGGGGATTTGTTCCCCGTGATTCCTTTCTTCTTGGTATTGATGTTTTGACCTCCCGTTGTTGGATTATTGAGCTATTTGAGAGTCTTCTTGACGTTTCGTATGTCTAGAACGATGAGTTAGGAATCCGTGTTAGGATTTGGTGTCTTGAATCGTGCTAAGGGTCCAACGTTGTGATTCGTTGGGCTAATATGAGTCTTGAAGGTTCGTTGGAACCATTTTGGTTTACCCGTTTGATGAGCATGCTAGTTTGATGTTGATATGCTAGTATGTATGGTTTGTTCCTTCTTGTAGAGGATTGGCAACTCGTGTTGCCAATCATTTGATGTTGGATGGTAGTCCTTGTTGTTGAGTATTGTCTCATGACTTTGTTGAAATCTCTTGATTGATTCTTATGACGTTATCTTGTACAAATTGTTGTACCCTTTGTTGATGCTTGATTGATGCTATTGATGAGTCTTAATCCTCTTGATGATGATGACTGTGTGTGAATATGAATGAGTTTGGTGGTTTTGTTACTTGAACTTTGCTCACATGAGATCGGTGGTATATGACTATGAATTGAACAGTACCCTCGTGTACTTGAGATCGGTGGCATTCTGATTGGTGGTGTAGATTAGTGGGGGACGACGATCCCAGACCAGGAAAAGGTTGGACTCAGAAGTACAGGGTGGCACTCGGAGGTACAGGTTGGAACTGTGATAAGGCCGGGGGTAGCCATAAGGGTGGTACTAAGGTATAAGGTTGGAACTCGAAACATGAATGTGTCATAATGTGACTTGTTGTACTTCCTTGTTTATGTATGTCTTTGATGTACTCTACCTTGTGAGTGGTAGGTTGCATCCTGAGTTGTATTGCCTGTGATGTTTGTGGTCTTGTTGTTGTGTTGAGGTTGGTGATCCTCGTTCTTGTTGAGAGTATGATGAGTCTTTGATGTTGACTTCCTTCCTTGATTTTAAAATGATATATACTGTATTCCTCAGTTCCAAATGGCTTTGTTTATATCTATCTATATATTATGCTATTTAACGTGTATTGATGAGTTACCAGCATTATTCGCTGAACGGGTGTTATCCCTTATCTTTTACAGGTTTTGCTTAGTTGTGGAGCGCGCTAGTCGTTGTTGGTAGCTAGTGTAGTTCCCTCCCTCTAGTTGCTTTGCCTTAGGCCTGTGAGCCTTAGTTAGATGTGGCCTGTGTGCCTTAGACTTTATGTTGTTTTGATGGATTGTTGTAGACCTAGCCTGTGCACCCATGGTTTATGGGTGTGGCATAACGCCTTCCGATTTTAAATAGTTTCCGCTTTTGATTGCTTTGATGATTAGTTATTTATCTTTGAATTTAAGTTTTAAAAATGTTGGTAAAATCGGGGGTGTTGCAATTTATGTTGTTACTTGTGTTAAAAATCCCAGGTTGTGACAGGTTGGACGCTGGTTCACGTTGGAGCCTGGAGCCCTGGAGGGATGGACATTGACTCATTGAGTTGCAGATCGCCGGAGGCGGTGATCTGGCTGGAGAAGACAAAAAGTGGAATCGTTGAGAGTGGTGAGGGCGTGAGGCGGCTTCTGGGTTTGGAAGACTAGGGTTGAATTTTAATAAATCTCTATTGTATATATTATATTATATTAATATCATTATATGCATTCAAAAAATATATATTATATTATTATATTCTATATTATAATATAATATTATATTATATTATATTATATTATATATATATATACTAGTATTGTCTGTGCGATGCACGGTTAAGTATTGAAGATTTGTTTATAGCATTTCAATTAACCAAAATAAATTTATTTATTAGACGCCCATCCATTACGTTAAAGGTATTTGACGAACAAAAAAAAAAAAAGAATAACAATTTAATGTTTAACAAAAAGTAATTGTCATTCTATATTATGTAAATAACAAAATATTACACATTATTAAACACTTTATGGTAAACAACGTTAGTAGTTGACGTACTAACATTGTTTGAGTGAGTAATAAGCGTTAGTGATATAAAATGACAAATTACTCTAAATTACAAAGTATTAAAAACCTCTTTGTAAACTACATTGGTGGTTGAATTACAACAATTGCCTGACTCATTACAAATCAAAATTTTGAGACCTTTCAGATTGCTCATTCAAAATTTTAAAACACAAATATTGATTATAATTTGTTATATGTCTACTATAAAAAGAACATACACAACAAATATAAAAATCATAAAAATACCGTTACATCGTTTTGTATGTAATAGTATAAAAAGACGCCCATCAAACACACACTCACACTCATAATCGGTAATATATTTATTTATATTGAAACATATCGAAACTTTTACATTTACAATTATTATTATTTTTACTTTTTTTTTTCAATTAAATTGTTTTCAATTAGCATTCTAATATTAATTCTCATTACATATCTGTTTTTTTTTTTTTTTTTTTTTTTTTTTTTTTTTTTTTTTTTTTGGGTAAATAGAACGTGTGTTGATTCATTTTAACTTAAATTTGCCTATACTTCTATCTAGAAATTTAATTCACACATTCTGTTTTATTTACTTAATATTTATTTATATAAACAACATATGTTCTGCTTCATTTTAACTTAAATTTGCAATGGGAAAGTGAAAGGGTTCGAGCTTTACCAAATTTGCAGTAGACGTCATTGTCACAGATTCAACACAGCTCCCTGTAAAAGTGAATCTGGTGTTTTCAATTCTAAGCCTCTTCCCACTTTAATTTTCAACTCCAGACAGACAGGCACTGCTGCCCTTAGAAATAAATGTATCCCAATGTAATAGACAAAGTAAGGCATGACAAAACTTAATACAAATTGAATTAAAATTACAAATCATTAAATACTTCGTGATAAACAATATTAGTAATCGAAATACAATTCGTTTCAACTTCATCGGCAACATACAATTGGTCATGTACAAACACGGTGAAATTGCACCGTGAATCTTGAATGCAAGATGTAACTTATACTTCTACTTGATTTTTATGTTATGCAATAATTACGTTCATTAATTAGATTTGTTAAACAAATGTAAATAACGAAAGCTGAAAGCATAAATTAAAACAATAACACAAGAGAATTGTTACACAGTTCGGAGCGCTTCTCCTACGTCTACGGGGCAACCCACGTTTGCCCAATCACTATAGATGTTCACCAAGGAGTATTTCAAGAGGTAAGTACAAATGGCTCTCTGCCTTTACCACTACAACCCTTCCTAACACCTATTCAGGACTGAACTGTGCATGCCATAAGAATCTTCAAGATAAGCTTCAGTAGAACCAGGTACATGTTATGTAGCTCAGAATTAAAACCCTTAATGAAACATATAATATAAGAAATTTAATTTGATAACTTTGTAGAGAAAGATTGCACTCAGAATAGTAGTTCGAAATCAGCAACTTTCCTCATTGATGTGACTGCCTTTTATAGCAAAGTCTAATCAACCTCCTTGATCCTTAATATTAGCATTCCTTCTTTTTCGATTAACCACAGCCACACACTTTTGTTTGAAGGCTTCACTGTAGTAAACTGCTGACTTCCCTTTCATTTGTCAAAGCATGCGAACCATTCAATTTAACTATACGTGATAACAAGTGGTCCAAAAAAGATTTAAACTAACTTAATTCTAATTTAAATATAATAAAAATGAAACTAAATAAATTAGCCAATAAAGGTTAATGTGTACTAAAATTGTACACTTACAAACTCCCCCTTTGACAATTTATTTGGTAAAACTATAGTATCTAATACTTTGGGCAAAATATATATAAAAAAAAAAATCAAATTAGTTTTATTTGAAACCCTTAGGATAAGTACTGAACAAAACTTAACGTAAAGAAATTAAACTTAACTCCCTTTGGACCACGTGCCATCAGTGTACTTATTAAAAACCACTGGTCTTTGATTGTTGAATATCCCTTAGACAGTGTCTAGAAAGCCACAAACACAAATAGAACAAAAATCGAAATTTTTCTCATAATCGAAGCTGTTAAGCAGTAAACTATAACACATTCAAATATAAGAATTTACCACAATATTTGTTCATAAGAGTAGTAGTCCAAAAACATACCATTTGCAGCCATCAGATCCAAAGTCATCCCAAAATATACCATAACTACTACTACTCCTCCTAACTTAGTGAGCCTTTTATTTCCAAAACAACTCCCCCTTACTCCAAAAACCCCCCTTTTTTGCCAAATAAATGACAAACCGAGCAAGGTGAACATCAATATAATGGATTAGATCAACGTGCAGACGGGGTGCCCGAATCCGAATCTTCATCATCATCTTCAGTTTCTGAACCGGTAGAACCAGCGCCGGTATCAGCTAGAATCTGGGCATGAATCTCCTCCATACGAGAGATTTCCCGAAGCTGCGCAATTCGCAGAGTTTCCAGTCTAGATATGGTCACTTGCTGAGAGGCTACTAAGTGCTGAATCTGTGCAATAGAGGCTTCAAGTGTGATCACAATTTGTCTACGGTCAAAAAGGGTTTGAGGCTCTTTTGGGACAGCTCCGGAACCCGGAATTGGAGCCGAGACTGTATCAGCGGATGAGACTGGAGCTGACACTGGTGGGGTGGCCATAGTGAGGCCAGGAAGCACATTGAGTGTATCACGATCATCATAGTGGTTTTTCTGAGTGAGACGGTCATCATACTAATAAACATTGTCATGAGCAGTCAAAACTTCATCTTTATATGGCTTGAATCCATGATCTTGTAGAATACCAAAAATCAGACTAGGATACGGTAGATGAACTTTGGCCTCCCTCTTCCTCACAAAGGACATAAGGTGCGAGAAAATAATTACTCCAGGGTTGAAAGGAAGTCTGTTTCTGATCTTGTAGAGCAAAGCCGCCAACTGATCGGAGACAAGTTGATGTCAGACTGCCGGTATCCAATTAGATGATGCAAGCCGTAGAAGAATCGAGTAAACTGTGGTGAGTTTCAAACTTTTGAGTCCGGTACTAGGCCAAGAAATTTCTTTGTTGTGAGTCAAAGCTACGGCCAATAAGTGAGGATTTGGATCTGGAACAACATTATGATTTGGAGTTCCCAAGTAGGCATTGATTTCTGCCGGACCAAAAGGATACCATTTGTCCCGGATAAAAACTTGTTGGAAATGTGTTGAACCTTCAGTGAAAGTATCCATAGTGAGGTTGGTGTAAAATTTAGCAGTTAGTCAAGCAGAATACGGTCAAATGTGTTGAAGAGAACCAAATAAATTTGGATCTTGCAGAATCGGGATGATGTTGCATTTTTCAGTCAACTCATCCACATTGATCGATTTTTCTAGAATAAAATCTCTGTTGGCATGAACCCTCCATTCAGACGATAGTGTAGGAGATAAAAGAATGAGCCTGTATGATTTTTTTAGTCCCTTTTGATTTGGAACTAGATGGCATGGATACAGCTGGAGTTTCTGCACAAGTCCGGGACCTAATCATCCGAGGTGGAAGTGTGGACCCCCTTATTTGTTGCCTGCTTTTAGACACAATTTCCACATCATCTAAATGAGACAGTTTTCTCTTCTCAGCAGTACCTAAAATAGACAATTTCTCTTTCCCTTTCCGAGAAGATTTCGACAAAGGTACAATGATGATGGGGACAAAGTCATGGGTAGGTAAGACAGTTATAGGAGCATGCTCCGGCTTGGATAGAGGGGCAGGAATGGTTATGGGTATAGTGAAAGCAAAGCAAGACACGGGTAACACAGAGGCAGACATATGCTGAGCAACATTTCGAATAGAAAAATTCGAAGGTAAGGAATGCATAAAATCAGATAAAGCAATCAAATTGTCAGAGACAATAGGTGATAAGACAGTTCTAGGTAAATTGTGAGTAGAAGGATCATAAGGATCCCCAGGCAGAGGCAACGAATGAACATCAAGATTACCACTAGGCAAGGCAGAAAATTGTTCAGGCATAGAAACATTGAAATCTATTTTTCTAGATGTGGATATCGAGTGGATATCATCTAAAGGAGAAGAAGACAGAGGAGATACCAATTTTTGTGGAGAAGAGGCTGTCACTGTTTCGGCCAGTGGAGGCGATAGCTCAGCGGCTGTCTCAGGCGGAACAAGCCATGGGTCGGTGGTGATATGTAGGGCAAGAGCTTGGAGTTGCCTGTTTTCTTTGTTTGTGAGACCCTCGAGGAGAGCCAAATTTTTCTTGATAGTGGCAAGGACGCGATCTGTAGCTTCAGAAGATATTGAGGAATTGACATCTATTATTCTTCGGAAGAGATCAGCCCTCTCAGATGATGATGCGTAGGTGATGAACGGATTTTCCATGGTTGAAGCTTGGTGAAGTTTGGCAATGGTGGAAGAGTGAGAGGTTGAAGATGGGTAGATGAGATGGTTTCGGCGTAGAGTATAGGCAAGAGGAGACAAGGCAATTAATTTTTTTTATATGTGGGATTGTCAAAAAGCGTGGGATGTGATGGATGATGAGACTAGCTTTTAAGTCTAAGATTTTGGTAAAAGAATCTGAAAGTAAGATTCGAGTAGAATTGATGTTTAAAAGGGATTGGAAATTTAAGGCAAAGTTTGGATGGAAAAGGAATTAAATAGGTAAGGTAAGATTTGTATAGAACCATCATACAATCATACGGCCAAAACAGAACCACACGCACCCTTTTTTTTGTTTTTGTTTTGTTTTTTTTTTTTTTTTTTTTTTGTTTTTTTTTTTTTTTTTTTTTTTGGGTTCGATTCTGCAAAACAAAAAAATAGCACGGTTATGAAAATGAGAAATTAAATTTATTTGTGATACCTGCTCTAAGTAATTCAAATCTTGATTTGTCCAATGGTTTTGTGAATAAATCTGCGAGATTTTTGTCGGTAGAAATGTACTCTAAAATTATTTCTTTTTCTTCGACTAGTTCACGAATAAAGTGATGGCGAATGTCTATGTGCTTCGTTCTGGAATGTTGAACCGGGTTTTTGGAGATGTTGATCGCATTGGCGTTGTCACAAAAGAGTATCATATTTTTCTGATCTAAATCGTAGTCAAACAACATTTGACGCATCCAGAGTAGCTGTGTACAGCAACTACCCGCAGCTATGTACTCAGCTTCTGCATTGCTGAGTGAGATTGAATTCTGCTTTTTACTGAGTCAGGCAACTAGATTTTTTTCCAATAAAGAAGCACCCGCCAGACGTGCTTTTTCTGTCATCGGCGTTTCCGGCCCAATCAGCATCGCTAAACCCTGTAAGACTAAGATTAGTGTCATTTGAATACCAAATACCATAATTAATCGTACCTTTAACGTATTTTATAATACGTTTTACCGCCTTCAAGTGTGACTCTTTTGGAGCCGCTAGGTAACGTGCACACATCCCGATACTTACCATGATGTCTGGTCTACTAGCAGTTAAGTATAATAGACTGCCTATCATACTTCTGTACAGGGTGGAGTCAACAGAAGTTCCTTTTTCATCTTTGAATAATTTGGTTGTCGTTGAGATAGGTGTTCGGGCATCTTTGGCCGATTCAAGACCAAATTTTGATAGGAGATTTTTCGCGTATTTTTCTTGGGATATAAAGATCCCTTCTTTTGACTGATTTACTTGTAGTCCGAGAAAATACGTCAGCTCACCGATCATGCTCATTTCAAACTCTTGTTGCATGACTTTGACCAGTTGTTCCGTTTCACCTGTCTGTGTGGATCCAAAAACAATGTCGTCAACATAAACTTGTGCAATAGTTATTTGTTTACCTGATCGTTTTATGAACAAAGTTTTGTCTGATCCTCCTCGTTTGTAATTGTTCGGAAGAAGATATTGAGCAAGTCTTTCATACCAGGTTCTTGGGGCCTGTTTTAGTCCGTATAGAGCTTTTTGCAGCTTGTATACATAATCCGGATGGTGAGGGTCTACACACCCTTTTGGTTGAGCTACATATATATCTTCTGTGAGATAGCCGTTTAAAAAGGCTGTTTTAACGTCCATCTTGAAGAGCTTAATTTTTAGAGCACAGGTGATGGCCAATTTTAATTAATGTCCTCGCAAGTGCACGAATTAGTTGTAGTGATAGTGTGCAATAGGAAAGGTCGAACCCACAAGAAATTGAAACGATGGAATTTAATAACTTGGAACTAAACAATTAACTTATAGACTAATTAAATTAAGATTGGGGAAGCTAAATAAAGAAATTACTAAGAACTAAAATATCAAATATGAAATATCAACCAAAAGAATAAACATAATTCAGCTGGCTAAATTACACAATCAATACGCAAGAATAATGTCATGGCAATTCATCATGACCTTCAAATAAAATGAATTAGCAAACCATTACAGTAAAGAAATCGCAATTAACATATAATTAGGCACTGTAATTAAGCATTGTACTCTTCCTTCACGTACCAACAAATAAACAAAATGGATTATGAGGAATTACTAATGACACTTCAAACCAAACAAAATGGAATATGAGGAATTGCTAATGACAACAAAAACAAGGCAAATTAAAGAAAAGTTTAAAAGGGGAAAAAACAAGAGTGCTGTCCAGATACAGTTACTCGCTAGAAGTAAGGGATTTCAATGAAATGCTTTCGCCCACAGTTGCCCGGAAATTGCCGCCGCTTACACCGCCGGAAAACTAAACCCCGCCGTACCGACCGGAATTGCTCCGGGTGAATCGATGATCCTCTTCCTTGAATTAGCCTCCATTTATAATATCAGACCCAGCGACTTCCGTCCGATTTCTTCCCTTCAACTAATGGCGCTGGAGTTGCAGAAGACTTCGAAGAAGGAGCGCCACTGATGCTTCTTGTCAGAAACCATCGGGCGTCCATAGAGGACCAAAGCCTCAACAGTTCGCTTCGTCCGCGTCATTCGCGAGGTCCTGTGATGTTCAATCTTTCGCAGTTTGGAGCGATGCTATTGTTCACAGCTTTATTTTGGGATGGGAACAAACTAACAATAATAATAATAATAATAATAATAATAATAATAATAATAATAATAATAATAATATAATAATAATAATAATAATAATAATAATAATAATAGTAATAATAGTAATAATAATAATAATAATAATAATAATAACAACAACAACAACAACAACAACAACAACAACAACAATAATAATAATAATAATAATAACAACAACAATAACAACAATAATAACAATAACAACAACAATAACAACAACAATAACAATAACAATAACAATAACAATAACAATAACAATAACAATAATAATAATAATAATAATAATAATAATAATAATAATAATAATAATAATAATAATAATAACTTATTAGAGATCATATATAACTAATCTACATTTATTAAACTCTTGCTGAACATGTAATACTAAAACTATTATTATTATTATTATTATTATTATTATTATTATTATTATTAAAATAGATTAGGAAATTAGGAAATTATTGGACTGACAAATTTTAATAACAAAATTATTTTAATAACAAAAACAACCCCAAAAATTAACAATATTAATAAAAACTACTTATAGCAATAATAAATAAAAATTAGATAAAAATTAATCAATTACTTACAACTTAACTATAAAAAATTATTTAAAATAACAACAAAAATAATATTTATCAAATCTCCCCACACTTATTTATTTGCTTGTCCTCAAGCAAAAGCATTATTAAAAAGAAAAGATAAAGAAATTAAAACTAAACCAAGCATTAGATCAAACTTTACCCAAATAGGCTTTCAAATTTATTTATCTCAATGCAAGGTTAGTGTCAACTCAAAGAGTGCATAAAATAATTGACTAGAAATTAAAAATTTTAGCAACTAAAATAAATATAAAACTTGTGCTCGTGTGCTAATACCCCTTATATGAGCTATACAAAAACTCAATAAAATAAATACGAAAATTTCACAAAATATAACCTAAACCAAATTCGAAAACATTCTATCACAATGCAGGTGCAAAACATGAAGGAAACAAGGATCGAGACATTTATTAAAATTAAAATGCAAATGCTCGTCTCTTTCAAAGTTCACTCATTATTTTTCTATTTTAACTTTTTCCAAAGAGAACTTCCCCAAAAACCTCGCATTTTACGCCAGACTTGTTTGGGTTTTCAATTTTGTGTGTACTCATAAATCAGACCACAACACTTATTGATTTATTTATTATACATATGTATAGGTGGCTGATTCAGCGGAGTAAAATCTCTTATTTATTGCAAACAAAATAAATAAATAAATAAAACAATCTCATTTATTATTTTTTAAAAAATAATTTTTTTTAAATCTCTTTTTTTTTTTTCACTTCACTTATGCCATAAAGATGATCCTCGAACCAACACACTACATCACAATTTATACCACTCAAAAATTGTTTAAGAATTTGAAAAAGGTAATATAAAGTGAAAGATACATATAAACTATTAAAGAAATTGTATAAACAAATAAGGATATTTGTGATTTCCAAATTCTATTTATGTTTTTTTTTTGTCTATATTTGATTTTTTTGATTTTTTTTTTGACAAAGTTAATAAAAAGAAATAACAACAAGCCACATGCAACATATACACTAAGAGATGACAAAAACCTGCATTATTTCTATCACCGAGTATTTAAAAGACTCATAAGGGTAAAGCTCAACTAATGCTAAAATTTTAAAATAAAAAGGTTTAAGAAAATATACATAAGAAAATTAAAAAATTTTGAATTTTTCAATTTTTTGTGATTCGTGGGTAAAACCCTTTCCACACACTTATTTTCAACATTGTCCTCAATGTTGTGAGAGGAAAGAAAAGAAGACAAAGAGAGTCCTCCTTTATTAGATTTTTTATTTGTTAAATGCTCATATGGCCCTGTAGTTTGAGAATAATAAGAACAAACTGATTTATCAACGCCATTCAAAAAATTTTCTTTTAGAATTTTATCAAACTCCAACTTACCATTATCAGCAAAAATTCAACCCCTTAACTGCAAAAACTTGGTTAGATCTATCAGACAGATTCATAGATGTAAAAATTGAAACCTCAGTAGTTTCAGCAAGCACGTTTTTGGTCAATTTGTCTGCTTGAGCATCAATAAGGATTGGGGGCAATTCTTTTTATACCACTTCACTTACCGTTTCAGGAACAGGTTTGGTGTTTTCAAAACTTTCATCAACAGGGACTGGGGACACATAAAGCTTGGGAGGCACATAACGGTTATCAGATTTATGCAATTGAGGCTCATCCTTTTCAACAACAATATCATCAACATCATTATTCACTTTTTCAATCATTTCAGTTTGTTGACAATTGATATTATCTTTTATTTTGTTTTCAATCATTCCACCAAGCTTAGCCTCCTCAAGTTGACTAGGTAACTTACCTGGCACATTGCCTTGCAAAGCTTCGGCGATTTGCCCTGTAACACCCCTAAATTTCCAAGATATTTAAAACCAATAAAATAAAGGCTAATCTCTTATTAATTCCCAAACAGAGCATAAACTAGACATAGTAGTCGGGGTGTTATGCCACATCTGAGCTGGAGAACTCAGATGCACAGGCTAAACTAACTAACAAAGCATAAACTATAACTAATACCCAAACACAAATCAAGGCACGCAGGCCATCTCATCCAGGCTAGAACTATCTAAACTAAGTCCAAGAATCCAACTAGCGCGCTCCGAAGCTATTCGTCTATACCTGAAAGCCAAATAATATATGTTCAGCGAATAATGTTGGTAACCCATTCCAACACGTTAAATACAATATAGGTAGATATAAGAAACTCATTTTGAAACTGGAATACATATATAATCCTGAGTAACTCTAATTTAAATCTGAGAACAGACTCAACAAGCAATAGCAGAAACACTCAATATAATTAAACATAAAGATTATAGCATGCATCCTAAGGTCACAAGACTACACAATATAAACAAAATCAATACCCAGTTATCATCACAGACAAACAATCAACAACAAGACGCGCATTCGTGCCCACACATATGGTGGTGCCGCAGGACCATTCACATGACCCCAACCTTGAGTTCCATTGCCAAGGGGTCAGTGCATATAGCTCTGACATGGCCCTGCAGCACTTTAACTTGTACCGCAACACAAGGAAGAACCAAACGATTGATCGCAACCAATCAATGAACCGCAGCTCATTATTATCATATATGTTTGATCGCAACCAAACTATGGACCGCAGCCCTATTATCATATATGTCCGATCGCAACCAGACTATGGACCGCAGCCCTATTAATATATATAACAGCCGATTGTTCTCAACCAATCCAACTGCCTGTATAGCCGATCGGTTGATACCTGGTTGTTCTCAACCAACCAGATAGTCATTATAGCTAATTGATCGCAACCATTTGGGTCATCATGCACAACAATATCGAAGCCAATCACAAGCAACCCACATTAACACATAACAAGGGGGAATCATCAGGGAACACGTAACCCAACATAACCATCCAAAACAACGACATTAACCCACCCACGACATTCCTACGGGATCATACAACTACCTCCTAGGCCAACGGGATACCAATTAAACTCACATGCAATACACAAGACTCTTTTATCATAAGAACGGTACCTGATACATCAAACTAGGCTCACACACGACAAACGAGGTACAACGGGACACGGGAAACAACAAACGGGGAAAAATATCACGTTACCCACCAACTTTCCAGTGGTGGGCGGCGGGTGGAGGACTACCCGCCGGCGGCGGCAACAGTTCCAACGGGTGCCTGGCGGGCAGTCGCCTGCACGCCGGCTGCCCGCTAGAAACCTGGCAAGGGGCAGCGGGTAGGTGGCGGGCACCCCTGCCCCCACCTACCCCCCACTAACTCGTATGTAATATTTCGGTCCCGGGATCTTTCGTGAAACCCGAAACCATGTCCAGACACATTCAAACACAAACGACTACACCACGTATTCAAGTAACGAAATTAAATCAAGAATCATACCAAATACACCCTAACACGATTCCTAAACATGCCAAGACTCAACATAAATCACATAACGATCCAGGGACATCTGGAATCACAAGAGCATCAAGAAATCTATATGCAAAGTCCTAAACACAAGTCCTAGAATAGACTCAACACCCGATCATGCAACATCCCCCCCCCCCCCCCAAATATACCAAGAATATTATAATACGAAATCCACGTTATAACCCTAGGGCTCTAGACATAATCAAAATATGAGATCGTTCATATATCTAATCATAGTATCAGGAACATCAAGATTATCACATAAACATCAATATTTTCACATAAACACCAAGATTATCACATAAACACAATATAAACCCTAGGCAAAGCTCTATCAAGACTCAAGCACAAAATCATATATCAAAGGAGCCAATGAATAAGATATAGCGAGGAAAATAGGTTTTGTTGAGACATGGGTTACCTCTTAGCCTTAATCAATACCCTTGGCTACTAAGGTTCTTTCTCTAATATCTTTTTCCCGTGGGTTCTCCTACGTTTGGTGCCAGGGGGATTCTTGGGTATATCTTGTGTGGTAGAATTAATTGTGGTAGGTTTTCTAAATGCTCCCTAAGTCCTTATATATAGGTTTAGGAGTCCCATCTAGGGTATGTGCAATATTAAGGATCCACTTATCCTATTCCTTATAAGATTAATGATTTGGGTTTAAGGATAAGGATCCATGACCCATAGTGGGCCATATCAATTAACTAAAGGGAATCTTAACCAAATTAAATCCTTTCTAATTATTACTAACGGAACCAATTAAATAATTAACCTGAGATTAAAGGCCGTAACACGGGGTGTTACACCCTCCCCCCATTACAAAAAGCTTCGTCCCCGAAGCTTGGGAACGGATTTACTCTTTCGCCCCTAGATGTCAAGCATTTTGGCCTCCTGATTAACGAAATGTGGCTCAACGTGTCATTTGCTGAGGGTAGAGTGGGGTTTGGTTAGGTTGGCGGCAAGTAGTGTTTGGGATTTTTGGGTCTACCTTGGTTTCCTGCTGTTGAGCTTGAAGCTCCGTGTGTGCCCAACATGGCCTCGATTGCAGCCACTCTCCGGTCTAAGGAGCTTGTCGCGAGAATCAAGGACGAGAACCCGTCGTTCATAATCCGGTCCTGCCGGGTGAGCTGCGCGAGAATGCGCTCATTGGTGGACCTCTCATCTCGGTCCTCCATGTTTTCTCTTCCTTGTGCGAGTTCAGGCTGGTTAGGCTCGCTTTCTTCTTCCTGTTCCTTCTGCTCTTCACATTCTTGCATTGCCCGTCTCAGCTTTTTGTTAGAGATCTCCAACTGGTCAACCAACACTCATCGTTCCTCTGGGGATTTCAGGCAAACCTCCTCGAGGGTGATGTACTGTCCCTCTCCGACATGGTATATGTCATTGCGACGGAGGTTTTGGGCATTGAAAACCATCCCACTCATGGGTTTGGCTTCCGTCCGGCTTAGGTCCACCCCCTTTATTTCCATGATCCGACTTAGGATCATCCCGTAGGGTAAGCTGAGCCGGTTGCTAGATTTACAGAATTCCATGTGTTTCAACATAAGGGCAGGAAAATTGAACTTGACCTTATGCTTAAAGAAATAGGCAAAGGTGCATTCCAAGCTCCCCACGTCCTTGCTCTTGTTGTTAGTGGGCAACAAGCTGTCGGACACAATCATAACTAGCAATTTCTGTTCGGCGGTTAGTAACTTCTTGTTTGGCCTTGTGGCCGAGGTGAAACCACCTTCTTTCCCTAGCAAATACCCGAGATAATTCTTGTACCCTGTGTTTTGGGTACTGACCCATGCCTTTCGGTCATAGTCCGACACACCCGTGGCGGTCAGTTTCAGGAGTTTAGCCAAGCGGCCCTTGGAAAGCACTATCTCCTTGCCCCGGACCTTGGAGGTGACCTCCAACTTGTCCCCCCATTTGGTGGCTACCAAATGACAATAAAACTCCTTTACAAACTTGGGGTACGTATCCCCTTTCATTGCGAGATAGGTATCCAGGAAGCCTTGGAATCTAAGCATATCAGCCAACTCTGAAGAAAATTGGTCGGGTTTGAGTGCTTTACCTCTGATCACCGTGTAGTCGGCATCATTCCATTCCGGTGATCGGGTACCGATGGGTTTTTTCGGCATTGTTTGGAGTGGTTAGGGTTTGGAGGGCCTTCCTGGTGATTTTTCCGGCGAGGATTTCGGCAATACTTCCGGTGACAGCGTGACACGGCGAGGGCGTCGACGGCGGGGCCTGGGCGGTAGCAGCGTGGCGTGGCGTGGCGTCCGCCTGGAGTTGCGTCGAAGGGCGGTGGTTCGCGGTCGGCGTGGTGCGGCGGCGGTGTTGCTGTTCTGCTCCAGTGGCCGGTGACTGGGAGGAGGCAGCGGGTTCCCGACGGGGCTTGGCCGGTCGTTGGACGAGTTGTGGCCGGGTGGTCGGCGATGGTTTGTGGATGTCTCGGTTGGTGCGGCAGGAAGAGAGAGAGGAGGAGAGGGATAGAGTGAGAGAGAGAAGGAAAAGGGGAGGAAGAAGGGTTTTTGATTTGGGGATTTTGGGTTTTTTAGGAACTTGGAGGGGGTTAAGAAGGTTGTGTTCCCTTGGGGTTTTAAGAAACACTTATAGCTTAGTGGTTAAGAACTTGGTTTTATAAGTGGAAGGTCTAGGTTTCAACCCCATTGGTTGTATTAGTCTTTTGTGCTTTCTACCATTCTTTTGGTTCGATGTTGAAAGTGGTTTGATTGGATCCCCTAGTCGGACTTTTGCTTTCGCCGGGTGTCGGGTATGGAATTTGTAGATTATAAAGGGCGGGGATCATAGCCCTCTACTTACCCCGAGGGGCGGTAGTCGGGGAAATTAAGCAGATTGAATTAATTGGTTTTGTCTTTTATTCAAGGTACGAGAGCTTCTAAATAATCGAGGTAAATAAGCGATTCTACAAAAAGGATTGTTTACAGGGGTTCACAGTTTTTATCCTAAGCAGAATTCCTCTTCCGGATTTTCCCCTGGCTGGTTTGTGGGATCCTCGTCCCCTAGGGCCACGTTTTCTGCGTCGATGTTGGCTTCCGTTTCAAGGTCGGCTTGGGTGCGGCTAATGACGAATACCTTTCCGGGAGTCCCGTAATTTCCTCGGTTATTTGCGCTCCCTTGTTGGCCCATGACCGTAGGGTTTGTGCTCGGGGGTCGAGTGCACTAGAAGGACTTGTGTCCTTCTCCCCCGCAGTTGAAGCACTGCAAGGCGTTCCCAAGGCAGTCCTTGCCCCTATGATCCTTGTTGCATCTTCGAAAAAGGAATGGTCTTGCGTTGGCTTCGTTGTTTCTTATAGACGATCCTTGGTTAGATGGATTAACCGTCCTTGTGTTAGAGTCGTTCCTAGCCATTTTCATAGGCGGTGCCCCGCCTCCCGTGTTTCTCTTACGGATCTGTTCCTGAAATCCTCGTTGTAGAAGTTGGATCCGGTAGAGGTCGGTGGCGCTGGTGTAAGCTTCGTTAAGGGTTCGGGGTTTGCTTACGATTAGAGCCTTTCGGGCTTCGAAGTTGAGGCCCGTCACAAATTTCTCTATCTTGGTCATTTCTATAGGCACCAATTCGGGCGCGAAACGGGCTAGTTTGAGAAATCGTTTGTGATATTCCATGACCGTGGCCATCCCCTGTTTTAGGTGGAGGAATTCCTCGTACATGGCTGCCCTTATGTGTGCGGGGTAGAACCGTCCCCATAGTCGCACTTTTAAGGATTCCCAGTTGAACCCTGTTCTTGCCTACAAGTAGGTCCTTCGTGGACCCACCAAAGATGGCTTTGTGTCTGAAGTAGAGTGAGACTATTTCTACTCGGCGTCCCTCCGGGCATTCTATTACCTCGAAGATCTTGTTGAAGGTTCGGATCCATTCTTCGAGGATTGTGGGGTCCTCTTCCCCTGAGAAGATAGGTGGGCGCTGGTTCAAGATTTGGCGAGCGACATCTGAGTTTCCGTTTCGCGGTGGTGGTGGTCGGTTATTGTTACGGAGGATAGCGTTGCTTAGCGTTTGGGCGACCTGAGTTAGTTGCTATAGATTCTGGACTAGAGATTCGTGAGCGTAGGGTCAGGGGTCATCGACTGACTTCTTGTTGGCGCCATTCTGGTGGTCTATAGTGCCAATATTGATCGTAATGGTAAGTTAGTGTTTTGCATCCTTACCTTGATGCTATAAGTATAGGGGATTTTTAAACTAAGCACATGATGGAATGAGGGAAAGTTTAGGTAGATAACGATAGATAAACTCACAGCCTCACTGCGCGTCCTAAGTTTCCTGAATCCTATGTACTTAAATACCTAGAGTTCAAGCTTAATGTCCTAAAGTCTTGCCTTAAGGATCTCATCCTAGGGTCGAACTTAGGCTCTGATACCAATTGTAACACCCTTAAATTTCCAACATATTTAAAACCTCTAAAATAAAATCTAATCTCTTATTAAATCCCAAACAAAGCATAAACTAGACATAGTAGTCGGGGTGCTATGCCACATCTGAGCTGGAGAACTCAGATGCACAGGCTAAAATAACTAACAAAGCATAAACTATAACTAATACCCAAACACAAATCAAGGCACGCAGGCCATCTCATCCAGGCTAGAACTATCTAAACTAAGTCCAAGAATCCAACCAGCGCGCTCCGAAGCTATTCGTCTATACCTAAAAGCCAAATAATATCTGTTCAGCGAATAATGTTGGTAACCCATTCCAACGCGTTAAATACAATATAGGTAGATATAAGAAACTCATTTTGAAACTGGAATACATATATAATCCTGAGTAACTCTAATTTAAATCCGAGAACAGACTCAACAAGCAATAGCAGAAACAGTCAACATAATTAAACATAAAGATTATAGCATGCATCCTAAGGTCACAAGACTACACAATATAAACAAAATCAATACCCAGTTATCATCACAGACAAACAATCAACAACAAGACGCGCATTCGTGCCCACACATATGGTGGTGCCGCAGGACCATTCACATGACCCCAACCTTGAGTTCCATTGCCAAGGGGTCAGTGCATATAGCTCTGACATGGCCCTGCAGCACTTTAACTTGTACCGCAGCACAAGGAAGAACCAAACGATTGATCGCAACCAATCAATGAACCGCAAACATATATGTTTGATCGCAACCAAACTATGGACCGCAACCCTATTATCATATATGTCCGATCGCAACCAGACTATGGACCGCAGCCCTATTAATATATATAATAGCCGATTGTTCTCAACCAATCAAACTGCCTGTATAGCCGATCGGTCTCAACCGATCGGGTTAATACCTGGTTGTTCTCAACCAACCAGATAGTCATTATAGCCAATTGATCGCAACCAATTGGGTTATCATGCACAACAACATCGAAGCCAATCACAAGTAACCCACATTAACACATAACAAGGGGGAATCATCAGGGAACACGTAACCCAACATAACCCATCCATAACGACATTAACCCACCCACGACACTCCTACAGGATCATACAACTACTTCCTAGGCCAACGGGATACCAATTAAAGTCGCATGCAATACACAAGGCTCTTTTATCCTAAGAACGGTACCCGATACATCAAACTAGGCTCACACACGACAAACGGGGTACAATGAGACACGGGAAAACAACAAACGGGGAAAAATATCACGTTACCCACCAACTTTCCGGCGGGTGGGCGGTGGGTGTAGGACCACCCGCCGGCGGCGGCAACAGTTCCAGCGGGTGCCCGGCGGGCAGTCGCCTGCCCGCTGGAAACCGGGCAAGGGGCAGCTGGTAGGTGGCGGGCACCCCTTCCCCCACCTACCCCCCACTGACTCGTATGTAATATTTCAGTCTCGGGATCTTTCGTGGAACCCGAAACCATGTCCAGACACATTCAAACACAAACGACTACACCACGTATTCAAGTAACAAAATTAAACCAAGAATCACACCAAATATACCCTAACACGATTCCTAAACATGCCAAGACTCAACATAAATCACATAACGATCCAGGGACATCTGGAATCACAAGAGCATCAAGAAATCTATATGCAAAGTCCTAAACACAAGTCCTAGACTAGACTCAACACCCGATCGTGCAACATCCCACCCAAATATACCAAGAATATTATAATACGAAATCCACGTTATAACCCTAGGGCTCTAGACATAATCAAAATACGAGATCGTTCATATAACCAATCATAGTATCAGGAACATCAAGATTATCACATAAACATCAAGATTTTCACATAAACACCAAGATTACATAAACGCAATATAAATATATCAATATATCAAAGGAGCCAATGAATAAGATATAGCGAGGAAAATAGGTTTTGTTGAGACATGGGTTACCTCTTAGCCTTAATCAATATCCTTGGCTACTAAGGTTCTTTCTCTAAGATCTTCTTCCCGTGGGTTCTCCTACGTTTGGTGGCAGGGAGATTCCTAGGAATATCTTGTGTGGTAGAATTAATTGTGGTAGGTTTTCTAAATGCTCCCTAAGTCCCTATATATAGGTTTAGGAGTCCCATCTAAAGTCTGTGTAATAGTAAGGATCCACTTATCATATTCCTTATAGGATTAAGGATTTGGGTTTAAAGATACGGGTCCATGACCCATAGTGGTCCATATCAATTAATTAAAAGGAATCTTAACCAAATTAAATCCTTTCTAATTATTACTAACGGAACCAATTAAATAATTAACCCGGGATTAAAGGCCGTAACACGGGATGTTACATGCCCCACTTGTATTTCTAATTTTTTCAAAGAAGCTTCATGTTGTTGGAATCGGTTCTGATTTGCTTCTTGCTGCATTTGGTGCTCATAAGCTTCTTGCCGCCTATTGAAGGTCTGTATATAATCCAGCAAGGTATCTTCGAAAGATGGTTTTTTAGGTTGGGGTGACTCAACTGGTTGAAAATCATTTTGACTATGGCCCCAAAAAAAATTAGGATGACTAAGTTGAAAATCTTTTTTTTCATCATCCCAAAAAGTAGGACGACTTGATTGATAATCATGTTGATTATCATCCCAATAGAAATTAGAATGATATGGTTGAAACTCATTTTGATTATTACCCAATAAAAATTAGGGTGATTTTCCCAACTCGAATTATAAGAATTATAAAACGGGTCGTGCACAGGGCTTTGATTAAAAACATTCATTGGATGTGCATGTCCACAACCATTATCAAAAGGATTATTGTGGTTTGAGCTTACAAAAGAGCACATATTATCCACTTGTTTGGATAATCTATTTATTTGAAAAGTCAAGTCGGTAAGCTCATTCATTTTTATTTTATTTTTTTTCAAAAAGTGGAAGATTTCAAATTTTGATTTGTGAGAAAAAAAAAAATTCAAAAAGTATAATGGACTAATGAATTAAACAAATGAGCAAGATTAAAAAGGAGAAACAAACGACAATAATAATAAAGAGATAGACTTAAAAGAATCAAGCAGTTAAGAAATGGAAAAATTAAATAAAGAGAATAGCTAAAGTAAACATAAATATAAAGCAATTTTTAAACGGATGAATGAATTAAATAAAATGCAAGATTAAAAATGAACGAGATGACAATAATGAAGAGATATGGAGAAAAAATCAAGCAATTAAAGAAAGAAAAAGAACAAAAAATTAAATTGCAAGTTAAACAATTCCCCAGCAACGGCGCCAAAAATTGATGGACAATTTTAATTAATGTCCTCGCAAGTGTACGAATCAGTTGTAGTGATAGTGTGCAATAGCAAGGGTCGAACCCACAAGAAATTGAACCGATGCAATTTAATAACTTGAAACTAAACAATTAACTTAGACTAATTAAATTAAGATTCGGGAAGCTAAATAAAGGAATTACTAAGAACTAAAATATCAAATATGAAATATCAACCATAATAATAATAATAATAATAATAATAATAATAATAATAATAATAATAATAATAATAATAATAATAGTAATAATAATAATAATAATAATAATAATAATAATAATAATAATAATAATAATAATAATAATAACTTATTAGAGACCATATATAACTAATCTACATTTATTAAACTCCTGCTGAACATGTAATACTAAAACTATTATTATTATTATTATTATTATTATTATTATTATTATTATTATTATTATTATTATTATTATTATTATTAAATTAAATTAGGTTAGGAAATTATTGGACTGACAAATTTTAATAAAAAAAATTACTTTAATAACAAAAACAACCCCAAAAATTAACAATATTAATAAAAACTACTTATAGCAATAATAAATAAAAATTAGATAAAAATTAATCAATTATTTACAACTTAATTATAAAAAATTATTTAAAATAACAACAAAAATAATATATATCAAATCTCCCCACACTTATTTATTTGCTTGTCCTCAAGCAAAAGCATTATTAAAAGGAAAAGATAAAGAAATTAAAACTAAACCAAGCATTAGATCAAACTTTACCCAAATAGGCTTTCAAATTTATTTATCTCAATGCAAGGTTAGTGTCAACTCAAAGAGTGAATAAAATAATTGACTAGAAATTAAAAATTTTAGCAACTAAAATAAATATAAAACTTGTACTCGTGTGCTAATACCCCTTATATGAGCTATACAAAAACTCAATAAAATAAATACGAAAATTTCATAAAATATAACCTAAACCAAATTCGAAAACATTTCATCACAGTGCAGGTGCAAAACATGAAGGAAACAAGGATCGAGGCATTTATTAAAATTAAAATGCAAATGCTCGCCTCTTTCAAAGTTCACTCATTATTTTTATATTTTGACTTTTTACAAAGAGAACTTCCCCAAAAATCTCGCCATTTTACACCAGACTTGTTTGGGTTTTCAATTTTGTGTGTACTCATAAACCAGACCACAACACTTATTGATTTATTTATTATACATGTGTATAGGTGGCTGATTCAGCGGAGTAGAATCTCTTATTTATTGCAAACAAAATAAATAAATAAATAAATAAATCTCATTTATTATTCTTTTAAAATAATTTTTTTTTAAATCTCTTTTTTTTTTTTTTTTCACTTCACTTATGCCATAAAGATGATCCTTGAACCAACACACTACACCACAATTTATAGCACTCAAAAGTTGTTTAAGCTTCTTTGATATTCTTTGGTTCGATCTGAGAAGTATAACAGGCGTAACCGGCCAGTTGAAGATAGTCGCGCTTTGGTTTCCCTCTAGTTTTTACCCTGAACTGGGATCTCCAATGACATTTTGAATTGGATGATTTTTCTAGATACGAGTTGGAATGTCGATGTCATCTTGTTCATTATCCGATCCCGATTCTGGTTCAAGGTCAGGTTGAGTTGGTGTGGGTGATGACGCAATTGACTCTGGATCTGGTTCATAAGTTTCAGGATCAGGCGTTTTAGGATGGTTCGCATCAGGTTCTGTCGCGGACTGAGGTTGCAAAACTTCAATAATCTCACTCAGTTGATCATTGATTACAACATTGGTGGACTCCATGATGGTTTTGGTCACCTTGTTGTATACATGGTAAGCCCTGCTATTTGTTGAATAACCGAGAAAGATCCGTTCGTCGCTTTTTGGTTCAAATTTTGCAACAGGACTTCTATCCTTCAAAATAAAAATCATGAGCCAAAAATGTGAAAGTATTTAATGTTCGACTTCTTACCTTTCCATAATTCATATGGTGTTTGATTTGTGCCTGGACGGAGATAGACTCGGTTAATGATGTGACATGCGGTGTTTACAGCCTCTGCCCAGAATTTCTGTGGTAATCCTTTGGCGTTTAGTAGTACCCTTCCCATTTCTTGAATGGTTCGATTTTTCCGTTTCAACGACTCCGTTTTGTTGAGGTGTCTTTGGAGCTGAATACTCATGGGTAATTCCTGATTGATTGCAAAAGTCATCGAACAGCTTGTTTTCGAATTCTCTGTCGTGATCACTTCGAATTCGAATAATGGGTTCGTTTCTTTCCTTTTGGAGTTTTAGTCCCAGTGTTTTTGAACGCTTCAAGTGCTTCGAACTTTTCCCCGAGAAAGATTACCCACGAAAAACATGAAAAGTCATCAACACATACCAGTATGTATTTCTTACCTCCAAAACTCTCTGTTTGAGTTGGACCGATGAGATCTATGTGGATCAGTTCTAGGCAATGACTTAAGTTTATGGTATGTTGAGTTGGATGAGATGATTTGGTCTGTTTCCCAGCTTGACAGGTACCACAAATGGTTGATTAGACTTTCATCTTGGGTAAGCCACGAACACCTTCTGTCTTTACTAGTTTATCAAGTAGTCTATAACTCAGATGCCCCAGTTTTTTGTGTCATAGATCAGCTTCATCTATGATGGACCTGCAACACAAAATATTGTTAGTTATAATATAGCAATTATCGGTTGACCTTTTACCTTCCATAACGCATTGATTTGTTTTGTCCAAAACACTGCAGTTGTTTTTGGTGAAGCACACATTCCAGTTTTGGTCACACAGTTGACTTATACTTATAAGATTTGCGTGAAGTCCACTGACAAGTAATACTTTTTCCAGCTTTGGCAAGCCAACTACATTTAGCGTGCCTATGCCAGTAACCTGACCTTTAATTACCGTCGCCAAAGGTAACTTCACCTTTGCTAGCATTTACATTACTTAGAAATTTGGCATTTCCTATCATGTGACAGGAACACCCGCTGTCAAATTACCATTTCTCTTCTCTTCCTGCACTTTTAGTGTGAAATGAGACAAAAGAAATATAGTCATTCTTTTTTACCCAAATCTGTTTGGTAAAAGGTTGGATGTTCTTGTGCCTGAACTTCTCGATTCTTTGATCATTGTAGAAGCAGTAGCATTCGGGTCTGGTATGTCCACGCAACCTGCAATAATGACATACGGGGTTATAGAGTTTGTAATGTAGTTTATTTGATCGCACTATACCATTGCTTTGTCTCGCTGAGCTGGATTCTGGGACGTCCACTGGATCAGGTCCTGATGCTTTGACGAAAACAGATTTACCTTTTGAAGCATCCACTAGATCAGGTCCTGACACTTTGACAAACATCGTGTTGCCTTTTGACGTACTTCCAGTGAAACCCAAACCAAATTTTGTAGAAGTTTTTCTTCCGGAATCAAGGATTTTGTCAAGTGTTGAGGTGGTGTCCATCATTTGGATTTGTCATTTGTAGGTGCTTAGCTCCTTCAACAGGTTCTGAACAACCAGCAACACGTGCAGTAAATGTAACAAAATTACCGGAAATTTCTTCTATATCAGATCCAGTTGTTTCAGCGTCAGGTTCGTCGTCACTCCAGGTAATGGCTGACATAGATTTTTTGCGTCTGAGATAGGTAGGGCACTCGGCTTGGACATGTCCAAAACCTTCACAATCATAGCATTTGATTCCTTTATTGCTAGATTTTTCCTTGGACTGCCCTGGACGTGATACAGCCTGTTTGAAGTTTGACGAGCTTGTCCTAGGGCCAGTTTTGAATGATGTTGCTCCCCTTTGTGAATTTTTGTTGCGCGAATTTTTAGAAACCTGTTTCAAAATTTTAGAAAACCGTTTAGTAAAAAAAAACAACTGTATCATCACCTGGTTCGTCTGAATCAGACACAACATTATTTTCTTCAGCGGCAAAAGCTACATTTTTTTTTGTTTTTTCGTGTGATCAGTTAAGATTTCCATTTCATAGGTTCTAAGATTTCCCATTAACTGAGTAACCGTTTTGTTCTCCTAGCCATCATGTTCCTGGATAGCCGTGACTTTCATTCTGAACCTCGGTGGTAAGGATCTCAGAATTTTTTTAACAAGTTTTGCTTGCGAGAAAGGTTCACCAAGGACCATCGCACGATTCGCCAGTTCCTGTACGCATGTGTGAAAGTTTGTGATGGTCTCATCCTTATTCATCCGAAGCTCTTCAAAGTCGGACTGGACCAGTTGCAGCTTTGATTGTTTCACCGACGTAGTTCCTTCATAAGTTGACTCAAGAACTTCCCAAGCACCTTTAGCTGAATCAATACCTGCAACTATTGAAAACTGACTTTCATGCATAAGTGAGAAAATCGTATCTAAGGCCTTGTCATTGTTTCCAGCATTAGTTATCTCAGTTTGGGACCACTCGGTTTCAGGTTTAGTTACTCGCGTTCCATCATCACTGGTACTGGCTTTAGTCGAATGAGTCCAACCTGTTACCACGGACCGCCATACTGCATCACCTTGAGCTTTTAGATGTGTACGTGTGCGAGCCTTTCAATAAGTGTAGTTATCACCGACTAGCTGGGGAAGAACCTTAACGCGATCCATTCTGTAACACTCAACAATCCGTGAGATTGAAAAAATTAACAGAATAAAGAAAAGCAATAAAAGCCGCTGAAAGCTTGAGTTCAAGAGGCACGGAATAACCAAATCGACAGACTAATAAATTAAGTCTGCAGGCTTTGATACCAATTGAAATTGCACCGTGAATCTTGAATGCAAGATGTAACTTATATTTCTACTTGATTTTTATGTTATGCAACAGTTACGTTCATTAATTAGATTTGTTAAACAAAGGGTAAATAACGAAAGCTGAAAGCATAAATTAAAACAATAACACAAGAGAATTGTTATGCAGTTCAGATCGCTTCTCCTACGTCTGATGGGCAACCCACATCTGCCCAATCCACTATAGATGTTCACCAAGGAGTATTACAAGAGGTAAGTACAAATGGCTCTCAGCCTTTACGACTACAATCCTTCCTAACACCTATTCAGGACTGAACCGTGCATGCCATAACAATCTTCAAGATAAGCTTCAACAGAACCAGGTACAGGTTATGTAGCTCAGAATTAAAACCCTTAATGAAACATATAATATAAGCAATTTAATTTGATAAATTTGTAGAGAATGCTTACATTCAGAATAGTAGTTCGAAATCAGCAACTTTCCTCATTGATGTGACTGCCTTTTATAGCAAAGTTTAATCAACCTCCTTGATCCTTAATATTAGCATTCCTTCTTTTTCGATTAACCACAGTCACACACTTTTGTTTAAAGGCTTCACTGTAGTAAACTGCTGACTTCTCTTTCATTTGTCAAAGCATGCTAACCATTCAATTTAACTATACGTGATAGCAAGTGGTCCAAAAAAGATTTAAACTAACTTAATTCTAATTTAAATCTAATAAAAATGAAACTAAATAAATTAGCCAATAAATGTTAATGTGTACTAAAATTGTACACTTACACACGGTTTCCTAGCCTAGCGAAATGATTTAACTAATATATTGAGCTCATCTAGAACATGTTTAATATCTCCAACTATATCGTATTTGGTAGAAATATTAGCAGCTTTCACCTACTGCTTTAAATTATCATTATCTGAAAGGAAAAAAAATATAAAAATTAGTCTAGACAAATTAATATAAAAAAACTTATATGCACTCCAATGTATACAATATATAATGTAAGAATAAATATCCAAAAAAAAAAACATTATAAAAGTCGTATAAAAGATTATATAAAAAGCAAGTAAATAAATAAATATTTACATATATTATGTAATATTTAATTAATATACATATATATTGTGGTCTTAGACCACCGAATGGATCTGGAAATTTCTTGCTCTTGCCATTTTTCTTGATCTTATCATAAGTCGCTGCAATGGATTGCGATCTGAAAACTTCACTCACTCTCCATCCAGATCCAACAAATCCAACTCACTCTACACTACACCACCTGAATCTTTCTTATGTGTTACTGCTACTCCGTTAATGGCTTCGTTATTTTTGGTATTCGTGTCCTTTCGAAGCAAATCTAAGCATCTTGTCTTGGACGTTTTTGGTTTGCGGAACCTATTCTACGCAAACAAATCTTCAATTACGGCAGTACATATGAACTCAACTGGCTGACATTTGCTTATAAAGACAGGTATTAAACATTTTTATTGAGCAAATATGAACAGCTGGTACATATGTTATTCAGAGTTATTACCTTTTCCTTCCTATCGTGGCTGATCTTGTTAGTTGCTTCATTCTCTGAGTAATTCAGTTTGTAGCTAATCGCAACATGCTTAATACTCATTTTATATGCAGATATCACAGATCATGTGTTTTAGCCACATCATTTCAGCCTTTCTCCTCCGTATACATGAACTTGTTTCATGAATTGTGAAGAGTGAGGACTTATTTATAGTGTTAGGTTTATAGAAGCATTCATTTTAAAATTAATGTTTAGTCTTCAACAGTCATATACTCATCTTCCATTCCATGTAATGTTTAATCTTCAACAGTCATCTACTCATCTTCCATTCCATGTAATGTTTAATCTTCAACAGACATCTACTCATCTTCCATTCCATGTAATGTTTAGTCTTCAACAGTCATCTACTCATCTTCCATTCCATGTAATGTTTAGTCTTCAACAGACATCTACTCATCTTCCATTCCATGTAATGTTTAGTCTTCAACAGTCATCTACTCATCTTCCATTCCATGTAATGTTTAGTCTTCAACAGCCATCTACTCATCTTTCATTCCATGTATTGAATATATTCTTAAACGTGATATTAATATTATTTTATTATTTATTTTTTATTATTTATTTTACATATTTTTTGCGGGAACTACACATTTTGATTTATTATAATAGAAGATATATAATATAATATATAATAAATAATATAATATAATGGCGGGCAGCCCGTGGGTCTAGGCGAGGCGGGCTAAAAAAAACTCATTCTTTGGCGGGCTATCATTTTCGAAACACACCCCTACCTAGGTAGGGGGCGGGACGGGCCGGCCCGGTGGGCAATGTTCGTTTTGACGGCTCTAGGCTTCACACGCCTGTGCGTCTTTCCCTTCCCCTTTCTCTCTCATGTGGGTCCCACAAAAAAACCATCATTTGTAGGAGGAGCTCAAAAATTCTCTCTAATCCCTCCTTCTCATCCACATCACTCACATTTCTTTAAAAAATTGTCCAAAATTCATTAATGTGGATGACAAGTTCTGGGTACCAGAATTAGAACATGTCCCCCTCTTGCTACATGTGGTCAGATTTTATAATAGACAATAGCTAACGATTACAAGGCTACCTAATAACTACAACGACTCCTCAATAAGTGTTTCCGCTATATAGTAATTGAAGCGCTCTCCTCCATAAATACGTGGCCCTTCATAACTCCTACTATTTGATGAGGCGGTGCTCTTAATAAATGCATGAGCATCCCCGATTTATCTAGTGAGTCATAAAATGTTGGACATTTGTTGAATAATTCATCACTAGCCCCATGCCCGCAGGCTATAATTTTTTTATTTTTTATTTTGTGTATAATAATAATAATAATAATAATAATAATAATAATAATAATAATAATAATAATAATAATAATAATAATTTTTTTTTAATTTTTTTCCCATGCAGGATCGACAATGCGATCGAACAGATCGAGGACAGGCATCGGTCATGGGTGAGGCCGCATAGCCAAGGCATTTTTTAGGACTGACTTAGGCCAAACCATGACCGAGACGCGATATTCGGGTAGCGAGTGAAAGGAATTTCGATTTGCAACCTTCAAGTCTCTGGTTAATTTGATCAATCATCGGATTAAACAAACTAGCCATGACACTGCCACGGAAAGATAGATCTCCCAAGTACTTACTCAAATCTAACGTATGTTGAAATTCAACCAAATATGTAATATGTTTTGCCAGATTAATTAACGTGCACATTGCGAGAGCAACATATACTAGACTTAGCAATGTTGACTTTCTGCCCTGAAGCCTTGCTAAATGTGTCAAGGCAACTCTTAATGACCATCATTTGCTCCACGCTAGCTTCTGCAAAAAGAACTATATCATCAGTAAAAAGGAGGTGAGAGAGGGTAGGGTTGTACCTGGACAATCTGACAACTTTCTAATTGCCACAGTTAACTGCATCATTAATTAGATAGCTCAACCTTTCAATGCATAACACAAACAGGTAGAGAGAAATGGCGTCTCCGTGGTGAGCTCCCCTTTTTGGGGAAAACCATATAGAACATTATTTCCCATTCAATAGGATCGCAAGTCATGCTTCGAGTTCTCATTGCTAATATCATCAGGTTCGGTGTCCCCGGTGGTGCATCCGGTCTGCCAATAACTACAAGCTTCTTCAAATGCTCGTATATGTCACACTTAAAGCAAATCAAATGCATGCCTTCTTCGTATTCGATCCATCGAACCTTCCTTCAAAACCAAAATTTTAGTGAGCAATAGCTTGGTGATGTCAACTTCGACATATAGACTTCCTTGAAATCAGACTTGTAGCACAGTATAGTACGTCAAGTCGTCAACCATTATATTATAGGATTCCCTATCTTTTCTACAATAATTCTAAATTAAACAAGAATGCCATATCATATATTCCAGAGGAAGTTCTGGAAACCTAACCCCAACAATAATCTTCTCTGTTTTATCGGTCATGCATGGGGTCGAAGTTCAATGACCACTCCTTCGTAATGAGATAGTGGTCCATAATCATCCATGTACCCCCAAACTTAGCGAATTCATATATAATCCATCATTGAGCAATAAGTTCCATCTTAGATTTGGGGTGCCAGATGATGGATGGATAAGCATTTAAGGAGATAGGCCCGCATACCCAACTTTACGTCCCAGGACTTTGACAATCAAACTCTGCCTCTAGGGTGAATGCAACCGTGCCTTCTCCTCTCGGCTAAGTGAAATAACTGGGCATTATATTCGATCTGGATCACCATCACTGAAATATATATAAGCGCAGCACACAATGATGTTGAAACTGACGTTGTAACACAAACGATCTGTAACGCAGTTTGGGCAAACAACCCTAATCTGCGAGGCACTTCTCAATTTGAGAATTTGCCTAAATCCACTAAAAGTTTAATATTTAAAGTACACTGTTTGGAACCTGAGATTACACAATAGAATGATCTTTCTTATCGAACTATTGAAACCTAAACACATGTACTACTTTCTAGGGGATTTGGATATCTCTTCTCAGTGACTATCGTACCTCACAAATTAGATCTTGAAAGCTTGACTTCTGTGATAAAGGACAACCTCTATTTATAGTAGCTACTTCTAACAAATTTCTGAATAATAATGCTATTCCTAATCAAACTAGAACTAGAAGATCTTCAATAACAATTCCTCTTAGAACTAGTATTCTTCAATATCTATTCCTTTTAGGACAGTATTCCTTCATAGAACTGGAATCCTTTTTGCACATAACTTTGACAAGGTCTTTGAGTCAACAATCTCCCCCTTTGTCAAATTTTTGGCAAAATCCTTGATTCCATATAAAAGGTTGGTATTTGACTCATTTCCCCCTTAACTGATTCCATGTATCTCTGTTATTGGTGAGTGCTATCTTTGAGTATGATTTGTTTAAAAAAAATCCCAATTAAATCAGTCTATCACAGCTAATTTCTCATCTGATTTATTCTTCCTCTGTTATTACCGCAAACGCTTTTGATTTCATCACTTCTCCTCAATCGCGACATCCCGAAGGGAAATTGCACATCGGAGGAGCGCGATGCCAAAGCTGAGACAATCTGTCGAGAATCTTTTAATCGGAGATGTATTATGGCCATGCAAACATGAATCTACTGAGATTCCATCAATCGGTCTCTTCTGCCTTACGATCGCATCTAGATTTCCTGATCGGAATTTCGAATATACTAACTCTGCGCCATCATTAATTTATGGAAATAACACAAAATCCGGCGAAAGCTCTTCCACATGATCTCTAAAATATCTGATCTGATCTTCATGAGATAACCTAGACGCAATTGGAATTTCTCCAATTTCCGGTGACATAATCATCGACAGAAAACGCTTCGTCGCCACCGCCAGACCACCCTCGCCCTTCAGGGCTGTCTCGCACAAATAGGCTGGAGGTGGTTCGCGTTCGTCTTGAATATTTTTGTAGGGTTCCTGTGAAATCAGAACAGGACCCATAATGATCGTTGCAGAGCCATCATCCTTTTCTTCATCTGGTTCTGTTTCTGTTTTGTGATTCTGCATAATAGTAGTCAGAGGTGTTGGAACAGTTGTTTCAACAACTCTAGGACTTTCGTCATCATTAGTGGTTATTGTTGAAATTGTGTCATTAATAACCACATTCATGGATTCCATTGTACTGTCTATATTGAAAGCCCTACTGTTTGATGTATAACCTGAATAATCTAGGAATATTTCTTGGTCCCCTTTGATGTCATGAGAATTTATGTGTCCCATATGTTGGTGCCGTAATTGTTTTTGCTTGATGGTTGTCTGTAAACCAGATAGGTCACCATCCCATGTATAGCATTTGTTTGCGGACCCTTTTCCCATCATGACACACTTGTGATTCTGATTAAACACGGTGCAATTTTCTTTAGAGAATTCTACTTTGAGTTCATCTTCACAAAGTTGACTTATGCTGATTAGATTTGTTTTTAGACTTTGTACTAGGATGACTTTTGGCAACCTAGGCAGTCCATGGACATTCAAGATGCCGCTTGCAATGATCTGGCATTTTCCTCCATCTCCAAAGGTAATATGTCCTTCATTCTTATACTGAATGTTTTTCAGATTTTCTGGATTTCCAATCATATGCCTTGAACACTCGCTATCAAAATACCATACGTTTTGTTCTTTGCTAGTTTTTGAGGTGTAGGCAACATTCTGATCTTTTCTTACCCAGATTTTCTTGCTTTGTACGGACCATTCTCTGTTGATTTGTCTGTAATAAAGATCATTTTGTCTTTTGAAGCAGTATGCTTTTATGTGCCCCAGTCTATGACAGTAATAGCATTTGATCCTCCTTCGGTGTTGGAAGTGATGTTGCGACACTTCAGGAATTTCAGAAGAACGACTTTCATTTGAAGCTGGATTTGGAGATTTAGGCCTCTCAGTTAGTGCCTTGATCTCTTGTAACAGTTTGGCCTCTCTGCCTTTTGACCCCATTAATTCATTATGAGTATCTTTAAGGTGTTTTTCATTACTCTCTTTTTCATCTTTTAGAAACTAATTTTCATGCATGAGTTCTAGATTTACCTTGATGATTTGTTCTCATTTAGCATGCAGCTGTGTATATGACTCTAGCAGTTCTTGTATATCATTTTCGTTTCCGTTGTCATTCTCATAATTTGCGGTGAATGCTACGAAATTAGTGTTGGTGTCTTCTTCACTGTCTGAGTCATCGCTTAGTGATGTCACATATGTTTTGTTCTTCCTTTTAAAGTATGTTGGACATTCTGACTGGATGTGTCCAAACCCTTTGCACTCTTAGCACTGAATTCCTTCAGGTGTTGGAATCTCCCTTCTTTTTGTAGTAGACTGATTTTGTCCAGTTGGGGAGTTCCCTTGATTGATTGAAGCACTTTTGTTTCTAAATTTTTTGAGAACTCTGTTGAAATTCTTTGTTAGGAGAGCAATTGATTGTTCCATGGTTTCAGTATCAATTTCTGGACTCTCTTTCTGCTTAGATTGAAACGCAATTCCTTTGTCATTATTTTTCCCTTTTTGCAGTATCTGAAGCTCATATTTTTGAAGATTTCCCATTAGATCACTGAGTTTGTAGGTGTTTAGATCTTTGTTTTCTTGGATGGCTGTAACCTTTATCATAAATCTTTCAGGTAGGGAACGTAGGACCTTTTTAACGAGCCTATGTTCAGGAATAGGTTCGCCTAGGTTAGACGCATCTCCAGAGATGCTTAAAACTCTCGCACTAAATTGAGTGATATTCTCTTCTTCTTCCATTTTCAAGTTTTCAAAGTCTGTCTGTATCATTTGTAATTTGGATTGCCTAACAAATGTGTTCCCTTCATGATGATTACATAATATATCCCATGCAATTTTGGCTATGCCAGTGGTAACGATTAGTTTGAAAGTATCTTCACTTACTGCTCCATAGATGGCGTTCATTGATTTTGAATTGTAAGTATATTTCCTTCGCTCTTCTTCGTTCCATTCTGTTTTAGGTTTTCGATTACCTTTATCATCAACTAGAATCTTCCATTCTTCTTCAACGGCTTCCTAGACTCCTTCTCCTTGTGCCAAAATATAGATTTTCATTCTAGCTTTCCAGTAGGAGAAATTTGTACCAAAGAGAGCAGGGGCCTGGTGCTTGACAATCCTTCTCTGGGAAACTCCATTAGGATCCTGCTAATAACTTAAGCAGTTTGGCTCTGATACCAATTGAAATATATATAAGCGCAGCACACAGTGATGTTGAAACTGACGTTGTAACACAAACGATCTGTAACGCAGTTCGGGCAAACAACTCTAATCTGCGAGGCACTTCTCAATTTGAGAATTTGCCTAAATCCACTAAAAGCTTAATATTTAAAGTACATTGTTTGGAACCTAAGATTACACAATAGAATGATCTTTCCTATCGAACTATTGAAACCTAAACACATGTACTACTTTCTAGGGGATTTGGGTATCTCTTCTCAATGACTCTCATACCTCACAAGTTAGATCTTGAAAGCTTGATTTCTGTGATAAAGGACAACCCCTATTTATAGTAGCTACTTCTAACAGATTTGTGAATAATAATGCTATTCTTAGTTAAACTAGAACTATAACAATTCCTCTTAGAACTAGTATTCTTCAATATCTATTCCTTTTAGGACAGTATTACTTCATAGAACTGGAATCCTTTTTGCACATAACTTTGACAAGGTCTTTGAGTCAACAATCACACTTCCTGACGTTCTTGTCTTCATCTTCATCATCCGACGCGAGGTCTAATTCACTTTTCTCCTTCCTCTTCGTCATCCGATGTGAGGTCCAGTTCACTTTTCTCCTATCGCCTCGATCCATGTGGCGGTTGAAACTCCAAATTATTGCACGGGAATCGGAGTTCGTGTTCATGGTAGCTCCAGCATTAGGCATTTCATCCAATGAAACAGTAGTTTCAATACCTTTCATAGCATCATATCGTTAACATCCCCTCCCATGGCAATTTTCATATTTTTGGTGCTCCGTTCAAGCAAGTCCTGGACTTCCAATGAACGGTTTTTTGACGACGAAGCATTTTCAGACGGGTTCATTCATACATTTATATATTCATTATTTATTTATGATAAGTATTAATCAATTTTGACGATTCATTGAATTACGATGGATGTAAAGATATTGGAGCTGAGTAGGTAGGCGAGATGATAAAATAAAGCAAGTGGATCATGAAAATAGCGATGATAATGGATAGATACACAAATAACATAACCATTTGTATGATATAGGTAAAAGTGTAAAACGGTTTAGTATATTATAAAATATAAATACATATAAGTGGTAGGAACATGACTAAATTTAACATAACCACTCAAGTCAAAATCAAAATGTTATTATATTTTTTTAGAGTTAATTACTTAATTTCAAAAATGATCGATTATTAACATTATCTCAAATTTTAATTGGATCATAAATAGTCTGACTCTATTAAAGCACATAGATATAATACTGCCCCCACTAGAGCTCAAACCCATAACCTCCCATTCAGGAAAGTCAATTCATGCCATTAGACCACAAGATCATTGGCCATGAGTCCATGACTACTAATTTTTATCCTTAACTAACAAATTGACCATAAATAGTCTCTTGAGTATTGATTTTATTCCAAATTAATTAATAAATGCCAGTAAAAGTGTAACATGAAAAAAGTTAAAAAGTAGCACTGGAGTTAGGTCTTTAGTCTTTCTTTTCCATAAATTTAGGCCGAGTGGACAAAATATTTATGGGCTCAAAAAGATACTCCGTAGTGAATTTGAACCCATTCTTTTCCTGTGTGTCCTATTCACACATTGACACATCAGAACAGATGAGAAGACAACTCCAAACTTCATTAGGATAGAGGTTAAAACCATATCCATATATATTAGCATGCAAGACTCCTAAATGTTGTTATTCAGGGCAGTGGTGTTCGATCATCAAATGTACACACGTTGGACCACTCATAACTACTTGTGGGATAATACAAGACGCCATTTCCTTTCTCCATTTTTCTCTCGACCCTTCTTCATGAAAGAACCATTATTCCACGTGTGAAAAGCCACCACCATGCTCAGCACGCGTTCTATACACATTATCATTTAGTTAAACCCATAACTATTATTGTATGAAATGTCCAACTTGGGAAATGATGTAACCTAACCTATCAACAAGTGTGACATTTAGAAACCTTTTGACAATGATAAAGAGTGACTTACTTGTGATCGGAAGGATTAGGCATAAGCTCGTAGACAATATTTGCAACAGCATCCCTCTTCATCTGTATGTTTCATTAAATTCGTGTTTTAGATTGAACACCAATAACTCCATGTAAATAAGATAATTTCATAGAAATTATTTCACCTGGGTGGCTTCTCCTTTTAAGCCAATGTAATGGATTTGAGTAACATCTGCACCAAAACTGTCAGGGAAATGCAAGGTGATATTCCCAACACTTTGAAACTTGGAGTACCTGAATTAGTGAACTGGTGGTATCAGAAAACGAATGCCAACAAACATATTAAACAGCCAATGGCTGCACAATTTTATCACCAAATTATCAATCTTGTTATTCAGTTCACGCTACTCTTGTAATCCACGTTTTAGGAACAAATTAGTCTACGCATTGAACACTTGGAATATCTCTCCTTTCTTGTCCACAGGAATGTGGTGTGAGTTCCAGAACAGTAAATAACACTATAGAAAAGTTGACTATGGCAATAAAATGACAACACTTGTAGAGTTCATGGGGCAAGGAGCATTTACCTTGTTTGATACTCTAGGACACCTTGCAAATTTTCAGCCAAATCCCATTCCTTAAAAGTAAAAATTATTCATTAATGTAGCACATTACATAATGGACAATGCTAGATGCCCCTACATCTACCACTCACAAAATAGCCACTCCCTCATGTGGCAAGTTTTAATAGGTTGAGATTTGAAAAAAAAAAAAAAAAAAAAAAAAAAAAAAACTATTTAAACTTGCCACATCAGGGAGTGGCTATGTTGTGAGTGGTAGATGTAGGGGCAGCTAGCATTTTCGTTACATAATAAACGTAGCATTCCTATATGCCATCAACATTAAATACCTGAACTGGTTGCATATTTTGAGCATCTGAAAAGTCTATACCATCTCTATTAATAAACCTGTAGTTATTGTAGAACATTGTCAGCGCAGGGGATGAGTAAGTGAGTGGCAGTAGGTTGGAAGAACTGAATATGTGGGGAAATTGCAGGGAGCGGACATAACTCACTGCAAAGAATTAACAGACATGCATTTAAATGACAAATTAACTAACTTCCCCATTAAGGAAAAAACTAATGCATAATCATCTCCCACAAGAATCCAGGATCACTAGAATAAATATTAGCCAGCAAATTACTGATATTACACTATTACAGTGTAAGATATGTCAAGGAGAAAAGGAGTGAGAAGAAGAAACACACTAACACTCTCATCTTGGAAGGACTTGTTCCATCAGAACCACCAACAATTGCAATGCTCTTGATTTTAACATCCGAAGTAAATCTGTCGTAATTGGTTCCAAGAAGTAAATGCATCCATAAGATTTGCAGCAATATAAAATGGAATTTAGTAATTTGAAAGCGATATCAATAATTAAAAACACTGCAAAACAAAGGAACATTATTTCTTTCACTCCCTAGTGGAGACTATTTTGAAAAATAAAACTTAAAAAAAAAAAAAAAAAAAAAGGAAATTTCAATAGGTCATAGAATGCCAGATGTACAGTTTAAGTAGAAAACCAACACATGCATAGTTTATTAACTTATTTAGTTCAATTCTTTCCTATCAGGTTGAAACAAAGCGAAAGGAGAAAATGAAATTCCACAGGGATCTAGGAGTGGCCACTCCATGCCAGTTCACCTGACACCTGTTAATTACAAATCTACAAACACATTAAGCAATCAGAGCACATATTACAATTGCTTTTCATTGGCAAATGAGGTCGACAGGCATTTTAAAGATAGATATTAACAAAAATTATTCAAATCGAGAGCAAGCATGGTATATGAAGGTCATATCAAGACGTGGAAAACAAATTATTTGAATTATAACATTTCTAGTTGCTTGTTGACATATAGCATAAATGTCCTTATAATGACATATCAAACATCCAGGACTGAGGACACACGTAAAACAGAACACACAACTGATTGTAAATGAAGCTACCAAGTAACAGTAAAACTGAAGCAGGTAAGATGGTTAAGAAAATCGCTTATTTCCATGGAAAAGTTAGCACTCACGGGATGAAGACAATCAATTCAGGATCACCCTCATTGCTCTCCAAGTAACCCTGTGACAACAAAAAATGTCAAACTCAGAGTGTAGACACCTTCAGAATAGTAAAACAAAAAGTACAAGAAAGAAAAGAAAGGAGGGGAAAACGGGGAAAATTTTCAATGGCTACAGAATGTGTTGGTAGTAGGAGGAGGAAATTATTTGTCTTTCCCATATTTTGACATTTGAAAAAAAAGAAAAAAAAAAGATTCAATGAATAAAAAATTTCAAATATCCCCAAAAAATGGTTTTAAAATTTAATGGCACTATGGCAGAAGAAACACCTTATAAATAATAAAGGTATCATAACTCCTGCTAACAACAGACACATCATGTTTGGAATAGTCCTTTAAGGATGAAAGAATCTGAGATTTTTCATGTGACAATTATAATTTATAGGCTCCTTCCTTTCAGACACAAAAATGTTAGTCTTCCACAGGTAACATAGATTTTACTGTTACAAAAGAGAAACAAGACAAATTGAACATAAAATACATTTCATGTTTACACTTTCAGTTTCCCCTGTACTTGCCATAAACACTTTCTACTGGACTTGCCCAAAGTTATCTCTGGCACAAACAAGTGAAGAACTACTTGTTTGTAAGCAGCATAGTACAAGACTATAATTACAGAGGGAAAGAAACCAAATACCTCTGATGAATTAAGACGCTGTTCCCATGGTTTAAAAATAGACTTTACACTGCCTATGACAGCCTCATTCAGAGCAGTAACCTGTTGGAGAAGAAAATCAAAGTGTCAATCTCAAAAAGTATAGATTGTTTGATGAGAAATAGAAAACAATTGTGAGAAAGGAACCCTTCCCATCAATAAGTAAAAAGTCCACTGAACATAAGAAAACGAAAGTAACAATAAAAACCCCAGCTGTATTAGCATCAAGATAAGAGTTAGCAACAACTCTCCATAAAGATAATGGCAAACTGACAGTAAAATCTTACATTCCTGCCAGATCATGCCTTTCATATTAAAGCCATGAATAAGATCATTGTAATATTTATGCATTTAATCAAAGGAAACACACAAGTCCTAATATATCCATGCCGATTTTTAGGTGTTTATACAGCTGCTTTTCAAAACAAAACTTTTGATCCCACATCAAGATTTCATTTGGCAACTCCTTAAGGCCAAAAACTCAAGACACCAACATTAGTCTCAGTACCAAACAATCAATGCTAAACAAAGAAAAGCCTTAAACATCAGCAACCATGATGCTCAAATCATGAAAGCTATGACCCGAATTGACCAGTGACTCTCAACTCTCAAGATATAGAGACTACGGAATTCAATTTCCAACAAAAAAAAAAAAAATGGTAGCAGCCTGCATAATTCATCAATAGTAAAACACTCGTATAATTAAATAACAAAAAAATAATAATAATTTTCCAAAGTGAGAAAATTTTAGAACTAGGGTTTTATTGATCGTGAATAATTCAAGTAAAAATCCTTCCATTTCCAACTCTTGAAAGCGAAATCAACATCGAAATGGAGCTCTCAACGATATACAAGCAATAATAATACTTAAATTCCTGTTTCAAATACAGTCCAGAGCAAACAGTAAAACGCAGAAAAGATGGAGGGAGAACCTTGGAGAGGTCAATGTGTTTGTAGAGAGACCAACTGGAAGAACAGTCGTGATCTCCGCAGTCGTGATCGTGAAGGCAAGCCATCTTCGCTCTGTCTCCCTCTCTGTATTGCCTTTTGCCTCTCAATACAAGAAACGAATTGACGTAGAGAACCTTTCCACAAATTATATCATTATACGACGACCTGCGAATATGTGCGAAGGAATTTTTTGGAAATCCGATAAGGAATTCTAGTGTATTTAGAGAGCAAATATCAATTTTGATTTTACGAGTATTAGTAAAATGATGATTTTGGTTTACATATTTAATTTTTATTAATTTTCATTCACAATTATTATTTTAGTATTAATTTTTATTCACAATTATTATTTTAGTGTCAAAATTCATCACGCTGATTACCCATTCGTTTAAGACATGTGGGGAATATGAAATTATTTAAGATATTTTCGTCCTTTTCAAATTAATATCTCAATTTAAGCGTGAATAAAGAGATTTAAGCCCTAAGATCTATCCCAATTCGCAATTCTCGTCTTCAAATTAATGTATGAGGAGGAGGAGAACTGCGAATTGAGATCAATCTTAGGACTTAAATTCCATTATTCATGCTCAAATTGGAATCTTAAATTGAAAAAAAGGTGAAAATGCCCTTATTATTAACCCGCATGGGCAGCTCAACTGGTCACAGAGGTAATAAATTATGGTAATTAGACTCGATCCCTAGTAATTTATGCCCTAATTTATGCCCAAATTCCCATTGGTGACACAAACATGACTATGAAGCTAGTAATTTAGGCCTTTAATTACCAACAACAACAGGTTAAAACAAGATTGCAACACAAATCATAAAATCAAACATAAATATATTAAGAAATTAACGAACTAGGCACATAGGTTCATAAACAAATTCACCAAAAAATCCTTATAGAATTTAGCCAAGCATGGCTAAATTATACATAGCAAATATAAATAAAGAATTACAAATCATCAAAAGAGTACAAGAATTGACCAAGCGATTCTCCCAAATCTCCCTAGTCTTCTTCTTGCTTCCCAAGACAACTTGTGACTCTTGATTTCGCTCTTTCTTGTCTCCAAAGAACTCTAAAAATCTCTCTAATCTGGATTAGGGTTGAAATATTAAGTTTTTTTCTGATCTAAATAATCAAAAGAATATTAAGTTTTTTTCTGATCAAATGATTTTTAAAGTTCTTGATTTATAATTTTTGATGCTTAACTTTTAATGTTATGTATTTAGTCAGACTAATTATTTGAACAAAGTTTATGTTAAATTTTATATTAAGTTTTTTCTGATCAAATGATTTTTAAAGTTCTTGATTTATAATTTTTGATGCTTAACTTTGAATGTTATGTATTTAGTCAGACTAATTATTTAAACAAAGTTTATGTTAAATTTTATATTATATATATTTTAAATATATTTTAACATATTCGTAGTATATGTTTAACAATTATGCCAACTCTAATTGGGATGTGGTTCGAAACTAAGACTTTTCTTATAGAAATTAATGTGTAAGTTAAAATAATAAATACTTAACGGAATATTCCGTTACTAAAGTTTATGCTAACGGAATTTAGGTTATTTAAGGGAAGAAAATAATATAATAGAGGGTAAATAAGGAAAATCAATAAAAAAAAATACTAAAATAAAAATAATATGAACCATTCATTTTAAGAAACAATAGGACCGATATTTTTTTTTTCCAGTTAAGGGCCTAATATTATTGGCTCTTATTAGAATTGTAGATTGTAGATGTAGATGTAGATGTAGATGTAGATGTAGATGTAAATGTAGATGTAGATTCCAGTTAAGGGCCTAACATTATTGGCTCTTATTAGAATTGTATAGATGTATAGATAGATGTAGATAGATTGTAGATGTAGATGTAGATTGTAGATAATAATTGCCGCCTTCCAATTTGATTAGGAATATAAATGTTGTATTGGTTTGCATGGAAATCAGCGCCAATGATTGAGAAATAATCCTTTTTTTTATCAGGAATTAAATTGTCTTTCTTCATCAAGACTATGTGGTTTAATGGTACTCGGGTTGGACTTCTATTTGGAAGGTTGTGAGTTCAAGCCTCAGTGGAGGTGTTATTGGATCTTTGTGTTTCAATAGGTTGAGAAAGTATACGAACAGATACTACAATGTAATAGAGCCAGTAGCATTTGGAAATTGAACCAGCGCCATGCCTTTTGTGTTTCGCGAATTTTTCGACGCGTCGAGCCCTACTGGTCTGGATCACGATATTTTTTGAAAATTTTCGACGTGTCGAGCCTTTGGTTCGACGCGTCGAGTTCTCTGGGTTCCGAACTTGTCCAAAATTGTTTCAAACTCATCCTTGAACTCCCCTTGCTCATATATTTAACCCAAAATGGTTCAAAAACATTAACAAACACCGTAAAACATTCAAAACAAGTGTGAACCATAATTAAATGATAATAGCAAGGAAAACATGTATTAAATAAGCAAAATTGATGATTCAAAATAACTATAAAAACAAGCACAGATGTGAAGCAATGATTTCAAAATGAAATTAATCTATCTATAGTATTAACAAAAGTAAATAATAATTTACACCAATCTATATCTATACTATTAATAAAAGTAAAATCTTCCATTAAAATGTCTCTTACCCCTTCTGATACGAGATTGCCCTTCAAGTTCTAGCATAATTTACATCAATCTATATCTATACTATAATTTCGGTGTAATTTTATATGGAATAAATTATTATTTCCACCACTCTATATCAATACTATTAATAAAAGAAAAATCTTCCATAAATAATGTTTAATAATTGAGAAATTCTATTAGGCAATAAAAATTACTATTATAAAATCTTTTGTACTATGGACACATTATTTTTAATTATTTCAGTTTAATAATATTATATCTTATTTATAAAAATTCAAAGTAATACTTTTAGTAATATTGAATATTGATTGACTCAAAATTATCTTAATTATTATTAAGACAATTAATAGGTATTTAGCTTTAACAAGTATTCAAATATATGAATTATACATAGTAGCATGGAATCAATTAGTAGGACAATTATATTAGGTAATCTAATTAATAATTTACTTTTTAAATTATATCTCATTTTCAATAATGAATATTTTCTTAAAGTATATACACAGACTATACTTATCAATATAGAATTAAAAGAGCGCGTGTTTGTGTGTGTCTATACCACCACCACCACCAACACCACCATCTATCTACATCTACAAGTCTAATAAGAGCCAATAATGATAGGTAATCTAATTAATGTTAGTATTATTTAATGATTTTCCTTATTTACCCTCTATTATATTATTTTCTTCCCTTAAGTATCCCTAATTTCCGTTAGTATAAATTTTAGTAACGGGATATTCTGTTAACTATTTATTATTCTTAACTTACTCATTAATTTTTATAAAAAAGATCTTAGGCTTGAACCCATCCCAATTAGAGTTGACATAATTGTTAAACATATACTACGAATATGTTAAAATGTGTGTGTGTGTGTGTGTGTATATATATATATATATATATATATATATATATATATATATATATATATATATATATATATATATATATATATATAAAATTTAAAATAAATTTTGGCAAAATAATTAGTCTTACTAAATACATAGCATTCAAAGTTGAGCATCAAAGACTATAAAAAATCATGAACTTTAAAAATCATTTGATTTTCTTGTGTTTTTTTAAAAAAAAAAAAAACAAATTTAAGTTAAGGTTTTTTTTTTTTTTTTTTTTTTTTTTTGTTTAATTAATCGTCTTTTGATTATTTAGAACAAAACTTAATATTTGAATTATGCTTTTGCATTATTGGAATGACTTAGGTCATTATGGTATTAATATTTTTTGTATGTATTTTTATAATGGTACAATTGTACATTACTTTACAAATATTATACTATTAGGTTTTTATCGGAAAAAATTGTTCTTATATCATTGTCAGACTTGCGCAACCTAACTACAAAGTTGTTGATCATAAATACAATTACACTTGGACACTAAAACAGTACGACCATTTTTCAAAAAATTGTCAATGTTGACATCCCACTAGCCCCAATTGAATAAGTTTACACATCAGAGTATTATTAATGCATGAAAACTTCTAAAGAAATTTGTAAGTTAATTTAATTTTTACTATATCATTATAACAATATCTATTGTGACCATATCTTTTGAATTATTTATTAGCAATTGACAGCAATTGTAGCAATTGCCATTGACAAACTCTCAAAAAAAATTATCTCAACAACGGATGGAAATTAAAAAAAATCAATAATTTCATTATTGTTGATGAAAAGTATGTACGTCATTTTAGTACTCTTATTAAATTAAAATAAATTAGTAGCTGCAACAAAAAATAATTACATATGCATTTAATTAATTTAAAATTAGATGCCAAACACCTTATGCTCAGATGGTGTGTAGTGACCTCACCTATATGGGAGGTTATGAGATCAAGCCTCATTGGAGGTATTGTTGACTCTTTGTGCTTTAATATGTTGAGAAAGTTTATAATGCCATTATTTTTAAAAAATATTCATTATAAAAAAATTTAAAAAGAGATATAACTTCATTCGTTATATTATCTTTATTTTCTACAATTCGAAGTTTCCTTACCTTCAAATTTATTAATTTATTATATTTACTACATTGTCCATTGTCTTCTTTTTACATTATCTTGTAATTAAATATCAAAGTTATAATACAAAATATGTTATATATATTTATTTACCAAGTATTTTATACAAATATAATAAATATTAATATTTTCTTCTATACTTTCACATGATAACCTACGATAGACATCTCACAACACATGAAACATGTAGAAGAAAAACTACGACTACCAAATATCAATAGGTGTTTGTAAGTTAAAGAGTTTATAGTACAACTAAGATTACAGTCATATACACAGCAAACCAAATCTAAAGCTTCCTACACTATAATCTCATTGCACGATGTATCCCTCTATGCTAGGCAAATTATGCTGCGAGGTGGACACTGTTCCAAAACTGTTCATAATTATGAATATATAGTTCAAAATTGTGAACATATAGTTCTATAATTATAAATATAGAGTTGTGAACATAATTATGAACCTATAGTTCTGTGATTATGAATATAGAGATTCAATAATTGTGAATATGAAGTTACAAAATTATGAATATATATCATTTTATAATTATGAATATATAATTTAGTAATTATGAACATAGAGTTCTATAATTCTGAATATAAAGTTCAATAATTATGAATATAAAGTTCAAAAATTATGAATATATAACTTTATAATTATGAATATATAGTTCAGTAACTATGAACATAGAACTGTGTCCACCTTGCAATTTGGACATGGTTCCACAACATAACGATTGACTATGCTACCACCAGAAATCCAATTGCACATGACACAATACCAATAAAAAAAACAAAAACAAAAAAAAATGACATGTACTGAAGATGAAGATAATGACAATGTTACCCAAAAGAGAATTAAGAAAAATTAGAGAAAGTTAAATAAAAAATAGTATTTATTTAGACTATTGCTTTTAGACTAAGAATTTAGACTAACGTTATTACAAAGTTGCAAACAGTTATTTTAGTGACAATTATAATCAATCTTAGTATCTTGCATTTATATACTTTAAATTAACGATTTAAATAAACAAATTCAACATTTATTTACCGATGCATGAATATCTCCTATATAATATTGCATTGATATACTTATTTAAAAATAATTATTGGGCATTATCGCATTCGCGCAAAACGCGTAAAAAAACTAGTTATTATTATGTAGGAACATTTTAGTCTTTACGCTCATTATTCCTTACCATTCTAACTCCAACAAAACAACGAAATTAATATCCCCAGTTATTTCTTTTCACCAACCAAACAAAGAAATCAATCTTTCTAATAATTTCTTTTACGTGAAATTTCATTTCCATTTCCTCGCAAATATTTTCCACTGCACAAATAAAAAAGAACATTAGAATTATATTTCATTATAATTTTTGTTTATTTTTTTTAATAAATAAAAAGTATTTGTTCCCTGCCAAAATTTTCCTCTTTTAAAATTTCTCATGACATTTCTTATAATCATAAGTTGTCATGAATTGGTTGACTCCACTAATTTGTTATCAAAGATTAAATCATCTCATGAAAATGTGCCATATCGGCAAAGAGAATAAGAAGAGAAAAATTTTAGATTTTTGAAATTTATATCTTTTAAATTTTAACATAACAAAAATTTATTGATGTCAAGCACATTGTATTCAGACACCTATGTGCTCCCTTGAGGGAAGGTCACATGATGGAATCCCGGTGGTAGAGTCTTGACTCATTAAGCTACAATAGATAGAGAAAGTATAGAACAGATACTACATTATAATAGAATCAATAGTATTAAAAAAAAGTATCATTGATTCATTACAATATATTGTAACTTTTTAATAAAGAGTTTTGAATTATCGATATAATAATTTAGAAACTATTATATATTGATATATATATATATATATATATATATATATATATATATATATATATATATATATATATATTTGAAAAGTTAATATTTAATTGCTAAAAGATATATTAAAAAAACGTAGGGAATAGAACTAAAAAGGAATGACACTAAAATTCTTTAATTTATGGTATGTCAATAAATTCTTTCAATTGTAAGGTAACAATAATATGAAAGATTGTAAAATTTGTAACAAGCCACACCATATTAATCTGGCAAATTATGCCCTGGAAACGTGTTCACCGTGAATGGTGAACACAAGGCCAAACGACGTCGTTTTTAGGCAAAAAAAAAAATAAAAATTCGCGGATGTGGAGTTAACGGCACGCATTGATCAAATTATGAATTTTCTGTTATGAGATTATGAATTTTCATAAAATTCATAATCTCATAACAGAAAATTCATAATCGCATAACAGAAAATTCATAATCTCATAACAGAAAATTCATAATCTTATAACAGAAAATTCATAATCTTATAACAGAAAATTCATAATCTCATGGTTCCAAAGTGAATATGCAGGCATGGATTCATAATTTATGAATGTCCGTGATTTCGGACGGGAATGTGTAGGCATGATTCCAAAGTGAATGTGCAGGCATGAATTCATAATTTATGAATGTCCGAAATCATTGTTCACCTCAAATTAAAGTGAAACCGCAAAATGTGAAAATGAAGAAGAAAAGTCACGCAATTAATTAAGTAAAAAAAAAAAAAAAGATAACGGTGTACTAACACCGTTGAAACCGTGTTCACCATGAATGGTGAACACGGTTCCATGGCATAACGCTCCTACCTTCTGAGGTTCACTTGCTGCGATGGTAATAGCCTAATATCTTAAAAGGTAATGTTTTTGTCTTAAATAGTATAATTTTGTCAATTAATTTATGGTATGTTAACAAATATAATTCTTTAAATTGTAAGCTAGCAATAATATAAAAGACTGTAAAATTTTTAACAAGCCACATCATATTAATCTATATTTGGTACTGACAGGATAATAGGGCTGACCCGGATCACAAATGAGCATCTGACTCAGCATCACATGGGAACCCAACGGGCAGAACTCCAACGGTTAGAATCCAACAGGTGTCACATTTATTGTCATTGAAGCCACCTTTGATGCCACCATTGATGAGAGAGAGTTAAAGCCTCAACGCCTCATTCATGACTCTTGATATTCTTGCCATTAGCTCAGCTCCCCAAGGATGTCTCTTCATGTTGTTACCGTTAGGACCTAGCATAAATAGAACTTCCCTCAGCTGAGCAGGGGACACTGTACTTTCTATACTGAGACAAAGAGCAATACAACTATTGTTACTCTCTTTCACGGAACGTCATTCTAATATTATATTTCCGGTAACATTATTACCGTCATTGGTGCTTTCATTGAGAGCCTGAGTCCAATACTCAAGCAGGCTACAACACAACTCATTCCTCTTTCAACAGCAAGCTTGAAAGAATGGTGTCCCGCAGCTCCCATGGTTCCCGCAACGTGAACAATGACAATGCCTCAGGTGACCTCCGGGACCAACTCACCAACAATCGCGGAGGGGACCTTCGAGACCAACTCAACAATGGAGGGGACCTTCGAGACCAACTCAACAATGGAGGGGTGAACCAAGCCGTGAACCTCCAGGCGACTGCCGATGTCATTCAACAAGCAGTGACGGCGGCGCTAAATCAGGTGGCGGTGGGACTGCAAGGCCAAGTGCCCCCGCCGCGGCCCCAGGAAATAAGGGTGGAGACCCAAAGAAGTGGACCGGCCAGACGACAACCAGGCCCTTCCCAATCTGCACCAGAACGATTGGGACAAAGGGCGCCCGTGCGGCAAAGATTAGGACCACGGGCCGAGGGATCCTCTACCAGAGGTCCTCGCCAACACGAAAACATAGAAGCCGAGAGATCACCCACAGAGGAGGTGAGCGAGTCTCGGGAGCCGACCCCACGCCAACACGTTGATGAGTCGGCCTTACGTCGACACTTGGAGGAGCGACGCGTCGAAGAGCCGGCTCCGCGACGGCACTCGGCGGGGAAGCGACGCGTTGATGAGCGGGCTCCACACCGACACTTGGAGGAGCGGCAGCCGGCCCCGCGCCGGCACCCTGATGAGTCGGCCCTGGTCGAGAGGCTACAGAGAAGAATCGAGGAGTTAGCAAGAAGGGTGGAGGCACGGGAGCAGTCGCCGGAACCCGAGGTACGGATGGCAGCACCATTCTCCCCAAGCATCATGGACGTACCTTTGCCGAGGGACTTTAGGTTGCCCGCCATCAAGGAGTACACGGGGGTCACTGACCCAAGCGTCCACATGACGAGGTACAAGGCTGCTATGGTAATGATCGGGGCAGGGGACGCCATCATGTGCCGAGCGTTCTTGTCCACCCTGGATGGAGCGGCCCAAGACTGGTTCAACACCATCCCTGATGGGTCGATCTAAAACTTTGGGGAGTTGTCCAAGAGCTTCCTGACATACTTCTCCGGTAGCATACAGCGTAAGAAACCCTTCTCTCACCTCTGTGTAGTGAAGCAAGATAGAGGTGAGAGCCTCAAAGACTTCCTGATAAAATGGAAAAAGGAAGTCAATAATGTGTACGACTTCGACTCCAAGGCGGCGATCCCGATATTTATCCATGCCTTAAGATCAGGGTATTTCCACAAGCAGTTGAACGCCCACCACCCCCGCTCTTACGAAGATCTTATAAGGACGGCTAGCCGCTATGCTGAAGCAGAGGACGTCGACAGAAAGAAGAAGGACGAAGAGGATGGAAGGAAAGGTGGGAAGCCTGGGAAAGCGGGCCCGCCCAACCAGGCACCACCCTCGAACCACCCGACCGCAGGGAAAGGCCGAGACCACGAACGACCTCGCTTGGTCCCCTTGCGTAATCTAACTCTTCTTACCCATCCCGTCAGTGTCATTCTACAGCAAGCTGAGGAGATGGGAATGGTAGAATTCCCCGAGGAGTGCATGAAGGTCTCCCCAAAGGCAGACCAAATAAAGTACTGCAGGTTTCATAGTCAAGCCGGCCACGATACAGATGAGTGTCACGTTTTGAAGAGACAAATAGAAGAACTCATCCAGCAGGGCTACTTTCGGCATTTTGTCAAGCGATCCAAGCAGCAGCATCAGCCGCAGCGCGATCCATCAAAAAATCCACCAAAAAATGTCTGGAGAAATGAGGATGTCACCGAGCCGTCCACCTTGAAAAAAAGAGAACACGACCAAATATCTGAGCAGAGTGATAGCGAGAAAGAAACCGAGGTGGCGCCTAGACGACAAAAGAAACACACCATACACTTTATCTATGGTGGACCTGCAGGGGGCGACACGCCCGCGGAAAGAAAGAAGTGGAGCCGGCGGCTATACGTGGGAGAAGTGGCGAGTCTTCCTAGAGAAAAGAAACAGAGACAGGAGGCCATCACCTTCTCTGATGATGACCTCCCAGAGGGCCCATTACCCCATCGTGACGCCTTGGTAATTGAGATGGACGTCAATGATGTCATTGTCTGCCGCATCTTAGTTGACACGGGAAGCTCAGTCAATGTGATGTATTACGATGCCTTCACCAAGTTAGGGATACTTAGGAACCAGCTCAAAGAAGTACGTACCCCACTCTCTGGATTTACGGGTGATTCAGTGGAGACGGAGGGGTCAGTGGTCTTACCAGTGGAGATAGGCACGAGCCCTAACATTCGCAAACTTGACTTGGAATTCATCGTGGTAAGACTCACTTGTGCGCACAACATCATATTGGGGAGACCGGCACTGGAGAACCTCAAGGCCATAGTGTCGGTGGAACACTTGTGTATGAAGTTCCCCACTCCGAGTGGGATAGGGGTCGTCAGAGGAGACCAGCGAGCGGCCCACAGTTGTTACGTTAAAGCATGCAAAAAGATTGGCAGAAATGATCTATAAGTCCACACCATCTGTAAAGATAATCGATCGGGTATGGAGCTAGGAACATTTGATTAAGTATTTTCCTTAATATTCTAGTAGTCGTTTGGGACTAGTGTTTGGTAATCGCGGTCCGCCCGCTTTGCATTCTGAAATCTTTTAGAATAATATCTCGTGCTTGTGGTCCGCCCATGTTGTTTCCAAAAAAAAAAAAAGGGAACGAGTCGCACGCCCCGGCCACAGGTTGGCCGAGACGTGACTCGACTCGGATAACCGAGGCAAGCCTCGGCCAAAGTTCGGCCGAGGAGCCCGCCTCGGCCACAGTCTGACCGAGGCACGCCTCGGCCAAGGGTTGGCCGAGGCGCACGCCTCGGCCAATTGTTGGCCGAGGCGCCCGCCTCAGCCAATGGTTGGCCGAGGCGCACACCTCGGCCACGGTTCGGCCGAGGCGCAACGCCGAAGTCCGTCTCGGCAAAAAAAAAAAAAGGCCGGAGCCTGCCCCAGCCACGATCGGTCGAGGCGACGCCTCGGCCACGATCGGTCGAAGCGCACGCCTCGGCCACGGTCGGTCGAGGCGACGCCTCGGTCACGATCGGTCGAGGCGACGCCTCGGTCACGATCGGTCGAGGCGACGCCTCGGCCACTATCGGTCGAGGTGACGCCTCGGCCACGGTCAGCCGAGGCACACGCCTCGGCCACGATCGGTCGAGGCGACGCCTCGGCCACGATCGGTCGAGGCGACGCCTCGGCCACGATCGGTCGAGGCGACGCCTCGGCCACGATCGGTCGAGGCGACGCCTCGGCCACGATCGGTCGAGGCGACGCCTCGGCCACGATCAATCGAGGCGACGCATCGGCCATGATCGGTCGAGGCGCAAGCCTCGGCCACGATCGGTCGAGGCGACGCCTCGGCCACAATCGGTCGAGGCGACGCCTCGGCCGGAGGCACGCACCTCTGCCAACCTAGGCCAAAGCCTATCTCGGCTAGCATAAGAAATAAAATAAAATCATATGTGATTAATATATATATATATATATATATATATATATATATATATATATATATATATATATATATATATATAAAATCACATATCCTAAATCAAGCAGGATTCTACACAGGATCAAGATAGATTCAGCCTTACTCCCAAGTCAACTCAAACACATCCGTTGACTCAGGAGTAGGGGGGACTGGTGACAGGATAATAGGGCTGACCCGGATCACAAATGAGCATCTGACTCAGCATCACATGGGAACCCAACGGGCAGAACTCCAACGGTTAGAATCCAACAGGTGTCACATTTATTGTCATTGAAGCCACCTTTGATGCCACCATTGATGAGAGAGAGTTAAAGCCTCAACGCCTCATTCATGACTCTTGATATTCTTGCCATTAGCTCAGCTCCCCAAGGATGTCTCTTCATGTTGTTACCGTTAGGACCTAGCATAAATAGAACTTCCCTCAGCTGAGCAGGGGACACTGTACTTTCTATACTGAGACAAAGAGCAATACAACTATTGTTACTCTCTTTCACGGAACGTCATTCTAATATTATATTTCCGGTAACATTATTACCGTCAGGTACAAAGAATATTCTCCAACTAAAAATTAATTAAGAAAGCAAACATTATATTGTATATAACTCCTCAGGAACATAACCTTACTTCAAATTAAAGTAGTCGTTAAATATAAAAAGTTCTACCTTTCTATATAAAAAAAAAAAATCTTAAAAAAAGAAAAAAGAAAGAGAGAGATTGTTATAAAACGAGTAATAATGTAATACCATATAGAAATAAGATCACAAAAATAATTACGAAAAATGTTGAAAATGGCTTTTGAACCATGCATGCAAATTATGATATTACACTATTGTAACGTTTTATCTATTACTATTATTATAACATCATCTTGAGATAGGTTCACTAGGATAGCCTAATAACTTAAAAGGTAATGTTTTTGTCTTAAATATATGATTTTGTCAATTAATTTATGACAGGTCAACAAATTATTCTTTCAATTTTAAGCTAGCAATAATATGAAAGATTGTAAAATGTGTAAAAAGCCACATCATATCAATCTATATTTGGTACAAATAATACTTTCCAACTAAAAATTAATTAAGAAAGGAAACATTATATTATATTATATTGTATATAACTCCTTAAGAAATATAACCTTTTCTCCTAAAGAAATATAATATCAAGGGAGCTCTGATCTGCAGGGTGATGGCGTCACCATTATTGTTAGCTTTCATAATCTTTATTGTAATTCTTGAAACTCCGGCGACGGCGAATAGTCGCCGGAAACTTATTATTGATGAGGTTTATAGTAGAGAGGAGCTTGTGGAAATGGCTGGCTATGGTGAAGACAAGATCTCCACCGTTCTGATTGAAGGTAAAGTTGTTTGTCAGACTTGCAGCGACGGCGATCAAAGCCCGTCTCTTCATCCCATCCCAGGTTCGTATAGTAAGAATTGAATTAAATTCAGTTAGTTCATCAAGTTTCAATGTTGTACATGCATTGTTTGATCATTAATATTTCATTCTTTGATTTATTCGAATGTGTGCTTTGGATGAAGCTATTATTGTGATCTTAGTCATAAAAAAATTACAAAGAGAATTTTCTGTAATTGATTGGTTCAAACAAACAAAAAAAAAAAATAATAATAAACAGCTCTCACAAGAGTAAACTTTGTGGTTACTGAGTCATCTTGACTTAGGTTGCCTCAAATGACTGCGGTAAAAATCATGTCTAGGCGCTATTCAACTGTGGTGAGTTTCCATTTAGGCCCCTAACTCGGCCGAATTATTATTATTATTATTATTATTATTATTATTATTATTATTTTGTAATTCTAGAGTCATGTGTAATAATTTTTTATTTGTCTGTGTGTGTTACATGGGAGACTAGGGTGAAGGTGGGAATTTAATTTCCACAGAACACATGGGGTCTGGTGGGGCTTCAGTGATAAAAAAACAATAAACAGCTCCTACAAGAGTAAACTTTGTGATTACAACTTGATTTGGATTACCCCAAATCACTACTGTAAAATCGCGCCTAGGCGCCGCCCAACCGTGACGAGTTTCCATTTGATTTTTACAGAACACATGGGGTCAGGTGGGACTTCAGTGATATGATTAAGGGTCATTCTGGAAGTCCCACCTCTAGCGACAAGGTAGGTCTGACATGGGCATCTAGTGGGGGTTTGATTCGATCCCCATTGACGAAATAACGGGGTCTCATGGGAGATTCAAAACCTAAAAAATTGATTAGACCGAGGTACAAAATGAATGAGTAATATATGTATATATATATGTACGTATATGCAGGTGCATCAGTGGGTATTTTGTGCAGCAGAAGTGGAAGAAGAGCATCATATCCATCTTCATGGGTAAAAGGCTTCACAGATGAAGACGGCGACTTCCTCATAGATCTCCCTTCTCATCTTCATGCAATCCCAAATTTGGAAAATACATGCCTAGTTAGGGTTCTTCATCTCCCAAAGGCCTCAATTTGCACCCAACATCACTACTACTCAAGTAGGGCACCAAAACACAAAGGAATTCAACTGATTGGAGTTGAAGAAGGCACCCGCACTTTCACAACTCACACCATACTCCTTACACCTAAATCTTGCAATCACAGATACACTGCACACACGCACACATATGTATATAATCACATTAATTTGTACAAATACTGATGAGTTATTTGGAAAAGATTAGAGATGTATAATTTAAAATAAATGAGTATATTAATAAAACAAAACATTTCCTAATATCGTAAGTCCCCGACAATGGTGCCAAAAACTTGATACTCAATTTGTAACTATACAATTTCGAATAGACAAATGTACCTATCGTTTATACTTTATAATTATAGAGTTGTGAGTAACGAGTGTCGTATCACACATGGACTACAAGTATTAGTACTATTTGTTGTTCTATTATGTTGCATTTGGTAAAATGTGTAATAGAGTTTGGGAAAAAAGGAAAAATAAAAATAAAAGCAAGCAAACAAAGTCAAGTAGGTTTGAGAGAATTAATTAATGTGAAAATTGTACTTTGATCTATTGATCCCATAGAATATCATTGATTATAAAATATGATTGATGCCATTCTATTTTCTATGGCTGCATTCAACTACTTCCGATTGTGTGGGATCTACATAACCTAAGAATATCTCTATCTCAATGATAATGCATCATCAAAAATCTAATAAGCATGCAATTCAATTATGCAATTATTGGTTGAAGTCCCCAAAAGTGTCTTGAACGTTTCTTGAAGTTTATGGTTCAAAAGTACTCCAAAAGATCACAAAATGGGCTTAAATACTCATTCCCGCATCCTACATAGATTGTGACATGACCATGGCACGGGGTGTGTCTAATCGTTATATTCTACACCACGGCGCACATAGCACTGTGCGCCGCGCGCCTCCCAAAACGACGTCGTTTTGGGGTAGTGTTGGGAAGCGCGGTAGGAAGTTGCTGAGATTATGTGTATTTGTTCACAACGTTATGTGTATTGGTTCATACAGTTATGTGTATTTTTTATACAATTATGTACATTCTTTTTATATAATTATGTACATCCGAATCATGAAAATTTGTGTGTATTATGTTAAGAGTTGATGTGTATTATGTTAAAAGTTTATGTTTATTATATATTATGTTAGATTATGTGTATTATCTTTTAAAAAGAGTATGTATATTTTGTTATATAATTATATACATTCATGTATAACATTATGTGTATTCTAGTATAACATTATGTACATTCTTGAACAGCGGGTTTTTTTTTTAAGAAAAAACTACTGCCATTCACTGGGGCGGGAAATTTAAAAAAAAAAAAAATTAAAACGACGTCGTTTTGCATCTGGGCGCATAGTGCAACGTGTGCCGTGGTGTAGGATATAAATTGCCGGGTGTGTCATGGCCGCATCAAAATTCGCAAGAAAAGTCACTCAGGTGACATGTGGCTTGTCATCGCCGAGTCACTTGGCGCATCAAACTTCAGGCTTAGTTTTGAACATTTTCTGCTCTGAATTTGAGAAAACTTTGAACATGATAGTTGTAGGGAACTATTTTATCTTTTCAAGCCGCTTTGATTCGTCTAATTTGGATATCATTTGAGGGAGATATGATCAAAACACTATCAACATGTTACAGGACAGATTCTTCAGATCAGGACGTGTCCAAATGTTCTGATTTTCTGGTAATATATAATACATTTGAAATATCTTAAAGTGTTTAAGATGACTTTTATAGCTTTACATTGACACATGAATCACCCAATTTGGACATCGTATGACAAATGTATGGCCAAAACACTCCATCATATTGCGAATTATCATCTTTTACCATTCTTACTTAGAAATTCCTAAAAATAAAATTATAAGGAATTAAGTACCGAATTCATGCAATCTAAACAAGAGATATAACAATTTGACATGAAATAGCTAATGGGAATAAGTGCCTTTGAGCACTTATCTTTACAAAAGACCAACATGTAGACATCTTCAATCATCACATGAAAGAATAATTTGTTAATTAAATTATGAACAATTTTTGTGAACCTAAATTGAATTCCAAAATAGGAAAAAGAATTTGAATTAAATCTTATGGTTATGGATGACGATAACATGCATATTAACAAACAAAAATTATATAACATAACTAAAATAAAGAATAAAAAAATGAAAGATATAATGTATCAAAAAAAGTTGAAATATAAAAAATTGAAGATAGTAGTGGGCGGGGATGGGCGGCTATCCCCTCCCCTTACTGTCATGTAATTATGTAAACCATTTTTTTCTTTGAAGAAAACTAGTAGGTGCACCCGCGCGATGCGCGGCTATATATAGTATGATATATATACAGTATAGAATATAGTTATAAGAGTTTAAAAAAATGTAAAATGAAAAATTGTGATTTTATTACACATTGATGAATATAGTAATTTTATTATACATTGTTGAATACTTCATTGTTGAAATAATGTGATGCATGGCTACCTATATAGTACATATTATATTACGTATAATAATATAATAATAATAAGAAACCTAGTATTTAAAAAATACTAAATTTTAAATAATAAATTGTTGAATGTTATTATACATTATTGAAGACTTCTTTGTACACAACATTTTTAGTCGTACTAAGACATGGTACACTTTCTCCGCAAATCAAAATTTTCAAACCCCTGGGGTTACTAACTCTTGAAACAGCTACGTATAGTTGTCCATGGTTAAAGACCGGTTTTTTCAACAACAACCCAACTTTAGCAAGCGTTTGTCCTTGACTTTTGTTGATTGTCATGGCATAGGATAGCATCAAAGGAAATTGCTTTCGTTGAAATTTGAAAGACAATCTTGGATCTGACGGTGTAAGTGACATCCTAGGAATCAATACTCTGGTTCCTGAATTTGTACCGCACATGATTTGGCCTTCCAACACATGGTCAGCCAACCTTGTAACAATCAACCTTGTACCGTTGCATAATCCTAGTGTGTGATCAATATTTCGCAATAGCATAACAGGTGATCCAACTGTCAATGTCAAAGCATGATTTGGTACTCCAGAACATCTCAAGGCATTCAAGAATTCAGGAGTGTGCAAATCCGATAACATGTCAACATTGGCATCTGACTTACACACAGAATCACAACTCAAGTATGTCTTACCCTCAGCCGGATTATGATCATTCATGTATTGGTTAACGGAATCTACCACATCCAATGTTGGAGCCAAAATTGCACTATGATTAAGATATGACAAATCGGCAATTCCCAGTCGGAAATAAGGGAAAGTGCTATCAACAATTGTAGCAATAGGTTCATCTTCGCACTTCAACAACAAATCTTCTGGAACAGTAATCTCGGACTCCCCATCAAGTTGACACCCAATAATTCCGTCACCTATATTAGCTATCCATTTTGCAAATTCCTCGATCTCCTTGCACTCGTTTTCTGAATGAACACTCTTCAAACGTAGATTCTTAGTCAACTTTAGGACTTTACAGGATTTCCAGAGATAGGATGAGCTAATGCTCGCTCGAACTATATCCGGTCTAGTACCCTTTGGAATGACTGGTAAAATTTGCCTGAAATCGCCCCCCAAAACAACTGTTTTACCACCGAATGTCATATCCGAACTCCTTGGATTTATGAAGCGCATCAAATCCCGCATAGTTCAATCAAGGGCTTCAAAGCAGAATTTATGTATCATTGGGGCTTCATCCCATATTATCAACTTTGTTTGCCCAAGAAGTTCCGCCAGTTCACTTCCGTTACGTATGTTGCATGTGGAATCTTCATTAATAGATATCGGTATAGCAAACCGAGAATGTGCCGTACTCCCACCAGGTAATAAAAGCGAAGCTATGCCGCTAGAAGCAACATTTAACACTATTTGACTCTTAGACCTTAATGCGGAAGAAAGTGCTCGCCACAAGAAAGTCTTACTGGTCCCTCCATAACCATAAACGAAGAATAATCCCCCTTCCTGGCAATCAACGTCAGTTAACACTTCATTGTATATTGCCTTTTGTTCGTCTGTTAACTGCCTTACCAATTCTTGATTCTCTTTCTCCTGTTTGCCACAATCCTATGCTAATTCTTCTTGAATAAACCTATTTGCAATAACGTTTAAGGCACCAAAATTTGCCGTTGGCATTTCAGGATAGTCCTTCAAACTCTTACCATGATTAGATAATAGCTTCTCAATCTCTACTAAAGCAAAGTTCATTTTGTGCGAATCGGTCAACACAAAATCTGCATAAATATATATTAAAATTTGGTGTTATAACACAACTACGTTAAACTTGACTTAATATTTTTTTAAAAATGTACGATTACCTCTGTTCTGCAGTTGTCTACAGACGTTGAATTGTGCATCGTCTGATAGATGTTGCCAAACAGCATGCCAAACTATTTCCGGTTTCCCCATGCAACTGCTCATTAGCAATGTCACAAACAATCTCCTCAATTGATCTACTGACGCCCAATGACTGGCTTCATCTATTGCATCAACATATTCGTTATCATCATCAACTAAACCCCTTGCATAACACGCATCTCGGAATGAGTCATATTGCACCCCATTTACAGTCCTAATATCTTCATAACTTTTAGGGCCCCGGATTTTGTTCAGCAAACACCTCAAATAGAAAATTTCACCAGTAGCTGGCGGAACATAGAATATACGTCATATTGAGAACCCTTTCTTTCGTGGCTACCATTTTCTAAGGTCTTTCTTCCAAACGAATCTTGTTGGCATCTCAACATAAGTAAGTTCTCTCGCATCGGGGCATGTTTTATTTGCTTCAAACCATTCCAAGAACATGCTCTGTGCTATCGTAGGTCTATTCACAATGTTCTCAACAGCATCATCATCTGCAAATATCACACTCTGTTGATTAGGAAGGTGAAAGCTTAACCTTTCCACTGAAGGCGCCTGAAGTTGTATATCAAAACCAAACAGACGCCAAACCGCTTCACACGGGGATATGTACCTACAGTCATAGTACATATTTATCTCATCTATTTCTTTTCCATTCTCGTCATCATTGCCTGTTTTGTAAAATTCGGCGGTTACCCGATCATAACCCTTGTTAACATACTTGAACAGGTACTTGATTGACCGTGACTGGTTGCACCACTCGACATTTATATGAGCCTTGTACTTGAGCAATAAATATCTATTGTGCGGTACCACATACCTGTTGTCCAAGGCGATCCCGTTCTTTGTAACTACACTGCCATTGTCTCTCCTTCTATATACCGGGTAACCATCGTCATCAAATGTAGAACTCTCAACAAATCTCTTGGGAAAATGTTTAGAGCATCGCGCATTTACCATACATGGAGAATTGGTCCTCGCTTTTCCACATGGACCATGCATCATAAATTCCTCTACCGCTTGGTAATACTCTGCATCTTTCTTTTCATCTGGAATCTCTGCGCAAATTTTGTTGTCTAGAATAAGAACTTGCCTAACTTCTTTACTTTTCTCCAAAAAAAGTAATATATGAACATGCGAAAGACCTCGCTTTTGAAACTCAATTGTATATATGACTGCAACAACATAGACATAAACATCATAAGGTTAAGTAATTACATAAAATTGTAACAAAATTGATTTAAAATAAAAGGACAAATATTACCTCCAGCCACAGGGCCAAATAGTTTATTCTTTCGACAATCAGCTATCAAAGCATCCAACTTAATCTTGAATAACCGGCAAATTATGTCCGGCCGATCTTCTGGCTTCAACCTTTGATCTTTTAAAAAGCGTTGCACCTCAGGCCACTTCGGATTGCATGTAAAGGTTATAAATAAATCTGGGTATCCAATCCACCTACATATTGCCATTGCATCTTGGTAGTTTTGTATCATGTATCTAGTACCACCCGTAAAACTTGAAGGTAGTATTATTCTACGACCTTGGGCTGCAGGGCTTAATTCACCCCTTGTCAAAGCATCAGTCAATCCACTATAACTCTCACACCTTAGGCTTTTTTGGTGTGTCCTTATATAAATTAGTCTTCCAGACTCAACCATTGTGTAGCCATCTACAACAAACTGTTGGAACAACCGCTTTGCAAATAATATGGTACTCGAAGCTGACTGTCTAGACTGTATGCGGTAGCAAAAAAACTCCCTGGGACTAATCCTCTGTCTACCACCTGAAGAGCGCTTGCCTACTACGTCCGCGAACGCAATGTCCTCCCGATAACCGTCTTCGCCATATGGAAACAAAATAGGGTATTGCAGTGGTAAGTATGAAGGATTTAATTCACTTATCCTCTGTAGGTGGCCACCCTTCGATTGAACAATAATATCACGCTCTCCAATACTGGTATCCAGATCTCCCACAATTAAAGCTGCTACTTCAGAAACTTGAGGCAGATTATATGTCCTCGCATCTCTAGTTCTTTTTCCCAACAACTTTATTTTGACTTCGGCGCATGGATTAATATCCAACTCAGACATAGCCATCCGAAAAGACTTAACCAAAACATTATTTTCATCGAGGTCTTTCTGAATGACATTCACTATTTCTACATGAATGTCATCTTGCTCACCACTACCCCTACAACAACATAAACTTAGCATTGATATTTATTTAGATAAAAAATAGTATTTAATGTGTAATTACGCAAACTTGTTTACCTCACAACATTTATACGGTTGATCTTTTCATTTGCCGTGTCGTATATGTATAACTGGGCAAAATGAGGTTCTTTGCCTTGTTCTGGAAGTAGAGTGCCCATTAGGTGATAGTTTTGACCACTTAATCGAAAAATTGGAGGTGCTCCCCCCTTGTTCACGTTCTTGTCAATTTTTCTTCCCATGGATGTGAAGCAGAACATGTTGTTGTAGGTCCTAATGTTGTGTAAAAATTCTTTTGATAATTCGTCATTGCCGAAAAAGAGATCAAATATACCTTTTGGTAGCAACTTATTATCCGGCAACTTGATCTTCCCATTGTTGCAACACAACATAAACAGTGGCGATGCTTTTGTTGACAAATTCTTCTTCCTTTCTTCAAACCAAAACAAAGCCCCACAATGGACGCATTTATTTGTTGCATCACCAAAATCGAAGTATTGACCTGAAACCAAATATATACAACATGAAATACTAATTGATATTTTATGCAGTTATAAAACAACTATACATACCATGTTGTGGACCAGAGGATGTCCCAATATCCGAGGTCTGCCTAACATCGATACTCGATATATTCGCATCTGAAATTAAAAATACATTTAAAAATGAATTTTAATAGTGAAAGATCGACCATATGTACTTTACTTATAGTTGTTTCAAAAACCAGGATAGTATCTTATTACCAGCTAAGTTGTGATTTGGTGCATCGATCATTGTATGGTTACATTCATCCTCAAAGGCAGATAGCAAGTCTCTTGTTGTTACATGGTCTTCGACAATTGCATATCGATGCAGGATTTAGTTTATCTACAAAAACAAATGGCTGGCAATTGCTTGCACCTATCTATGTATTGGACGAACGTACTGTCCACATACGTAATATTAGACAAATTTAAAGTATAACAATATTTAAAGTCACAATTAATTTAAACCCCTACATTTTATGGGACTATAAAAAAAATAGTTGGTAGCACATAATAACAAAATAAATTATAGAAGTCTTAATATTATAAATTAAGTATGTAAACGCGAAAAACTTGAATTGTATATATTCAAAATTCAAAGTATCGGTTACAAGTAGTATGTATCAATCAAGAAGGGGTACAATCTCTGTATATGAGAAGTCCTCTGATTCTCTACTAGAAGTATGCTTATTAGAACTGTGCTGAATTCGGAATATGCCGAATTGGAAGTGTGCCGAGCTCAGGGTATGCTGAACTTGAAGTATGCCGAGTTCGGGAGTATGGCCGAACTGGAAGTATGCCGAGTTCCTTGTTGGAAGTGTGCTGAGTTCAGAGTATGCTGAACTGGAAGTATGCCGAGTTTGGGAGTATGCCGAATTCGGGAGTGTGCCGAATTGGAGTAGTTCCTTGCTAAAGGGCCTCCGGAGTTAGTAGCTTGTTCCTCAGTGAAGGGCTAATATGCAGCTTGATCTTCAAAGAAGGGCTTCCGGTGTTCAAGTGGCGTGTTCCTTAGCGCAATATACGCAGTATATATAACTGCGGGCGTGTTCCAGACGATGTCCCGACGAGATTTCGGCAGAGCTTCGATATGCAGATTTCCAGCTCCCATTCTTGAAAATGAAACCACTATTTATAGTGGTGAGTGTGAGGGAAAATCTCCAACCAACTCTTAATTCCTTATTTAATTTAGTTTCTTTAATTAAATTAAGGAATGTACCGGGACACCATTGTGTCCAGGTTCATGATTTCATTAAATTTCCAAATAATATAAAATATTCAAACTTCCCAAAATTATATAATCCACATATAATTTTGATGGGCCAAGACCAAGTCAAACCCACTAACTAGGCAACCCAATTCATCCAAGCAGCCTGGTCCAACTTGATTAAATATTTCATCATCTCAGGCCGAACAATCCAACATCCAATTACATTTAATTAAGTAATTAAACCAATTAAATATTTAATGGGCCATTTAATTAACCCAATTAAATAAATATTAGTCCAATTAGCCTAATTAAAGTAATTAATTTTATAATTAAATATTCACCACGGCCCAATAACATCATTCAAATTTTTGATGCTTACATATTGCCCCTTCGAGACTTGCTTGACGTGCCTTAAATGCAGAGGGAAGGTAGTCTCGAAATTAACCGTAATGGTCCAAGAATCTATATTTGTAGATAGCAATCCAATAAACTATATCTTGGTGGTAGAGTACCCAGCTTGATAACAGCCCAACAAAACCCATATCCAAAGTCCATAGTGTGTCCAACATCTCATTAAAGGCCCATTCCATTTTAGCCCATTTTTTAATCTTAATTTGTTTCGGCCAAAATTAATTTCCTACTAGAATTTAGAGCTTGAATGCCAGCCATGCACGAAACTTTCCAAGTCCTTCTCCTACGCGCGGATTTGCAAGCCGCTCACAATCCACCAATTAGTTTTTGAATCCTCATCACATTATAACTTGCACCACACAGTTCACAATCCGATTTGGATTAACAAACAGAATTGGAGTCCTAAGCATATCCAAACTCATAAGACCTCAAGACTCTGCATCTATAAATAGCTCCCAACAGGTTTACAGTTTTCCACACCACGGACTACAGCTACTGCCAGCAATTGACCTCACCAGCTGCATCTTGTTCTTCAGGTAATTTAATTTTTTACCATATATACTATCTTCTTGATTTTTCTTTCGATAGGAGAAGAAGAAAATCGAGGAATGTGAGGCATTGGATAGAAAACACCTGGAAATTGACTTTCTAAGGTGTATTTCACCATTGCTTGAACTCACCGTCGTCACCAACATTGGATCGGAGCTTCCTAGGAATTAATTTCCTGGGTTGTTTTCCACCATTGTTTGGGTCTGCCAGCCTTGGCTAGAAGCTTATAAGCGTTAGGGTCGAAACCCTCGGTACGTTTGGCGGGGAATATTTGGCCCACTTTATCACCACATTTCTCTTTGGATGATTTTGCTGCATCTGTTTTGAGTGTATCAATCATTGCAAGCGGGAATATGAGTTTTGTGTTGTGTTGATCTCCCTCTACAACTTGTTTTCCCTTTGACTTTGATTGGGAAGGTGGATCGTCATTGTTTCCCTCAATATCTTCAACAATAACTTGCCTTTTAATGTAGAACTTTGCATCTGCAAAGTAAGACTCAGCCTCTGTGAAAGGGCTTTCATCGGCGACAACCTTTTCAACTACGCCGTTCTTTTCAAACATGAGGCATTGATGCCAAGACGAGGGTACCACCCCATTTTCATGTATCCATGGCCTTCCAAGTAACAAGTTATAAGATGCCCTTGCATCTATGACGTGGCAGAGGACACCTGAACTCAGACTTCCAATTCTTAAGTCAAGTCTGATGATGCCGATTGCTCTTTGCCCTCCCTGGTTGAAGCCTTGTATCATTAGACGACTTTGGGCAAGCTTACTGTTCGACACAGGGGCATCGAGATTGAACAAGCAAAGATTGACGCCATAATGAAGATGCCTGAGCTGAGAAACCTTCATGAGCTTAAAAGCTTACAAGGGAAGTTGGCATACATCCGAAGGTTCATATCAAACCTAGCAGGAAGATGTCAACCTTTTAGTCGGTTGATGATAAAGGGCATCCCGTTCATATGGGACGAGGCATGCAAGAGCGCATTTGAGAGTATCCAGTCATACTTGATGAAGCCGCCTGTGCTAACCGCTCCTGTTCATGGTCGCCCGCTGATCCTTTATATCTCCGCCCAAGATTGTTCTGTGGGCGCCTTGCTTGCTCAAGAAAATAACAAAGGGAAGGAGAATGCTCTCTACTATCTTAGTAGAATGATGACCCCGAACGAGTTAAAGTACTCCCTAATTGAAAAGCTATGTTTGGCACTTGTGTTCGCCATCAAAAAACTTAAGCACTACTTTGAGGCTCATACAATCCGGCTTGTTTCCAAAGCGAACCCGGTGAAGTATGTTATGGCGAAGGTCGTGCTCTCTGACCGCCTTGCAAGGTGGTACTTATTGTTTAAAAAATTTGAAATCATCTATGTGCCGCAGAAGTCTGTCAAGGGGCAAGCCTTAGCCGATTTCTTAGCAGACCATCCAATACCTGCTGAATGGGAGTTGTCTAAAGATTTGCCTGATGAAGATGTGCTTGTCATTGAAATCCTACCCCCATGGAAGATGTACTTTGATGGAGCTTCGCATAGAGAGGGGGCAGGTGCTGGAGTTGTCTTCGTCACTCCGGAAGTCGAGGTGTTTCCATATTCATTCACCTTGACCGAGCAATGTTCAAACAACGTTGCTGAGTATCAAGCATTGATACTTGGGCTCGAAATAGCGGCTGACATGAAGCAACTAAGAATTAACATTTATGGAGATTCAAAGTTGATCACAAACCAAGTGTTGGGTCTATATGAAGTGAAAAAGGCGGAGTTAGTCCCATATAACAACTATGCAAAGATATTCATGCAATGTTTAGGGGACGTCACAATTGAACATGTACCGAGGAAAGAAAACAAGCAAGCTGACGCCTTAGCCGCATTGGCTTCAACTATTGCTCATCCTGCAGCCCGAATACAAGTATGTCAAAGGTGGGTGGTTCCACCAATCTTTAATGAAGACGGCTCATTTGATGAAACTGTTGAACTCCCTACTGCCTCAGTGTATAATATAGGCAAAGACGACTGGAGGCAACCGTTAATTGACTACCTCATTGATGGAAAGTTACCTGAAGATCCCCGTAAAAGGGTGGATATAAAGCGTCGAACTCCTCGCTTCATCTACTATAAAGAGACATTGTATCGTCGTTCCTTTGATGGAATATTTCTCCGATGTCTAGGGGAAGATGATGCTTTACAAGCTATGCAAGAAGCTCATTCTGGGGTTTGCGGTGCACATCAATCCGGTCCCAAGTTGCATTTCCACATTAAGCGAATGGGATATTATTGGCCTACAATGGTAAAGGATTGCATAGACTATGCTCGAAGGTGCCAAGCTTGTCAATATCATGCAAACTTTATTCATCAGCCACCAGAACCTCTACACCCAACAGTTGCATCTTGGCCATTTGATGCTTGGGGACTTGATGTGGTTGGCCCAATTACGCCTGAGTCATCTGCAGGGCACGCATATATACTAGCTGCCACCGACTACTTTTCAAAATGGGTTGAAGCCGTGGCATTGAAGGAGGTGAAGAAAGAAAATGTTGCAGACTTTCTCCGTGTCCACATCGTCTATCGATTTGGTATCCCACGATATATCTTAACAGATAACGGGAAACCCTTAGACAACAAGTTGATGGACAAGATCTGCAAGCTTTTTGACTTTAAGCAGCGAAACTCATCAGCTTACTGTGCAGCTGCGAATGGGCTTGCTGAAGCTTTTAACAAGACCCTATGCAATTTGTTGAAGAAAGTGGTTTCAAAATCGAAAAGGGACTGGCATGACAGAATGGAAGAAGCTTTGTGGGCGTATAGAACCACATACTGCACACCTACTCAAAGCACTCCATACTCTTTGGTGTATGGTGTAGAAGCGGTCTTGCCTCTAGAGCGCCAAATACCTTCCTTAAGGTTGGCCATACAGGAGGGTCTTACCGATGAAGAAAATGCTAAACTACGCTTGGCTGAGCTAGAAGCCTTGGATGAAAAACATCTGCAGGCGCAACAAAGCTTGGAGTGCTATCAAGCTCGCATGTCTAGAGCTTTTAATAAAAGGGTAAGGACCCGTTCCTTTCAAATTGGGGACAAAGTCCTAGCTGTTCGCACGCCCATCATCGTCACGAGAAAAACTGGTCACAAGTTCACTTCAAGGTGGGATGGTCCCTATGTGATTCTAGAAGTTTACACCGGTGGGGCTTACAAGTTGATTAGTGAAGATGGTTTGAAGATCGGTCCAATCAATGGAAGGTTCCTAAAGCTTTACCACCCTTAAACTTGGGGTGTCAACACAAGTCATGAAGATGTGATGAATGACTGATCCACCAAAAATGCAGCACGTGGTTAAACTGCTAATGCATCTCGCTTTGTCTATGGGTGGGCCCAAATCATAGACGCTCCTGGCCCGCATGAGTCTAAACTGTGGACGGCTCTACTTTGTAAAAAAAAAATCATTTGAACTACGTTTGACTTGATCTCCTTGATAGGAGTACGTAGGCAGCTTAGAATCAAATTATCTAAGTTCATTCATAACAAAAACAAATCCAATTCATGTTGCAAGAGTGGGTTATCGAAGCTGCCGCATATCCTTTAAGACTCAATGGCATGAGTCGAAACCGCCACATATCTTTCAAGATTCCTTGGCACGAGTTAAAACTGCCTCATGGTGGCCTTCAAGAAGTCATGATGCATACTGAGAGTGCTAGTTGCACGAAGCTCCACCTTCAAGTTTCCATCTCCCTAAAGTCGGGAGTATATCTGAATATTCCATGGTGCTAGTTGCACGAAGCTCCACCTTCAAGTATCCATCTCCTTAAAGTCGGGGGTACATATGAATATTCCACATGTCGTGGGCCGAACTGCAGATCCCATGTTTTGAGGGCTAAGTTTCAATATCAAAAGTCCAATTCTCCACTCAAAGTCATGGCTGGAAGGGATTCTTGGTATGGCACGTCTTTTCCAGTCTCATTGCTCGACAGTATGGGTCTCTTCTTTTGTTAGATCCCATTGTTCCTCAGAACAAGACCATTGTTCAAAAGTGGTTCTTGATATGTGAAGCTACATTATGAGTCAAGTCCAAAAGTTGTCCAAAATTTATAACACAAGGAAAAATTAAAGTTTTAATACCAAAATCATGTGGTCTAATGGTACTTGGGTTGGACTTCTATTTGAAAGGTTGTGAGTTCAAATCGCAATGGAGGCGTTATTGGTTCTTTGTGTTTTGCATACTACGTATATATATATATTATATGCGTGTGTGCATATATACCCACGCAATGTCATGCAAAGCAAATTAAATATATAATATATATGTTACACACACAGACAAAGTTAGTACATCATATATATATATACATATGTGTACATTCACGCAATAAAGCAGAGGCATGAGGATGGACTACACATTACATTATATACATATATATACATTGCAAGAGAAACAAGGATTATAATACATATATGTTGGCAAGCACATAAATGGCATGCAAGGTGATAAAGCAAAAATATTAAATATATATATACACGCACAAAAAGCTGTGACAATCACGTATATACACTGAAATACGCAAAGTGAAGAAAAAGACCTCCCAACCTGACATGTGGAAAAGGGCGAAGGCACATGGTTTTGTCAGATGAAAATTTCAAAACAGGCTACCATTATATAAGGTGGAGAGCTTCGACGCTGCAAGGTCGAAGACACAAGAAGGTGGTCTACGACGAAGAAGTGAAGAACTAAGATGTTTTGGGTTACCTCGGCAGCGTCGCCACATCGGAGTGCGAGGACATCAAGCCAAGACTCTCCGGCGGTGAGCTCGTCGAATGTTTCACGACGATAGCAGACGCAACAACTGTCCGGTGATGATGGCCGGCTAAGAGGTCCGAACAATGGGTCTCTCTTCGGTTGTCATTAAGCAGAAACAAAACAAAGTTTCTCTCTAAGTAGTGCGTTCTTCCTCATCAAGCACGTAGCTGCGTTCGAGGCGATGACGACGCCTTAACAGGCTTTCCTCTCCGTCAAGTCCTCCGGCGAACCCTTGGAACAAGTGATGGCATTAAAAATTTTTAGAGCGCAAAGCTCTATGAAGACTCATGGTTTATATTGAGTCTCTCCCTTCAGTAAGCTGGAACCTGGAAGAAAACATAAAAGTTTCGTTCGAAGCAGCGCAGGGTACTTTCTCGCCGAGCTCTAGCAAGTTGAGTCATAGCGTCCTTCAGCGTTGAGTCAGGTTGTGATTCTCTTTCTCAGAAGAGGTCGTAGAAGCCAACAATGGAGGACAGCTGTCCAAGAAAACTAATTCCCCATGACGGTGGCCGGCGACCGGCGGCGTGAACCCAAACAGTGGTTGAAGTGGTTGGCGTGATTTCATCTTCTCCGTCGCCAAGTGCGATGAGAATAGAGACGCACTGGTGGGAGACGTGCCCCGAAGCAACATCTTGAGGTGGTCTTGTGGCGCGTGCTCTTTCTCCCATGATGGTGGCCGGCAGTGGCCGATTACGTGGAGCCAACAATGGCGAAAGACAATTTCTCCGATGAGAATGGAGCAACACTCTGCGACGACCTTACGGCGGCGGCGACGTGCCGGAGCACATGCCCGGTGAGTACCCGGCTGCTTTCCTCTCCGATCATAGAAGACGCGCCGGAGCAACGTCTTGAGGCAACGTCCAGCAGTGGCCTTCCTCGATGATGGTGGCCGACGGTGAGAATTGACAGAAAACAATCGAAGAAAATTAATTCTCAAGTGTTTTCTGTCCAATGTCTCTCACGCGTTTCTTGTTGTTCTTCTCCAAGGACGGTGGTAAAGCAGCGACGACATGCCTGAACATGTGTTCGGCGACGTTCCAGCAACTCTCCGGCCCCAGTGATGGTGATCGGCGCGGAAAAGTTAATCTCCAAGCAGGTCCGATGTTTTGTAGTTATAAGTACGAGAAGACCCAAACAATGGTGGAAAACAACCTAGGAAATTAATTCCTAGGAAGCTCCGATCCAATGTTGGTGACGACGGTGAGTTCAAGCAATGGTGAAATACACCTTAGAAAGTCAATTTCCAGGTGTTTTCTATCCAATGCCTCACATTCCTCGATTTTCTTCTTCTCCTGTCGAAAGAAAAATCAAGAAGATAGTATATATGGTAAAAAATTAAATTACCTGAAGAACAAGATGCAGCTGGTGAGGTCAATTGCTGGCAGTAGCTGTAGTCCGTGGTGTGGAAAACTGTAAACCTGTTGGGAGCTATTTATAGATGCAGAGTCTTGAGGTCTTATGAGTTTGGATATGCTTAGGACTCCAATTCTGTTTGTTAATCCAAATCGGATTGTGAACTGTGTGGTGCAAGTTATAATGTGATGAGGATTCAAAAACTAATTGGTGGATTGTGAGCGGCTTGCAAATCCGCGCGTAGGAGAAGGACTTGGAAAGTTTCGTGCATGGCTGGCATTCAAGCTCTAAATTCTAGTAGGAAATTAATTTTGGCCGAAACAAATTAAGATTAAAAAATGGGCTAAAATGGAATGGGCCTTTAATGAGATGTTGGACACACTATGGACTTTGGATATGGGTTTTGTTGGGCTGTTATCAAGCTGGGTACTTTACCACCAAGATATAGTTTATTGGATTGCTATCTACAAATATAGATTCTTGGACCATTACGGTTAATTTCGAGACTACCTTCCCTCTGCATTTAAGGCACGTCAAGCAAGTCTCGAAGGGGCAATTTGTAAGCATAAAAAATTTGAATGATGTTATTGGGCCGTGGTGAATATTTAATTATAAAATTAATTACTTTAATTAGGCTAATTGGACTAATATTTATTTAATTGGGTTAATTAAATGGCTCATTAAATATTTAATTGGTTTAATTACTTAATTAAATGTAATTGGATGTTGGATTGTTCGGCCCGAGATGATGAAATATTTAATCAAGTTGGACCAGGCTGCTTAGATGAATTGGGTTGCCTAGTTAGTGGGTTTGACTTGGTCTTGGCCCATCAAAATTATATGTGGATTATATAATTTTGGGAAGTTTGAATATTTGATATTATTTGGAAATTTAATGAAATCATGAACCTGGACACAATGGTGTCCCGGTACATTCCTTAATTTAATTAAAGAAACTAAATTAAATAAGGAATTAAGAGTTGATTGGAGATTTTCCCTCACACTCACCACTATAAATAGTGGTTTCATTTTCAAGAATGGGAGCTGGAAATCTGCATATCGAAGCTCTGCCGAAATCTCGCCGGGACATCGTCTGGAACACGCCCGCAGTTATATATACTGCGTATATTGCGCTAAGGAACACGCCACTTGAACACCGGAAGCCCTTCTTTGAAGATCAAGCTGCATATTAGCCCTTCACTGAGGAACAAGCTACTAACTCCGGAGGCCCTTTAGCAAGGAACTACTCCAATTCGGCACACTCCCGAATTCGGCATACTTCCAGTTCGGCATACTCCCGAACTCGGCATACTTCCAGTTCAGCATACTCTGAACTCAGCACACTTCCAACAAGGAACTCGGCATACTTCTAGTTCAGCCATACTCCCGAACTCGGCATACTTCAAGTTCAGCATACCCTGAGCTCGGCACACTTCCAATTCGGCATATTCCGAATTCAGCACAGTTCTAATAAGCATACTTCTAGTAGAGAATCAGAGGACTTCTCATATACAGAGATTGTACCCCTTCTTGATTGATACATACTACTTGTAACCGATACTTTGAATTTTGAATATATACAATTCAAGTTTTTCGCGTTTACATATTTGGGCACGCCCAGTGGGACAGCTCTGCCTCTCATCTCTCTACTACTTCCATACCTCTCCCTACGCATCCAATGGCATCGAACAATCCCATGTTCAGCAGGACCTATGCCCAAGCTACCAAGTCCAAGTCTACGCCTGTAGCTAGCTCTGGCACTACCCAGAAAACGCAAGGTCCGCTGACAAGGAATCGCGCAAAAGATTTGGATGTCCAAGTGCCTGAACCTCAGTCCATGGCACGACGTGTGGTTCGACGGCTCGACAAGGCCCCTGCTGCCTCAAAGGCAATTGCTTTTGCTGGAAGTCCACCCTCGCCCAAGGGAGCTATCGATGGTGGTAGTCCAACTTCTATGCAAGGGAACGCTAGTAGCGGGAGCACTTCCCCCGTAACTCCGCCACATCCATTATGGAAGGCTGCACCTGAGTGGTCGCATGTCTACAACGTCTTGCCGGCCATGGCGACAAACACAGAGTTTGTGGAGGAGCAATTAGCTAGAATTGCTAAGTCTCTGGAAGGAATGGCTGTCACTCTCCAAAATCAAGAGAAACGGCTTAACACCCTCGATAATAGGGTAGGAAGCATCATGGAAGAGCAAGGAAGCCGTGTTCCAGGAAAGCAACCTGAAGGGCAAGAAGAGGTTGGTCAGCAATCACCACCACCTCATGTTAGCCATGTGGTAGGAGAAGCTGCTTCCCACTTACCTGCAACTGAGAAAACTATTCCAGTTACCGAAGGCATGATACTAGTGGATCAGTTGAAGGACTACATAATGGGGGCCATCAAAGGCAAGTTGGATGAAGGCCAACCTTCATATTCCTATGCTAAGCCCTACACACAAAGAATTGAGGAGTTGAAAATGCCCTACGGCTATCAACCTCCTAAGTTCCAGCAATTCGATGGCAAAGGAAATCCCCGACAGCACATTGCCCACTTTGTGGAAACATGCAATGATGCAGGGACTTATGGCGATCTATTGGTAAAGCAGTTTGTCCGTTCATTAAAGGGAACTGCGTTTGATTGGTACACTGACCTCGCGCCCGGCTGCATTGATAGCTGGCATGATATGGAACGTGAGTTCTTAACTCGTTTCTATAGCACAAGGAGAACGGTCAGCTTCTTGGAACTCACCACTACTCGCCAATGGAAGGGTGAACGCGCCGGTACCTACATCGAAAGGTGGAGGGGACTATGCCTCAATTGCAAAGAAAGAATATCCCAAAGTTCTGCAATTGAGATGTGCATCCAAGGAATGCACTTTGAACTCTCCTATATCCTACAAGGGATTAAGCCAAAGTCCTTTGAGGAGTTATCCAGTCGTGCTCACGACATGGAATTGAGCATCGAAGCCAGCGGAGGGCTCAACATATTGAACTTTCCTAGCTCCTCCAATGCGCCTGGAAAACAAGAAGTTAAAAAGTGGAACAAACCTTTTCCAAAGCAGGAAAAGAAAGAAGTGATGAATGTGAAGGCTACTCCTATGACAGTCTTCACTAAGGCAACTGAAAGGCCTAGGCCAAGACCATTTTCTGGCCCGTCAAGGGGTGGTAGAAGGCCGACAATTGAAGAAAGGCAGGAGAAGACTTATCCTTTCATGGATTCCGATGTATCTCCCATGTTTGATGAGCTACTCAAACTTAGACTCATTGAGTTGCCAGAAATGAAACGTCCTGAGGAAGCTTCAAGGGTGGATGATCCACACTATTGCAAGTACCATCGTCTTCTTGGTCATCCGATTGAGAAGTGTTTTATCTTCAAAGATAAAGTAATGGCACTGGCCAGAGATGGAAAAATCGAGCTTGCCGATGCCAAAGCAAGCTCAAATCAAATCTCGATTACACCCGGACGGTTCGCTCCGCTGTGTACTGAAAAGGAAGATGGGAAACAACGGAAACGTCCACTCCCCTTCATTGTTAAGCACGCTGTCGGTCAAAGTTCAGAACCGCAGCGGAATGATAACGCATTCGAAGGTAAATGGGTGATTGTCACTCATAGAAAGAAGAAATTCGAGCCTGTGAAGCATCAAAAGCACATAGTGAAAAGTTGGGTTGAGAAAACCTCAAAAAATACCCATGCCCGCAAATCAAAGACGAAGGGACATGTCAAACAACCACGTGCACTAGTTCCTTTGGCTCAATATATGCCAAAGGGATTTGATCTTCAAGGGGCAGGCACTTCTAGCTCCTGCCTAAATACGAATGACAAGCCAGAAGACGGAGGGGAATGTTCATCTCCTAAACACATTGGGGATGAGGAAGTGCTAATGCATAAGGCTACTTCCTACTCCACAGAAATTACCTTCAAGAATGAAGACTTGTTACTTGGAGGCACGCCACACAATCGCCCACTATTTGTTGAAGGCTATAACCGTGGGCAAAGGCTTAAAAGAATTATGGTTGATCAAGGCTCGGCTGTCAACATCCTATCCCTCCGAGCTGTGAAGGACCTTGGTATATCTACAGACGAGCTTGCCCAAAGTCGTCTAATGATACAAGGCTTCAACCAAGGAGGGCAAAGAGCAATCGACATCATCAGACTTGACTTAAGAATTGGAAGTCTGAGTTCAGGTGTCCTCTGCCATGTCAAAGATGCAAGGACATCTTATAACTTGTTACTTGGAAGGCCATGGATACATGAAAATGGGGTGGTACCCTCGTCTTGGCATCAATTCCTCATGTTTGAAAAGAACGGCGTAGTTGAAAAGGTTGTCGCCGATGAAAACCCTTTCACAGAGGCTGAGTCTTACTTTGCAGATGCAAAGTTCTACATTAAAAGGCAAGTTATTGTTGAAGATATTGAGGGAAACAATGACGATCCACCTTCCCAATCAAAGTCAAAGGGAAAACAAATTGTAGAGAGCGATCAACACAACACAAAACTCATATTCCCGCTTGCAAGGATTGATACACTCAAAACAGATGCAGCAAAATCATCCAAAGAGAAATGTGGTGATAAAGTGGGCCAAATATTCCCCGCCAAACGTACCGAGGGTTTCGACCCTAACGCTTATAAGCTTCTAGCCAAGGCTGGCTATAACCCCAACGAGCCACAGAAGTTGGGAAAGCTTATCCCAGAAGCCGGTGGTAAAGGCAAGGCAAGTCACCAAGAACCTCAAACTCGCAAAGGGTTGGGCTATGTTCCCCCTAAACCAATGCGAATTCTTATAAACAGGGCTGCAAGTAATTGTATCTCCGCGGAGGGAAGCGAGTATGACCCAAAACTCATTCCTACCAAATTATAATGGGCAAGACAAAAAAAAGTCAGTCTTCGACCGAATCGGTAAGGCGGACTCTCGACGCTCAGTCTTTGATAGACTGGGGTCAAGTTCTAAAGCCTTAAAGAGAAAGTCAATGCATGATCGACTCGGAGTTGTCCAAGTTGTTAAAGACAGTGCCAATGTTCCTGCTGAAGTGGAACCTCCCAAAAGGCTTAGATGCGTGATTCCTTCTCGGATGAGACGAGAAACATATATTCATGTTTCATGCGGTGAAGTGTTGAAAGTCCAACCGAAGACCATTGTACACACTCGCGTACATAAAGAAGAAAATGAGGAAAGCGTAGGCTCAAGTGATGACGTACCACCAACTACTCAGGAAGAGGTGGCATCGTCGTTCCATATCACGTTATGTGATGAAACCCCGATTGAGGGGGAAGATGCAGAAGATGAACCCCATGAGTTAGAAGAAGGGGTACGAGCCGCGGTGGACGAATTAAAAGAAGTTGATCTGGCAACGCCTGAAAATCCTCGTCCTATCTTCATTAGCGCACTCCTATCTGACGAAGATGAAGAAATCTATGTCACATTGCTGAAAGAATATATTGATGTCTTTGCATGGACATACAAGGAGATGCCAGGGTTAGACCCAAAGGTAGCTGTGCACCGCTTAGCAGTGAAGAAGGGGTGTCGCCCGGTTAAGCAAGCTCAACGACGCTTCCGCCCCAAGCTCATTCCCTCGATTGAAACAGAAGTTAATAAGCTTATTGAGGCTGGCTTCATTCGTGAAGTTAAATATCCAACCTGGATATCCAGTATTGTGCCTGTGCACAAGAAGAATGGCCAGATCCGCGTCTGCGTAGATTTTCGGGACCTCAATATGGCATGTCCGAAAGATGACTTCCCGCTTCCTATCACGGAGTTAATGATAGATGTCGTGACTGGGCATGAGATCCTGTCATTCATGGACGGCTCCTCCGGTTACAATCAAATCCGCATGGCGTCGGAAGATGAAGACCTAACTGCATTCCGAACGCCGAAAGACATTTACTGTTACAAAGTAATGCCCTTTGGTTTGAAAAATGCAGGTGCTACATACCAACGGGCTATGCAGACAATATTTGATGATATGCTGCACAAAATGGTTGAATGCTATGTAGACGACCTAGTTGTGAAGTCAAAATGGCATACAAATCACTTGGTGCATTTAAGGCAAGTCTTCGACCGCCTACGGAAGTTTCAACTCAAAATGAATCCCGTGAAATGTGCTTTTGGGGTTGCTGCTGGAAAGTTCCTCGGGTTTACTGTTCGACACAGGGGCATCGAGATCGAGCAAGCAAAAATCGATGCCATAATGAAGATGCCTGAGCCAAGAAACCTTCATGAGCTTAAAAGTTTACAAGGGAAGTTGGCTTACATCCGAAGGTTCATATCAAACCTAGCGGGAAGATGTCAACCTTTTAGTCGATTGATGAAAAAGGGCATCCCATTCATATGGGATGAGGCATGCAAGAACGGATTTGATAGTATCAAGTCATACTTGATGAAGCCGCCCGTGTTAACTGCTCCTGTTCATGGTCGCCCGCTGATCCTTTATATCTCCGCCCAGGATTATTCTGTGGGCGCCTTGCTTGCTCAGGAAAATGACAAGGGGAAGGAGAATGCTCTCTACTATCTTAGTAGAATGATGACCCCAAACGAGTTAAAGTACTCCCCAATTGAAAAGCTATGTTTGGCACTTGTGTTCGCCATCAAAAAACTTAAGCACTACTTTGAGGCTCATACAATCCGGCTTGTTTCCAAAGCGAACCCGGTGAAGTATGTTATGGCGAAGGTCGTGCTCTCTGACCGCCTTGCAAGGTGGTACTTATTGGTCCAACAATTTGAAATCATCTATGTGCCGCAAAAGTCTGTCAAGGGGCAAGCCTTGGCCGATTTCCTAGCAGACCACCCAATACCTGCTGAGTGGGAGTTGTCTGACGATTTGCCCGATGAAGATGTGCTTGTCATTGAAATACTACCCCCATGGAAGATGTACTTTGATGGAGCTTCACATAGAGAAGGGGCAGGTGCTGGAGTTGTCTTCATCACTCCAGAAGGTGAGGTGTTGCCATATTCATTTACCTTGACCGAGCAATGTTCAAACAACGTTGCTGAGTATCAAGCATTGATACTCGGGCTCGAAATAGCGGCTGACATGAAGCAACTGAGAATTAACATTTATGGAGATTCAAAGTTGATCATAAACCAAGTGTTGGGTTTATATGAAGTGAAAAAGGCGGAGTTAATCCCATATAACAACTATGCAAAGATACTAATGCAATGGTTAGGGGATGTCACAATTGAACATATACCAAGGAAAGAAAACAAGCAGGCTGACGCTTTAGCCGCATTGGCTTCGACTATTGCTCGTCTTGCAGCCCGAGTGCGAGTATGCCAAAAGTGGGTAGTTCCACCAATCTTCAATGAAGACGACTCAGTTGATGAAACTGTTGAACTCCCTACTGCCTCAGTTTATGATATTGGCAAAGGCGACTGGAGGCAACCGTTAATTGACTACCTCACTGATGGAAAGTTACCTGAAGATCCTCGTAAAAGGGTGGATATCAAGCGTCGAACTCCTCGCTTCATCTACTATAAAGAGACATTGTATCGTCGTTCCTTTGATGGAATATTTCTCCGATGTCTAGGGGAAGAGGAATCTTTACAAGCTATGCAAGAAGCTCATTCTGGGGTTTGCGGTGCACATCAATCCGGTCCCAAGTTACATTTCCACATTAAGTGAATGGGATATTATTGGCCTACAATGGTAAAGGATTGCATAGACTATGCTCGAAGGTGTCAAGCTTGTCAATATCATGCAAACTTTATTCATCAGCCACCAGAACCTCTGCACCCAACCGTTGCATCTTGGCCATTTGACGCTTGGGGACTTGATGTGGTTGGCCCAATTACGCCTAAGTCATCTGCAGGGCACGCATATATACTAGCTGCCACCGACTACTTTTCAAAATGGGCTAAAGCCGTGGCATTGAAGGAGGTGAAGAAAGAAAATGTTGCAGACTTTCTCCGTGTCCACATCGTCTATCGATTTGGTATCCCGCGATATATCTTAACAGATAACGGGAAGCCCTTTGACAACAAGTTGATGGACAAGATCTGCAAGCTTTTTGACTTTAAGCAGCGAAACTCATCAGCTTACTATGCAGCTGCAAATGGGCTTGCTGAAGCTTTTAACAAAACCCTATGCAATTTGTTGAAGAAAGTGGTCTCAAAATCGAAAATGGACTGGCATGACAGAATGGAAGAATCTTTGTGGGTGTATAGAACCACATACTGCACACCTACTCAAAGCACTCCATACTCTTTGGTGTATGGTGTAGAAGCGGTCTTGCCTCTAGAGCGCCAAATACCTTTCTTAAGGTTGGCCATGCAGGAGGGTCTTACCGATGAAGAAAATACTAAACTACGCTTGGCTGAGCTAGAAGCCTTGGATGAAAAACGTCTGCAGGCGCAACAAAGCTTGGAGTGCTATCAAGCTCGCATGTCTAGAGCTTTTAACAAAAGGGTAAAGACCCGTTCCTTTCAAATTGGGGACAAAGTCCTAGCTGTTCGCAGGCCCATCATCGTCACGAGAAAAACTGGTCACAAGTTCACTTCAAGGTGGGATGGTCCCTACGTGATTCTAGAAGTTTACACCGGTGGGGCTTACAAGCTGATTAGTGAAGATGGTTTGAAGATCGGTCCAATTAATGGAAGGTTCCTAAAGCTTTACCACCTTTAAAGCTGGGGTGCTGATTCCATGAAGCCTCACCTTCAAGTATTCATCTCCCTAAAGTCGGTAGTGTGTCTGTGTAGTCCACATGACTTATGCCGGTCTTCAGAACCCATGTTTTCGATGGCTGGGTGTCAGTGTCATGGGTCCAATTTTCCACTTTATATGGCGGTATCTGGGAAAGACGAGTTCTCGACGCCATTGGTGGGTAAACGATGAACGACATGCTATCTTTTCCAGTCTCGTCGCTTGATACTTTGAACCTCCTCTTCCGATCGGCTTCCACGGTTTCCCAAAAGACTACCATTGTTCAAAGATGGTTTGCGATGTATGAATCTGCATGAAAATCAAGAGGCCAAGTCCATAAGTAATAACAATTTGTAAAGCAAGGAAAAAGTTCTAAGTCTAAAATCGCCATGAAACTGTTCAAGGAAATTTTTCAAGTGATGATATGTGCACAAGGCAACCCATATAATATATATTATATGCATACACTTACCACGTACATATATTACATATTACATGCGTGTGTAGTGAGTACATATATTATATGGCAAAGGAAATATACACGCAATATATGCAACAAGGATATTATATATATAAATTATGCTACATGGTGCGTGTACATGTTATATATATTTATATGATACGCACAACACAAATAAAAGTGCACTGCATATTATTATATAAATATATCATATATATACATATGTATATGTACACACAGCGTGCATACACCACATGCAACCAAATTACATATATATTATGTAGTATATACATATATACACTAATACACCCCATTACAATATCACATGGACAAGTGGAGTACTATATATACTCCCACGCAAACAGTGAAGAAAAAAAAGGCAAAGGGCAATGGATGAAGCCAATACATGCCACGTATACATTATATATGTGATTCATTTAGTCAAGCAAGTTAGTGAATTAAATATATTATATATGTACATTCACGCTAGCAGGAGGATTATTGAAAGCAAAGCAAAAAATAAAACAATATGTATTTAGATGCTGCTCTCAAGGAAATCATGTCTACACGCAAGCATACATGGGAAAGTGTGATGGCACATGGCTCTATGCAGTCTTAGTTTAAATGCAAAGAATAAAATAAATTAAAGTGAGAACTTCAGCAAAGGAAAATAAATTCCTCTGTTGGTACCTCTGTCGATGAGCGCAGCAAAACCTTATCAAGCGTCCTTCTCCGTCGAGTTCAGCGGCGGTCGGTCTAAGCGATCGGTCCTCCGGTAATGACTCTATGGCGCACAGCGAACTCCTGGAGCACAAGAGAGGGTTTCTTCAAACCAAAAATGAGAGAAGAGAAGGAAACAAAACACAGTTACGCCTGTAGCAGAGGCGTGCCCGGAGAGCTTCCCCTGCGACGGCATCGCTATACCGTGGTGCGACAGCCTCGAGTTAGCACTCTACGGCGGCGAGCTCGTCGGCGACGGTTCGTAGGACGGTGGCAACACGCCGGAACGCGTGTCGGGAGAGCTTCCCCTGCGGCGGCATCGCTATACCATGGTGCGACAGCCTCGAGTCAGCACTCTACGGCGGCGAGCTCGACAGCAGCAGTTCGTAGGACAATGGTGAGGTGCCGGAGCACGTGCCCGGCGGCTACCCAGCAGCTTTCTTCTGCAAGGACGGTGGTAAAGCAGCGACGACATGCCTGAGCATGTGTTCGGCGACGTTCCAGCAACTCTCCGTCTCCAGTGATGGTGACCGGCGCAGAAAAGTTAATCTCCAAGCAGGTCCGATGTTTTGTAGTTATAAGTGCGAGAAGACCCAAACAATGGTGGAAAACAACCCAGGAAATTAATTCCTAGGAAGCTCCGATCCAATGTTGGTGACGACGGTGAGTTCAAGCAATGGTGAAATACACCTTAGAAAGTCAATTTCCAGGTGTTTTCTATCCAATGCCTCACATTCCTCGATTTTCTTCTTCTCCTGTCGAAAGAAAAACCAAGAAGATAGTATATATGGTAAAAAATTAAATTACCTGAAGAACAAGATGCAGCTGGTGAGGTCAATTGCTGGCAGTAGCTGTAGTCCGTGGTGTGGAAAACTGTAAACCTGCTGGGAGCTATTTATAGATGCAGAGTCTTGAGGTCTTATGAGTTTGGATATGCTTAGGACTCCAATTCTGTTTGTTAATCCAAATCGGATTGTGAACTGTGTGGTGCAAGTTATAATGTGATGAGGATTCAAAAACTAATTGGTGGATTGTGAGCGGCTTGCAAATCCGCGCGTAGGAGAAGGACTTGGAAAGTTTCGTGCATGGCTGGCATTCAAGCTCTAAATTCTAGTAGGAAATTAATTTTGGCCGAAACAAATTAAGATTAAAAAATGGGCTAAAATGGAATGGGCCTTTAATGAGATGTTGGACACACTATGGACTTTGGATATGGGTTTTGTTGGGCTGTTATCAAGCTGGGTACTTTACCACCAAGATATAGTTTATTGGATTGCTATCTACAAATATAGATTCTTGGACCATTACGGTTAATTTCGAGACTACCTTCCCTCTGCATTTAAGGCACGTCAAGCAAGTCTCGAAGGGGCAATTTGTAAGCATAAAAAATTTGAATGATGTTATTGGGCCGTGGTGAATATTTAATTATAAAATTAATTACTTTAATTAGGCTAATTGGACTAATATTTATTTAATTGGGTTAATTAAATGGCTCATTAAATATTTAATTGGTTTAATTACTTAATTAAATGTAATTGGATGTTGGATTGTTCGGCCCGGGATGATGAAATATTTAATCAACTTGGACCAGGCTGCTTGGATGAATTGGGTTGCCTAGTTAGTGGGTTTGACTTGGTCTTGGCCCATCAAAATTATATGTGGATTATATAATTTTGGGAAGTTTGAATATTTGATATTATTTGGAAATTTAATGAAATCATGAACCTGGACACAATGGTGTCCCGGTACATTCCTTAATTTAATTAAAGAAACTAAATTAAATAAGGAATTAAGAGTTGATTGGAGATTTTCCCTCACACTCACCACTATAAATAGTGGTTTCATTTTCAAGAATGGGAGCTGGAAATCTGCATATCGAAGCTCTGCCGAAATCTCGCCGGGACATCGTCTGGAACACGCCCGCAGTTATATATACTGCGTATATTGCGCTAAGGAACACGCCACTTGAACACCGGAAGCCCTTCTTTGAAGATCAAGCTGCATATTAGCCCTTCACTGAGGAACAAGCTACTAACTCCGGAGGCCCTTTAGCAAGGAACTACTCCAATTCGGCACACTCCCGAATTCGGCATACTTCCAGTTCGGCATACTCCCGAACTCGGCATACTTCCAGTTCAGCATACTCTGAACTCAGCATACTTCCAGTTCGGCATAATTCCAACAGGGAACTACTTCAAGTTCAGCATACTCTGGACTTGGCACACTTCCAATTTGGCATATTCCAAATTCGGCACACTTCCAATAGGCATACTGCTAGTAGAGAATCAGAGGACTTCTCATATACAGAGATTGTACCCCTTTCTGTTTGATATATACTTGATACTACTTGTAACCGATACTTTGAATTTTTGAATATATACAATTCAAGAGACCGGGCGACCGTCTTAAGTCATGTGGACTACACAGACACACTCCCGACTTTAGGGAGATGGATACTTGAAGGTGAGGCTTCATGGAATCAGCACCCCAGCTTTAAAGGTGAATTTAGCTTTACAAAGGGGTATTGGGAGTGGACTGAGGCTATACTCAGTCGGCATCGCAAACTTCTAGAAGATGTGACGATCTACGACGGCGTATATGCCTCCTTATTCACATATGACCGCTCGACGCCTATCGTCCAAGCATTCTGCGAAGCGTGGTGCCCCATGACAAATACCTTGCTTACATCCCTCGGTGAGCTTTCAATCTCACTTTGGGATATGCATGTACTTTGCGGTCTACCGATATCTGGCGACATCTACGATGAGTATGTTCCAACTGCCTCGCAATTAACAGGGGAAGCATCGACTCCGCCCCTCAATGTTGTAAGTATTTGTTCCAAGCATACTGTCACCTTGGTAACCGAATTAGGCAACGAGGTGGTCGCCGTGTGCAATGGGAGAAAAGTCGTTCAGTTCACGTTGTTGAGTGGATAGAATTCTGGAGCAGAAGACCGCAAGTTTATGACAGGCCACCGCCTAGGAAGGAGGATAAGAAGAAGACTCGCCCGAGGAACACTCATAATCCAAGTGGCAAGATCCCAGCATTCGGGGGTTGGACCAAAACGACCAAAGCGCCTTTTGCTGAGCTTGGAATTCCCTCCGAATACGAGGAGGAGACCCATTTAGCGGCATACCTAAGTTGTTGGCTGTGCGTATTCGTGCTCCCCATCAAAGCAACGCGACTCATTCGAGCCCAAACATTCAAAATGGCTAGTCTAATGGCGACGGGCAAAACACTGAACCTTGGGATCCCCATACTTGCGAGCATTTACAATGGATTGAATGTAATATCGCACTCTAGTACGCCGGGGTCAGTTGATAGTCACTTTCCCATTCACTATGTGTATGGATGGCTGTTGTTTTACTTCGACACTCATTTCGCAAATGATCAAACGTCCGCTTCCCCGCTGATGATCGCCTACTCTGGAGAGGGTGGCGCGAGGTATTATGGACCAGTAGAGGCTCGTCGTAAGATGTTCAAAGCCGACAGCGCCAATTGGCTCTGCACAACGCGCCGCCTAACTAAGGATCTCCACTTCCTCGATAATGGGGACGCACACTCTACCGACCACGAGTACCTCATGTGTCTTCGTTCTAACCACCTCATATTGCGATGGGCGGATGCATGTATCGCAGAGCCTTACACTCCTCATCGATTCAGCCGACAGTTCAGCTACTACCAAGACGGCAGCTCTGGCATACTGGGTAATGATGAACGTGAGGTCATGCTTTCGGAGGGTTTCCAACGTTAGCGCCACTCTACACTTAGGGGTTCAGGGTCGCGAGTGACATTTCCCGCGACTCGAGTTACTGTCACCATGAAGAAGTATTTCTCGCCGGGCTATAAAGATTGGTGGGCCCAAGTCCATGGGGACTACCTCGAGCGCAATATCAAGGGTTTAGCTCCTGAGGATCCAGCCAACGTGCAGCAGGAGGGTGGCACTGCCAAGAAGGGCAAACACCCAGTCCAGGGAGATGAACCACCACCCAAGAAGAGAAAGGAGCAGATCATCTCGAAAAACAGGGCTGATGTGGTACGGTCGGACTCGGGTGATGAGGAAAGCCATGACCGTCACTGGAAACGGCGACGAGATAGACGTTCGCCTTCCCCAATAGAGGTAAATCACTGTTCTCGCTTATCCCAATGATTGCTGGTAGCACTTAATTTACCCTCTTTTACTTCTTGACAGGAAAATGTGGCGATACCTGCTAGTGGAGGGGCTGAGTCATCGAATAAAAGGGTGGCAGCCAGCAATACTGGAGAAAGTGGACATTCAAACAATGCCTCAGCATCAAACACGCACCAGTCAGGGAATTCCCTCGACGAGCCACGCTTAGGTCAGCAAGATAGACCTGAGGTCTCTGTCTTTGACGGAAAAGACCTCGTACTGGAAGAATTTAAGGTGGTTGTCATAAATGAAGTTAGTTCGCGCCAAGGCGGAGGAATGCGACACTGCGATTGCCAAAATTACAGATGACCTGGGCAATGCTAAGACTGCCATTTCGGAGGCTGAGGCAGAGGTCACCCGCATTAAGGACCTGACTGTACTGACGCCAGAAGATGAAACGAGCCTAAAGGAGGCAAAGAGAGGCTTAGAAGCGTGCAAAGACGATATGCTTAGCTTTAGGCTTTTTTATTGACTGATACTCTTTGTCATTTAGTTTCTCTTTTGATTGCAAGAACTTTTGTTGTTTCGTTTCTAACTTTTGATAATTGAATGCTTCTCATTTATGTGCCGGTCCTTTAGCGATAATTCATACAACTTTTCTTTCACCCGTTGAAGGATTGTCTAGATAACCCACTCTTGCAACATGAATTGGATTTGATTTTGTTATGACTGAACTTAGATAATTTGATTCTAAGCTACCTACGTACTCCTATCAAGGAGATCAAGTCAAACGTAGTTCAAATGATTTTTTTTTACAAAGTAGAGCCGTTCACAGTTTAGACTCATGTGGGCCAGGAGCGTCTATGATTTGAGCCCACCCATAGGCAAAGCGAGATGCATTAGCAGTTTAACCACGTGCTGCATTTTTGGTGGATGAGTCATTCATCAGATCTTCATGACTTGTGTTGACACCCCAAGTTTAAGGGTGGTAAAGTTTTAGGAACCTTCCATTAATTGGACCGATCTTCAAACCATCTTCACTAATCAGCTTGTAAGCCCCACCGGTGTAAACTTCTAAAATCACGTAGGGAACATCCCACCTTGAAGTGAACTTGTGACCGGTTTTTCTCGTGACGATGATGGGCCTGCGAACAGCTAGGACTTTGTCCCCAATTTGAAAGAAACGAGTCCTTACCCTTTTGTTAAAAGCTCTATGTAACACCCCAGATTTTCAAGACATTTAAAACTTATATAACAAGGATAACGTCTCATTAAATCCCAAAGTATAACATAAGCGTACGGGGTGCTATGCCACACCTGGGCTAGAGGACCCAGGTGCACAGGCTATCTAACTAATATCCTCCGAAATATAAATGCATAACATGGCACGCAGGCCGAAAGGGAAACTACTCTACTTCTACGCTCCAGTCTAGCGCGCTCCAGTGCTCTAATCCTCTGTGCCTGAAAGCCAAATATATCTGTTCAGCGAGAGATGCTGGTAACCCACTCCAACGCGTTGAAATACAATACATATAGAGATATATATAGATATACGAAAACCATTTTGAGCATGAAGATAAGGCTAGACACAAGCAACAGTTATAACAAGCGTATACAATCCACAACAGGCAAGACAGATAAAGCTGAGCACAATTAATAATCATAACCCAACATAAACAATCCCCAGCATAAATCCCATAGTCACATCCCCCAAGATACTCATAATCACAACTCATCCATATCTCATCACATAGCACACTTTGTTGGCGCCACAGGACCAATCGCATGCCCATACATGAGGGTCAGCGCATATAGCTCTGACACGGCCCCGCAGCACCCTGCCCCGTATCGCAACACGGAGGGGTCGATCGCAACCGACCGATGAACCGCAGCTCATCATAATGTTTGATCGCAACCAAACAGTGGACCGCAGCCCAAGAGAATGTCATCTGACCGCAGCCAGGAAATATGAACCGCAGCTCATGTAGAAACGTTTGATCGCAACCAAACGGTGGACCGCAGCCCAAGAGTGTAAATCTGACCGCAGCCAGCTTCTGAACCGCAGCTCAGGGTAACCAATCCGATCGCAACCGAATTGGGGTATCATGCACACATAACACATAGCAAGCACATGCAACCCACGTTAACACATTGGGAAGGGGAGGAAGCTTATAACAAAACCTATGCGTGATCCTTCACATACTAAGAATGGCCCTAAGGGGTTCATACTTCTTCCACCTAGGTCAACGGGATACCAATTCAACTAGCATGCAATATAAAAGACTCATAAACCTACGAACGATACCCGAAACATCAAACTAGACACGGCACGATGAACGGAGTCCGTTGGGACACCACGGGGATCGGGGAAACATCAAACGGGGAAGCCGGGGTCCCGAATGGGGGAGATTTCCAGCGGGTAGCCGGTGGGTGGGGGGCCACCCGCCGGCTGCCCGCCGGTAAGCACTGTTCCGGGCAGTGGGTCGCCGGCGGGCAGCTGCCCGCTGCCGGAGACGTCCCTTCTGGCCGCGGGTAGGTGGCGGGTCCCCTACCCCCACTGACTCTTTACACACAAAACGCCCCGGGAACCATTGTGGAACCCGAAACCATGCTTAGACACTTTACAACGCAATTAACGATCAACACGTAGACAATTAACGGATCAAATACGAGAAACGTACGGCACATAACCTATCATGCTTTTCTAAACACAATCGACACCCAAACATGCAATTTCCCCACCCGATACACCAAGAATAATATCATACGATACAACCTAGGGTTCTAATCACTTTTATATCAACGAGAATACGATTCGTCTTCTAATTACAAGATTTGGTAAGAATATCACATAAGCATCAAGAACATCACACAAGCATCAAGAACGCCAACAAGAACGTCAACCTAGGGTTCTAATTACTTTTACATCAACAAGAATATGGTTCGTCTTCTAATTACAAGATTCGGTACAAATAACACATAAGCATCAAGAACGCCATACAATTATCAAGAACGACATATAATCATCAAGAACTCCACATAATTATCAAGAACACCATAATTATCCAGAATCTCCCAATATCAAGATCACCCATGGAATTATCCCATCGATCATCAATAATAATATCACAAATCATCAATACACAATAATATGGGGAAATCCTACGGGGGAAATGATAGCTATGAAAATAGGTTTTGTTGAGACATGGGTTACCTCTTAGCCTTAATTAATTCCTTGGCTACGAAGGATCTTTCTTTAAGCTTTCTTACTTTCTTGATTTCTTCTAAGGGGATTCTTGGAGCTCTTTTGGGGTGGTGGGGCGTTATTCTTGTGGTGGGGATTCTAAGTGCCTCCTTGTGTTCCCTATTTATATATCTAAGAGTCTTACTTAGGCCTAATTACTATAGGTTTGCTAACTCTATTTCTTTTGGGATTAAGGATTGGGTTTAGGGATAAGGGCCCATGGACTATAGTGGGCCTCCCTAATTAATTGTTGTGATTTAATTCTTTCTCTTAGGTGATTAATTAAATGATTTAATTGGTTTTAGGGGTCGTAACACGGGGTGTTACACTCTAGACATACGAGCTTGATATCACTCCAAGCTTTGTTGCGCTTGCAGACGTTTTTCATCCAAGGCTTCTAACTCAGCCAAGCGTAGCTTAACATTCTCTTCATCAGTAAGACCCTCCTGTATAGCCAACCTTAAGGAAGGTATTTGGCGCTCTAGAGGCAAGACCGCTTCCACACCATACACCAAAGAATATGGAGTGCTTTGAGTAGGTGTGCGGTATGTGGTTCTATACGCCCACAAAGCTTCTTCCATTCTGTCATGCCAGTCCCTTTTCGATTTTGAAACCACTTTCTTCAACAAATTGCATAGGGTCTTGTTAAAAGCTTCAGCAAGCCCATTCGCAGCTGCATAGTAAGCTGATGAGTTTCGCTACTTAAAGTCAAAAAGCTTGCAGATCTTGTCCATCAACTTGTTGTCAAAGGGTTTCCCGTTATCTGTTAAGATATATCGCGGGATACCAAATCGATAGACGATGTGGACACGGAGAAAGTCTGCAACATTTTCTTTCTTCACCTCCTTCAATGCCACGGCTTCAGCCCATTTTGAAAAGTAGTCGGTGGCAGCTAGTATATATGCGTGCCCTGCAGATGACTTAGGCGTAATTGGGCCAACCACATCAAGTCCCCAAGCATCAAATGGCCAAGATGTAACTGTTGGGTGTAGAGGTTCTGGTGGCTGATGAATAAAGTTTGCATGATATTGACAAGCTTGGCACCTTCGAGCATAGTCTATGCAATCCTTTACCATTGTAGGCCAATAATATCCCATTCGCTTAATGTGGAAATGCAACTTGGGATCGGATTGATGTGCACCGCAAACCCCAGAATGAGCTTCTTGCATAGCTTGTAAAGCTTCCTCTTCCCCTAGACATCGGAGAAATATTCCATCAAAGGAACGACGATACAATATATCTTTATAGTAGATGAAGCGAGGAGTTCGACGCTTTATATCCACCCTTTTACGGGGATCTTCATGTAACTTTCCATCAGTGAGGTAGTCAATTAATGGTTGCCTCCAGTCGTCTTTGCCTATATCATACACTGAGGCAGTAGGGAGTTCAACAGTTTCATCAACTGAGCCGTCTTCATTAAGGATTGGTGGAACCACCCACCTTTGACATACTTGTATTCGGGCTGCAGGATGAGCAATAGTTGAAGCCAATGCGGCTAAGGCATCAGCTTGCTTATTTTCTTTCCTCGGTACATGTTCAATTGTGACGTCCCCTAACCATTGCATGAGTATCTTTGCATAGTTGTTATATGGGACTAACTCCGCCTTTTTCACTTCATATAGACCCAACACTTGGTTTATGATCAACTTTGAATCTCCATAAATGTTAATTCTTAGTTGCTTCATGTCAGCCGCTATTTCGAGCCCAAGTATCAATGCTTGATACTCAGCAACGTTGTTTGAACATTGCTCGGTCAAGGTGAATGAATATGGAAACACCTCGCCTTCCAGAGTGACGAAGACAACTCCAGCACCTGCCCCCTCTCTATGCGAAGCTCCATCAAAGTACATCTTCCATGGGGGTAGGATTTCAATGACAAGCAACATCTTCATCAGGCAAATCGTCAGACAACTCCCATTCAGCAGGTATTGGATGGTCTGCTAAGAAATCGGCTAAGGCTTACCCTTTGACAGACTTCTGCGGCACATAGATGATTTCAAATTGTTGGAACAATAAGTACCACCTTGCAAGGCGGTCAGAGAGCACGACCTTCGCCATAACATACTTCACCGGGTTCGCTTTGGAAACAAGTCGGATTGTATGAGCCTCAAAGTAGTGCTTAAGTTTTTTGATGGCGAACACAAGTGCCAAACATAGCTTTTCAATTGGGGAGTACTTTAACTCGTTCGGGGTCATCATTCTACTAAGATAGTAGAGAGCATTCTCCTTCCCTTTGTTATTTTCTTGAGCAAGCAAGGCGCCCACAGAACAATCTTGGGCGGAGATATAAAGGATCAACGGGCGACCATGAACAGGAGCGGTTAGCACAGGCGGCTTCATCAAGTATGACTTGATACTCTCAAATGCGCTCTTGCATGCCTCGTCCCATATGAACGGGATGCCCTTTTTCATCAACCGACTAAAAGGTCGACATCTTCCTTCTAGGTTTGATATGAACCTTCGGATGTAAGCCAACTTCCCTTGTAAGCTTTTAATCTCATGAAGGTTTCTCGGCTCAGGCATCTTCATTATGGCGTCAATCTTTGCTTGTTCAATCTCGATGCCCCTGTGTCGAACAGTAAACCCGAGGAACTTTCCAGCAGCAACCCCGAAAGCACATTTCAAGGGGTTCATTTTGAGTTGAAACTTCCGTAGGCGGTCGAAGACTTGCCTTAAATGCACCAAGTGATTTGTGCGCAATTTTGACTTCACAACCAGGTCGTCTACGTAGCATTCGACCATTTTATGGAGCATATCATCAAATATTGTTTGCATAGCCCTTTGGTATGTAGCACCTGCATTTTTCAAACCAAAAGGCATTACTTTGTAACAGTAAATGCCTTTCGGCGTTCGGAATGCAGTTAAGTCTTCATCTTCCGGCGCCATGCGGATTTGATTGTAACCGGAGGAGCCGTCCATGAATGACAGGATCTCATGCCCAGTCACGGCATCTATCATTAACTCCGTGATAGGAAGCGGGAAGTCATCTTTCGGGCATGCCACATTGAGGTCCCGAAAATCTACGCAGACGCGGATCTGGCCATTCTTCTTGCGCACAGGCACAATACTGGATATCCAGGTTGGATATTTAACTTCACGAATGAAGCGAGCCTCAATAAGCTTATTAACTTCTGTTTCAATTGAGGGAATGAGCTCGGGGCGGAAACGTCGTTGAGCTTGCTTAACCGGGCGACACCCCTTCTTCACTGCTAAGCGGTGCACAGCTACCTTTGGGTCTAACCCTGGCATCTCCTTGTATGTCCATGCAAAGACATCAATATATTCTTTCAGCAATGTGACATAGATTTCTTCATCTTCATCGGATAGGAGTGCGCTAATGAAGATAGGACGAGGATTTTCAGGCGTTCCCAGATCAACCTCTTTTAATTTGTCCACCGCGGCTCGTACCCCTTCTTCTAACTCATGGGGTGCATCTTCTGCATCTTCCCCCTCAATCGGGGTTTCATCACATAAAGTGATATGGAAAGATGATGCCACCTCTTCCTGAGTGGTTGGTGGTACATCATCACTTGAGCCTACGCTTTCCTCATTCTCTTCTTTATGTAGACGAGTGTGTACAATGGTCTCCGGTTGGACTTTCAACACTTCACCACATGAAACATGAATATATGTTTCTCGTCTCATCCGGGAAGGAATCATGCTTCTAAGCTTTTTGAGGGGCTCCACTTCAGCAGGAACATTGGCACTGTCTTTAACAACTTGGACAACCCCAAGTCGATCATGCATTGACTTTCTCTTTAGGGCTTTAGGACTTGACCCCAGTCTATCAAAAACTGAGCGTCGAGAGTCCGCCTTACCAATTCGGTCGAAGACTTCTTTTTGTCTTGCCCATTATCACTGGTAGGAGTGAGTTTTGGGTCATACTCGCTTCCCTCCGCGGAGATACAATTACTTGCAGCCCTGTTTATGAGAATTCGCACTGGTTTAGGAGGGACATAGCCCAACCCTTTGCGCGTTTGAGGTTCTTGATGACTTGCCTTGCCTTTACCACTGGCTTCTGGGATAAGCTTTCCCAACTTCTGTGGCTCGTTGGGGTTATAGCCAGCCTTGGCTAGAAGCTTATAAGCGTTAGGGTCGAAACCCTCGGTACGTTTGGCGGGGAATATTTGGCCCACTTTATCACCACATTTCTCCTCGGATGATTTTGCTGCATCTGTTTTGAGTGTATCAATCCTTGCAAGCGGGAATATGAGTTTTGTGTTGTGTTGATCTCCCTCTACAACTTGTTTTCCCTTTGACTTTGATTGGGAAGGTGGATCGTCATTGTTTCCCTCAATATCTTCAACAATAACTTGCCTTTTAATGTAGAACTTTGCATCTGCAAAGTAAGACTCAGCCTCTGTGAAAGGGCTTTCATCGGCGACAACCTTTTCAACTACGCCGTTCTTTTCAAACATGAGGCATTGATGCCAAGACGAGGGTACCACCCCATTTTCATGTATCCATGGCCTTCCAAGTAACAAGTTATAAGATGCCCTTGCATCTATGACGTGGCAGAGGACACCTGAACTCAGACTTCCAATTCTTAAGTCAAGTCTGATGATGCCGATTGCTCTTTGACCTCCTTGGTTGAAGCCTTGTATCATTAGACGACTTTGGGCAAGCTCGTCTGTAGATATACCAAGGTCCTTCACAGCTCGGAGGGATAGGATGTTGACAGCCGAGCCTTGATCAACCATAATTCTTTTAAGCCTTTGCCCACGGGTATAGCCTTCAACAAATAGTGGGCGATTGTGTGGCATGCCTCCAAGTAACGAGTCTTCATCCTTGAAGGTAATTTCTGTGGAGTAGGAAGTAGCCTTATGCATTAGCACTTCCTCATCCCCGATGTGTTTAGGAGATGAACCTTCCCCTCCGTCTTTTGGCTTGTCATTCGTATTTAGGCAGGAGCTAGAAGTGCCTGCCCCTTGAAGATCAAATCCCTTTGGCATATATTGAGCCAAAGGAACTGGTGCACGTGGTTGTTTGACATGTCCCTTCGTCTTTGATTTGCGGGCATGGGTATTTTTTGAGGTTTTCTCAACCCAACTTTTCACTATGTGCTTTTGATGCTTCACAGGCTCAAATTTCTTCTTTCTATGAGTGACAATCACCCATTTACCTTCGGATGCGTTATCATTCCGCTGCGGTTCTGAACTTTGACCGACAGCGTGCTTAACAATGAAGGTGAGTGGACGTTTCCGTTGTTTCCCATCTTCCTTTTCAGTACATAGCGGAGCGAACCGTCCGGGTGTAATCGAGATTTGATTTGAGCTTGCTTTGGCATCGGCAAGCTCGATTTTTCCATCTCTGGCCAGTGCCGTTACTTTATCTTTGAAGATAAAACACTTCTCAATCGGATGACCAAGAAGACGATGGTACTTGCAATAGTGTGGATCATCCACCCTTGAAGCTTCCTCAGGACGTTTCATTTCTGGCAACTCAATGAGTCTAAGTTTGAGTAGCTCATCAAACATGGGAGATACATCGGAATCCATGAAAGGATAAGTCTTCTCCTGCCTTTCTTCAATTGTCGGCCTTCTACCACCCCTTGACGGGCCAGAAAATGGTCTTGGCCTAGGCCTTTCAGTTGCCTTAGTGAAGACTGTCATAGGAGTAGCCTTCACATTCATCACTTCTTTCTTTTCCTGCTTTGGAAAAGGTTTGTTCCACTTTTTAACTTCTTGTTTTCCAGGTGCATTGGAGGAGCTAGGCAAGTTCAATATGTTGAGCCCTCCGCTGGCTTCGATGCTCAATTCCATGTCGTGAGCACGACTGGATAACTCCTCAAAGGACATTGGCTTAATCCCTTGTAGGATATAGGAGAGTTCAAAGCGCATTCCTTGGATGCACATCTCAATTGCAGAACTTTGGGATATTCTTTCTTTGCAATTGAGGCATAGTTCCCTCCACCTTTCGATGTAGGTACCGGCGCGTTCACCCTTCCATTAGCGAGTAGTGGTGAGTTCCAAGAAGCTGACCGTTCTCCTTGTGCTATAGAAACGAGTTAAGAACTCACGTTCCATATCATGCCAGCTATCAATGCAGCCGGGCGCGAGGTCAGTGTACCAATCAAACGCAGTTCCCTTTAATGAACGGACAAACTGCTTTACCAACAGATCGCCATAAGTCCCTGCATCATTGCATGTTTCCACAAAGTGGGCAATGTGCTGTCGGGGATTTCCTTTGCCATCGAATTGCTGGAACTTAGGAGGTTGATAGCCGTAGGGCAATTTCAACTCCTCAATTCTTTGTGTGTAGGGCTTAGCATAGGAATATGAAGGTTGGCCTTCATCCAACTTGCCTTTGATGGCCCCCATTATGTAGTCCTTCAACTGATCCACCGGTATCATGCCTTCGGTAACTGGAATAGTTTTCTCAGTTGCAGGTAAGTGGGAAGCAGCTTCTCCTACCACATGGCTAACATGAGGTGGTGGTGATTGCTGACCAACCTCTTCTTGCCCTTCAGGTTGCTTTCCTGGAGCACTGCTTCCTTGCTCCTCCATGATGCTTTCTACCCTATTATCGAGGGTGTTAAGCCGTTTCTCTTGATTTTGGAGAGTGTCAGTCATTCCTTCCAGAGACTTAGCAATTCTAGCTAATTGCTCCTCCACAGACTCTGTGTTTGTCGCCATGGCCGGCATGACGTTGTAGACATGCGACCACTCAGGTGCAGCCTTCCATAATGGATGTGGCGGAGTTACGGGGGAAGTGCTCCTGCTACTAGCGTTCCCTTGCATAGAAGTTGGACTACCCCCATCGGTAGCTCCCCTGGGAGAGGGTGGACTTCCAGCAAAAGCAATTGCCTGTGAGGCAGCAGGGGCCTTGTTGAGCCTTCGAACCACCCGTCGTGCCATGGACTGAGGTTCAGGCACTTGGACCCCCAAATCCTTTGCGCGGTTCCTTGTCAGCGGACCTTGCGTTTTCTGGGTAGTGCCAGAGCTAGCTACGGGCGTAGACTTGGACTTGGTAGCTTGGGCATAGGTCCTCCTGAACATGGGATTGTTCGATGCCATTTGATGCGCAGGTAGAGATATAGTAGTAGAGAGATGAGAGGCAGAGCTGTCCCACTGGGCGTGCCAAAATATGTAAACGCAAAAAACTGGAATTGTATATATTCAAAATTCAAAGTATCGGTTACAAGTAGTATGTATCAATCAAGAAGGAGTACAATCTCTGTATATGAGAAGTCCTCTGATTCTCTACTAGAAGTATGCTTATTAGAACTGTGCTGAATTCGGAATATGCCGAATTGGAAGTGTGCCGAGCTCAGGGTATGCTGAACTTGAAGTATGCCGAGTTCGGGAGTATGGCCGAACTGGAAGTATGCCGAGTTCCTTGTTGGAAGTGTGCTGAGTTCAGAGTATGCTGAACTGGAAGTATGCCGAGTTCGGGAGTATGCCGAACTGGAAGTATGCCGAATTCGGGAGTGTGCCGAATTGGAGTAGTTCCTTGCTAAAGGGCCTCCGGAGTTAGTAGCTTGTTCCTCAGTGAAGGGCTAATATGCAGCTTGATCTTCAAAGAAGGGCTTCCGGTGTTCAAGTGGCGTGTTCCTTAGCGCAATATACGCAGTATATATAACTGCGGGCGTGTTCCAGACGATGTCCCGGCGAGATTTTGGCAGAGCTTCGATATGCAGATTTCCAGCTCCAATTCTTGAAAATGAAACCACTATTTATAGTGGTGAGTGTGAGGGAAAATCTCCAACCAACTCTTAATTCCTTATTTAATTTAGTTTCTTTAATTAAATTAAGGAATGTACCGGGACACCATTGTGTCCAGGTTCATGATTTCATTAAATTTTCAAATGATATCAAATATTCAAACTTCCCAAAATTATATAATCCACATATAATTTTGATGGGCCAAGACCAACTCAAACCCACTAACTAGGCAACCCAATTCATCCAAGCAGCCTAGTCCAACTTGATTAAATATTTCATCATCTCGGGCTGAACAATCCAACATCCAATTACATTTAATTAAGTAATTAAACCAATTAAATATTTAATGGGTCATTTAATTAACCCAATTAAATAAATATTAGTCCAATTAGCCTAATTAAAGTAATTAATTTTATAATTAAATATTCACCACGGCCCAATAACATCATTCAAATTTTTGATGCTTACAAAGTACATCTAACATTATAACTTATGCGAGCCTAGAATTTGAAATAGTAATTTCACTGTATAAGTATTATATTTTAGTGGAAAAATTATTAGGTAGACCATGGTCCACAAAAATCAGTGCACCATAAATAGAATTAGAATGAAAAAGTAGATTTCACTAAGTAGAATCTAACAAATTAATTACACATAAGAAAAGAAATTTAACTATTTTAATGAAAAATTAGAAATTGATATTAAAAAGTAAATCATATGAAGACAAATTAGTGAAATTACAATTCCACTAAGAGTTCTATGGACCATGAGTTACATTATAATTAAATTTACAATGAATGTATATCAAATCATCTTAGGGGATTTACCGTTAGTGATGTTACTCAATGGTGTGATATTTTCAGACAAACATCCTCTAAGGGGAATTGTGGAAGGATTAGTTGTCGTACGTTGGTCTTTAGCTTGAGCAGCATTATTCGTAAAAGATGAGTTGCCGAAATAATGTGCTGTGATATAAAATATAACATTAAATTAAGAAATAATTCCAATAATTATAACTCGAAACAATTCAGTACACATAACATAAATATTTTTTCAATTGCACAATATTAATATGTAATCGAATAGAATTATGTAGACCATAGTCCACAGAAATTTGTGCAACCTAAATAGAATTAGAATGTAAAAGTATATATCATTAAGTACAATCTAATCAATTAATTACACATAACTAAAAAAAATTAACTATTGTAAAGAAAAATTAGAAATTGATATTAAACATACTATACATTATAATTATAACATTTAATTTGACAAACATCGCTTAACAATTAAAAGTATAAGGATATTTAAATTACAATGAATGTATATCAATTCATCCTAGGGGATTTACCGTTACTGATGTTACTGAATGGTGTGATATCTTGAGACAAACCACATCCCAAAGGAATTTGGGAAGGATTAGTTGGCGTATGTTGCTCTTTACCTTGACCAGCATTAGTCCTTAATGATGAGTTGCCAAAATAATTTGTTGTGATTTAAAAAAAAAAAAATTAGAAGACTATAATAACAACAGTAATTACAGCAGTTTAAATTTTTTAAATTAATCACACCTAACGATATTAATTATGTTAGCCTACAAGTTGAAATTGTAATTGCTATAAATAAGGGTTACCTAATAAGTGGACCAATTATTAGGTAGACCATGGTCCACAAAATTTTGTGCAAAATAAATACCATTAATTAAAAAGTATATATCATTAATACCAATCAAAGTATTATTGTAATAATAAAGTATTCTATGCAAAGTGGTATGGTCCATTACTTACATTATAATTATACAATTTAATTTCACACACATAATTAAAAATATAAGGTTTTTTAAATTCACAACTTGGGTATATCAATTCAACTTAGGGGACTTACCGTTAGTAATGTTACTCAATGGTGTGATGTTTTGAGACAAATACCCTCCAAAAGGAATGCGGGAAGGATATATTTATTGCCGGAGGCTGTTGTTTTCCTTGAGCAGAATTATTCCTTGATGATGAGTTGCCCAATTCATTTTCTGTGAAATAAAATCTAACATTAAAATAAAAAATAATTCAAATAATAAAAAATCGTAAATATGAATTACACATAACACAACTAATAGTACAACATTAATTTCTAATTGTTCAAGATTTGACTAACATTTATGAAGAAAGTAGTCGTTGTGACACTAAACACACCTAACGGATAATCTAATTATGCTAGCCTATAACCTGAAATTGTAATTGCTATAAACAAAGATTACAGTTTAGTGGACAAATTATTAGGTATAACATGGTCCACAAAATTGTGTGCACAATAAATACCATTACAATGAAAAATAATATATCTAATTAATTACACATAACACTTCAAAATTAAATAATATGAAGACACTATATATATATATATATATATATATATATATATATATATATATATATATTTATTTATTTATTAATTTATATCTATAAACTATTTAAATCTATTTATCTATTTATATAACAATATATATATATATATATATATATATATATATATATATATATATATATATATATATAAAATATTATATGTTTGTTCGGTCGGAATCTTCTGAGAAGAGGAAGAAGGGTGAATACCCTTCTCCTTCGCATGTCTGAACAGATCTGTTTTTCACCCTCTCAAAACGATATTCCGATCTCTCTCTGTCAAGCCTAAATCTAGATCAGTCCTTAGTCGTAATCTCCGATTCAACTGTTCTTATTGAACATTGCTTCCGGAAAAATTGTAGTCGGGTCTAGATGAGCATCGCCCCGATTATCAGTACATAATCGCGATCTTTCATTTCTGTGAAAGATCGTAGTGTTCAACAATGGTAAATGGTGACAATCGCGATGCAGTGAAGCTAATTTTCAACTACTAAGGTTAGTATGCATTAAATTTGCAGTCAATTTGTTTAGGGTTTCCTATTTTTCATTGTTGTTTGTTCTAAACTTGATCTAATTTTCTGGATCTAAGCATGCATATCCACAATCATAGATAAAATCTCTTAATTTCAGATTTGTATGATTCATAGCAATTAGGGTTCTAAATCGTATTCTTTGTAGTGTTGCTCTAAAAACACCCAATTGAAATTACTGTTAACTGTGTAAATATCATGTTCAAAATGCTATAGCTATATTATTATTCACACAAACCCTAACCTCTAATCGACTTTAACATGTTGTTTTTCATGGACATACTGGAATTATTTGAGGAGATGGAGAGCATAAACAGAATCGCACAGGAAGAGGGATGCTACAATGCAGCTTCATTTCAAGTATGAAAAAGATAAGTTTCGAACTTACCTTTATTTACCTCACTTGGTTTCCTTTTGATGCCTATAATTGTTGACTTAGTGATTTTCCTCATTGCTCTGTCTATTGTGTGTACTTGAAAATGTAGATGTGAATTGTCTATTTGGCTGGGGTCTGAAACTGGAGAACTGTGTTGGTAGTTAGATGGGGCATCTTTCTTTAGATGGGTTCATTGTAGTTTATTTAACTTTTGCCTATATTTTGAAAATAGGATTGGAACTGAAGAGTTTTCTCTTAATAGTAATGATAGCTGTCCATCAATTATATTTAATGTTTAGGAAATTTGTTTCTTTCCCTAAGAATGATTAACTTTTACTTAACAGGCCAATAATTCCATTGTCTTCTCAGTTTTTTAGTTAACACAGTAATGTTAATTACTTTACAGATCTTGAATTTAGGTGCTGTTATCTAATTTCTTTCTAAATGTGCTAGCAAATTTCTTCTATACTGGTGTTGTTATTATTTATTCAGAACACAAATTCTAACCTTTTTATTTGTTTTTTTATTCTTTTTAGAATGAAATTATTCAAGCTCTAGAGTAATTGAAGAGCAACAAGCAGAAAATAAGCACTATGGTCATATCAGCAAATAAGTTAAGACTCTATCTTGATTTGACGTACTTTAGATGACTTTGTATTGTTATACTTGCATAGTTTGTAAGTTTGTTCACTTTACTTTGTAAGGCAATAGACAATTTGATTTAAAAAGACTTTTTTCAACAAATGGTCCTCAAGTATAGACCAAGTTCATCTGTTTTTACTTTCATTGTTGTCAATTTGTTTAGATAAGTTGTAAGAACATTGAACACATACTTTGATTATTTGATTCTACTAATCTTCAATTCTCTGTTATGCCAGTGTATCCTTTTCCTCTTGGTCTTGTTATTAAATATTTTGAACACAAATTCTAACAATTTTTTTTTTGGTATTGTTTTTAGAATGAAATAATCCCAGCTCTGGAGTAATTGAAGAGCAGCAAGCAGAAAATAACCAAGCAATCAAAGACCACTAAAAGCAATATGGTCATATAAGCAAATAGGTTAAGACTTTATCTTTATTTGCCTGTCTTTAGATTAGTTTGTATGAATATACTTGCATAGTTTGTAAGTTTGTTCACTTTACTTTGTAAGGCAATAGACACATTAAATAAAAAAAGTCTTTTTTCAACAAATGGTCCTCTACTTCTTTGATATCTAGATCAGTATAACACTAATGCAAAAAGTTTTCCATTACTTTGTTTGACTTTGGTGCATTGTTTGGTTCTATATAAGTATAGAAGTCAGTAATGTTAACACAGTAATGTTAATTACTTTTTTTTTTCTCTTTGGTTAAAACTGGTATAATGTTCTTGTATATATCATAATATTCTTTAAATGTGTTTTATTGGAAGCAACAACTTTGTTTTATTAATAATAGACACATCGAATAAAATGTCTTTGTTCAACCCATGGTCCTCGAGTATTGACCCAGTTCATATATTTTTATTTCTAGTGTCTTTGATATCTGGACTTTGGTGCATTGTTTTATTCTATATCAGTATAGAAGTCCGATTTGTGTATGATCAAATTATTTTTCTAATTAAAGGAGATTCTCATTTTTTTTGTTAACACAGTAATTTAAATTAATTTTTTTTTTTCTCTTTGGTTAAAACTGGTATAAGTTTCTTCTATATATCATAATATTCTTTAAATGTGTTTTATTGGAAGCAACAACTTTGTTTTATTAATAATAGACACATTGAATAAAATGTCTTTGTTCAACAAATGGTCCTCGAGTATCAACCAAGTTAATCTATTTTTATTTCTAGTGTCTTTGATATCTGGACTTTGGTGAATTGTTTTATTGTATATCAGTATAGAAGTCAGATTTGTGTAGGATCAAATTATTTTTCTAAATAAAGGAGATTTTTATTTTTTTAGTTAACACAGTAATGTAAATTACTTTACAAATATTGAATCTAGTTGCTGTTATCTAATTTCTTTTTAAATGTGCTAGAAAATTTTGATGGATACCAGCTTGGACATCAGGTGCTTTGGAGAGTTGCAAACAGAGTAAAAGAAGATTTTGCAAATAGGTAAGTGGAACTAACTCTATTTTTTAGGCACAATGTATGTATATATATAAAGTCTTCGAAGAAGATTGTAAAATTAAAATAAATTATTTACTATACAAACTTTTCTCTCTATCCCTACGTATTAGGGTTTCGATATTCATCCATGATTTCTAGGGTTCCGGCTACGTTTTCCGGCGAGTGACTTCCGCGACTGGAAGCTGCGTGCGCTTCGTCTGGCTGTCTGCTACTGATGGACGTCCAGGAGATAATTGAGGGCACAGCCCATATCGCGTTGCAAGATGAGGAGGTGGGGGTGCAGTTCGACGAGGAGGTTGATGGCGGGGAGGTGCATGGTGGACAACGTCTTACATGGGATCTTGTAGGTCAATTCTTGATTGACCGGAATCTCAAGGTGGAGATTATGAAGAGGGTGATGGCTTCAGCATTGCGCCCCTTGATGGGCATTGAGATCATTGATGTGCGTCCGGGGCTGTATTTGTTTACATTCTTTGACGAGGCAGATCGGCGTCGGGTATTGGAAGAGGGGCCCTGGGCATTCGAGAATGCGTTGTTCCTTTGTCAGCCATTAGAGGGGGATGAGGATCCGGCTACGATGGAGTTGTGCACTGTGGATTTTTGGGGTCCCGGCGGGTTACTGTACAGAGAAGACGTTGGAGAAGGTCGGGGATTATGTGGGCGTATTCCTGCGTATTGATGACCGGAACTTCGCTAGACCGTGGTCAGAATTCTACAGGGTTCGGGTACGTCTTGATGTTGCGAACCCTATTAAGCGACGCATGAAAATGGTGCTGCGTGATGGCACATGGGCGTGGGTTGATTTCAGGTACGAAAGGTTAAATGTTTTCTGTTATTGTTGTGGTAAGTTGGGGCATGTGGACAAGTTCTGCTTGGAGGCTCGTAGGTCCTCGTTGACGCCAGAGCAATATGTTTATGGTCCGGGTTTGAAGGCGGGGGGAATGGGGGCAGCCAAGGTGCTGGGGGACAAATGGTTTCGGCTTGGGCAGGAAAGGAGGAAGGAAATAGGCTATGGTGGTGTGGCGGAGGGAAGGGGGTCGCAGAGGGGTGCACGGGCTGGGGAGGTTGCTGCGGAGAGGGGTGGTGGTTTGGGACAGCGGGGGGTGCGAGTTGAGGGTGTAGGGGCTGTGGGAGTGGTCGACAGTATGGGGTTGAGGGGGGTACGGAAAGACGGGGAGGTGGAGGTGGATGGCAGTATGGGGCGGGGACTGTTGAGGAATGAGGTTTCGGGTATGGGAGTTGAGAGGGTTGATAGGGTGGCTGATGCGGTAGAAGGGGAGGAGAGGGGTGTGAGGGTGGATCCGAAACAGAGGCGGGGGCCGGGTGGTGAGGTGGTGTGCGAGGTAAGGGCTACGCAGATGGATACGGATCATGTTAGTACGGTGGGACCTGGGGACCAGGCCCACCTCTCTCAATGAGTACCCTTTTTTGGAACTGCCGTGGCTTGGGCAATCCACGGACAGTTCAGGAGGTGGTGGACTTAGTGTCCAAAAAGAAGCCCGAGTTCGTGTTCTTTATGGAAACTATGGTAGACAGGAGTCATGCAGAGAGGCTACGAGTAAGATTGGGTTTTGAAGGTTGCTTTGCGGTGGATAGTGATGGGCAGAGAGGGGGATTGTGTTTTTTATGGGCCAAGAATAATGGAGCACATTTGATTAAGTATTCGTCCAATCATATTGATTTGGAGATTTCGTTGCCTGATAAGCCGTTGTGGAGGTTGACTTGTTATTATGGGTATCCCCAGAGGGACAGGAGGAGGGCTGTATGGGATTTCTTCGTTCACTCAAGGGGGTTTCTGACTTACCGTGGGTGGTCGCGGGGGATTTCAATGATTTGTTGATGCAGTCAGAGAAAAGGGGGAGGCGGCCGCATCCTGTTGGTTTGATTGAGGGGTTTGCTGAGGCTCTGGATGACTGTGGTTTGATGACACTGCATATGATTGGGTACCCTTACACGTGGGAGCGTGGTAAGGGGACTGTTCGCTGGGTAGAGGAGTGTCTGGATAGGGTGGTGGCAAATATGGACTGGTTACAGGCTAATGATAGGGCGAGGGTCTATAATATTCGGACTGACTCGTCAGATCATTCTGCTTTGTTTCTGGATATAAGAGGGGTGAATCATGTGGTGAGGCCCCGGGGTTTCCGGTTTGAGAATGCATGGCTGCTGGATGGTGGTTGCAGGGAGGTGGTGGAAAGGGAATGGTCTAATACTCCGGGTTTGGCTTTGCAGGCTAGGCTTGGCGTGTGTGGCCGGGGTTTGAGGAGGTGGGGTGGTGATCGCCATCATAAGTATGGGAAACGGGCTGAAGGGATTAAAAAGGAGATGAATGCTTTACGGGGCAGTCGAGATCCAGCTTCTTTGGCACGGTTTATGCAGCTCGATGAGAAATTGAGTGTGGTCCTAGCTCAGGAGGAGGTTTACTGGAGGCAGCGTGCTAAGCAGCACTGGCTTCAGGGGGCTGACAAGAATACTAAGTTCTTTCACAAGTATGCCACGTACCGGAAGAAGAAAAACGTGATCCAGAGACTGAAGGATGGGGGTGGTGTTTGGAGGGAGGGCAGTGCCCTGGATGCAGTAGTCACTGACTATTATAAGCAAATTTTTACCTCGGGGGGAATCCGGGGTTTTTTAATGTTGATACCCTGCAGTCTTGTGTGACCAGAGAGCAGAATGATGATTTGCTGCATCCCTTCGAGCCAAATGAGGTGCGAAGTGCTCTATTTTCTATGGGCAAGGATAAATCTCCAGGCCCGGATGACATGAATCCGGGCTTCTATCAGGCCTTCTGGGATGTCTTAGGTAATGATGTTTCTGACTTTGTGCTTAATTGCTTGTCTGAGAAGTCTTTTCCTGCAAATTTGAATGATGCTAATATTGTGTTGATCCCAAAGAAATGCTCCCCTGTGTCTGTATCTGATTTAAGGCCGATAGCTTTGTGTAATGTGTTATATAAGATAATGGCCAAGATGTTAGCAAATCGCATGAAACCATTACTTGAGGGGTTGATTTCTGTTTCGCAAAGTGCTTTTTTACCAGGCAGGTTGATCTCAGACAATATACTTATTGCGTCTGAGGTTGGCCATTATTTAAGGAGGAAGCAGTTGGAGCAGGTTGGGTAGGCGGCCTTAAAACTTGATATGGCGAAAGCATATGACAGAATGGAGTGGCCGTTTGTGCAACGGATGATGTCTGGTTTGGGTTTTGATGATAGATGGGTCCAGCTGGTTATGTTGTGTGTGCAGATAGTACGTTACAGGGTGTTGGTCAATGGAAAGCCGACAGAGGAGATAGTGCCCACGAGGGGGTTGAGACAAGGAGATCCATTGTCTCCTTATCTGTTTATAATATGTGCTGAGGGCTTATCATTGTTGTTGCAGGACTCTCAGGCTAAGGGTCTTTTACATGGGTGCAGAGTGGCACGGGGGGCCCCATCAATTTCGCATCTGTTTTTTGCAGATGATAGCTTACTCTTTTTTAAGGCTAATATGCATGAAGCTCTGGAGGTTAAGAAATGTCTGGGGATTTATGAGGCTTATTCTGGGCAGGCGGTAAACTTTAAGAAATCAAGCATTACTTTCAGTCGTAATACGCAGGTGGAAGTAAGGGACCTGATTGCAGATGCATTGGGGGTGGGCCAAGCAGATGATTTTGGAAAATATCTTGGTTTACCTTCGGTTGTGAGCTGAAATAGGAGAGCAGTATTTGCTTATGTAGAGCAAAAATTGAGGCAGAGGTTCAGTTCATGGAACAAGAAGTTGTTGTCTAAGGCTGGGAAAGAGGTGCTCTTGAAGAGTGTAGCGCAGGCAATGCCCACCTACACAATGAGCATTTATTTACTTCCTACGACTTTGTGTATTGCTCTTGAAAGATTGATGAACAGGTACTGGTGGGGTCAGAGTGGTTCACAGGGAAGTATTCACTGGATGTCCTGGGACCGAATGTGCGTCCCTAAGAAGTTTGGAGGTATGGGTTTTAAACGTTTATATGAATTTAATATTGCTCTGTTAGCCAAGCAGGGGTGGGGGCTATTAACCAGTCCGGAGTCCCTTGTGGCACGCGTATTTAAGGCCAGGTACTATCCTACATCCTCGTTTTATGAAGCCACAATTGGGGGTAACCCAAGTTATGCGTGGAGGAGTATATTAGCAGGCCAGGCATTGCTAAAGACTAGTTGCAGGCGAAGGATTGGTAACAGAAGGTCCACTAGGGTAATTAATCATCCGTGGCTGCCCCATGCTGTTGATCCCTATGTAGTCTCGACCCATCCAGGTCTGGGGTAGGAGCTTCTGGTTTCGGTCTTGATTGATAGTACCACGAATGGGTGGAATAATGACCTGCTGGATGAGTTGTTTGCCCCACAAGATGTTATGTTGATTAAGCAGCTTCCTGTGAGTTTGAATTGTGATGATGATTGGTTTTGGGACAGGGATCTGAGGGGTTGCTACTCGGTAAAGGATGGATACAGGAGGATGGGAGAGGTCAACGGCCCGTGTTTGCCTGCATGGAGTAATTTGTGGAGTTTACAGGTCCCCCCAAGATGGAGAATATTTATGTGGAGAGCTTTGTCTAACATTCTGCCCACTCTTGATAATTTGCTTAATAGAAGAGTAGAGTTGATTAATATATGCCCAGCGTGTGGTTTGGAGGAGGAGAATATCATGCATGCTTTATGTACTTGCTCTTTTGCATCACAAGTGTGGAATTTCTCTCATCTGTTAATACCTACTTTTGACAACAGGAATTTCAGCCAATGGACTGATCTTTGGCTTGGCAGCACGAGTACTTATAATGCTGAAGCACGGGAGAGGATTTGTGGCTTGTTATATGACATTTGGACTGCCAGGAATGAGGCGGTTTGGAATGGTTGTTTGCCAATGCCATGTGTGGTGGTCAAGAGGTTTACAGTCAAGTGGATTTCTTGGACTACTGTGGAACAGCAACGGGGAATCACGCGCAGAGCCCATGCTACCTCCAGTTCGGCAACTATGCTAGACGATGGTGTGGTCTGTCATGTAGATGCAGGCTTTAATGGTCCGACACAGGTCCCGGCTTACGGTTTTGTAGTGTATGAGATAGATGGAACTTTTGTGGCGGCAGGAAATGGCCCTCTGAATTGCCCATATGACCCCCTCTTGGCGGAAGCAATGGCTATGTGTGAGGCTTTATCATGGCTAAGGGAGAATGGATACTCGAGGATCTCAGTGTGCTCCGATAGTCTTGTCTTAGTTTCTAGTCTTAAACATGCAAGTTCATTTCGTACTTATTTTGGTTATGTTTTGTTAGCTTGCAATCGTTTGTTGTCTTCTATGACTAGATCAGTTGTTATTCATGTTCGTAGGGGTGTAGTACAGGATGCCCATGTCATGGCTAAGCATGTAACTGCCTCTTTGGCGCGAACTACCTGGAGGGATTTACCCCCTTCATTTCTTGAGCCTGGAATGGCTAATGCAGTATAAGTTGGTTGGCTTTCAAAAAAAATATAAAGTCTTAGAATTGGAATATTATTTGAAAATAAATTTGGAATATTATTTACAAAAAAGTGTCATGATTAAATATTCTTAGTAAATTACATATATACTATTTTATAGTAGTAGTTTAACATGTAATTGGACCTATAAAAAAATCAACTACAAAGTCTAAGTTTGTTGCCAAACTATTTCCATCCTGTCTGCCTTGGCCACCTGGCATCCTTGCTAAACTTGGACACCTCTCATCCTTACTCTGAATAACCTGAAAGGAACATTAGAAAAACTGCAAAACAGGTTCTAATAGCAGTAGATACACCAATGTATTGTACTAAACAGTTAGGCAATCACTCAAAACATTTGATAAAAGTTATAAAACATCCCAAAAACTGAAATTTAATAAGTGTCACACCACAGTATTAGGAAAAGAAAAGTAAATATGTCTGGATAGTATCAGGCTAACAACAATCACTTTCAACCATCAATCTCAATTACAATTTTTTCTTTTTGATTTCTGAGTCATTCAACTTCTTCCTACTTTTGGATGATGAAAACTCATCCAAAAGTGACCTTTTAATAGCCCCAGAGTTTTCAGCATTGTCTTCTCCTTCCTTTTGTGAGGGCTGGACAGTGGCAGGACTATTCACTTCAACTCCAATCGAGTCTTCCTGTTAGTAAGAAAAGCATAAAACTCTATTAGTAACCATCATAAAAACCAATCATAGAGTTTAGGGTTTCAAATTCTTACTCCAGAAATTGCATCGGTGTTAGTTTCCTCCTCAATCATCCTAGAGATTAAGTCTTGCTCTTGATGCTCCACAAACCTGTCACCATAGGTTTTAAGCAAGTGCTCATCCCTTACAACCCTAACAACATTGAATGGGTAATTGGGACACATCTTTTGAGCAAGTTTGAAGTTGATCTTAAACAGCATCTTCATTCCAACTATAGCATCCAACTCAGGTGGCACTTCAACATCAAGCTGTTTAGGTAGGTGATAAATAACATAATTAAAAACATAGAATATAAAAAGTTTAGGAAAAAAATGTTGAGAGCCAATTATAATAATTTACCTCCTTGTATTTTGCATACAAAATAGAGGCAGGAATACCCACAAGCTTTGCCACTTCTCTATCCCAAAGCAACATTGGAGCATCTCCAGATTTGTCAAGAGCAATAACAACTATTTTATACCTAACTGTACCCATCATACAAGTCTTTTTACACTTAGTACAAAAAAGTGACCCTTCCTGTTCTTTAAGTTTCTTATTACATCCAAGTTTCAGGCATGATAAGTAGTACCAACCATCCTCAAAATCTAAACCAAGAATCTCAGCAGCCACATAGTATTCCCCATCCTATAGTATACAAATAATTTTATAAGGATATATAGCACTTAACAAAATCAGTTACATCAAATAAAAGAAAGAGTTGCTAGCTTAGTGTGTGGATTACCTCTTTAACCTTCTTAATATCATGGCAGTTAGTTACAATAACAGAAGCATTATTAAACTCACTAATGCCTGTAGAGTTTGAATGTAGTGTGCCAGTACTAAGACTTCTCATTGGAGTACCCTCAGCTTTCAACCTACAAAAACATTAGAAACTTTTTTACATATGTATTTTAACAACCTAACAACAATACTGTGTACTGGATTAAAATAGCTATCTTTTTTTTTTTTTTTGAGTGGTAGTTTACTAAAGTTAAAGAAATGCATAGACTGTACAGCATGATACTCCAATATATATACAGAGTACACTGTTTTTTTTGTTTGAATCCAGTACATAGATGTTAAAAAAAGATAAATAACATCTATGTACTGGATTCAAACTATATATAAATAACAAAAATAGGAGAAATATAAAATACGAGAAATATAAAACATAAACTTACTTTGACAAACAAAAAAATAGTGTACTCTGTATTAATAAAGATAAATAACAAAAATAAATAACAAAGATAAATGTACTGGATTCCAGAGTAGAGCCTACATTAATAAAGATAAATAACAAAAATAGGAGAAATATAAAACATAAACTTACTTTGACTTAAACTCTTGAAATTCTTCAAAATCCTCATTGAACCAAAGCTTCGTAGCATCATACGAACTGGTTATTCTCACTTCACCTAAAAAAAATTATACAAATAGATGCACTTATTTATAGATACTATGTTTTTAGAAAATAGAAGATGACAGAAAACAGTAGAGAAAACAGTAGAGAAACTCACCATCCACAACTTTAGCCCTACAGCATTGAATGACAACAATCAGTAGTTTTTTCGAATCACTATTGTAAAAAGGCAGAAGGGAAGATACATGTTCATTCCAGAGTGTACACATCATGGTGTTCTCACTGGATTAGAAACAGAAAAAAACAGAAAAGTATTAAAAAAAAAAATAAGACTGCATCATTTTCTAATGTAATCAAAGTTCATTTTAAAAAACTTACGCATTGTCTTCAATTTGAAAGTCGATTAGTTTGGTGGCCTTTCCCCCTATAATCTTGTCCACAGGATTGTAAATCTCAATTACCCTTCCAATAACATCTACAAAATGAACAAAATATTAGCAAGAAGTACTAAAAGTATAATCTCTTTTAGGACCATCTTTCGCAAGAATATCTATTAATTTAGAATCAAGGGCATCCCAATTTCTTGGATCATATATGTCAAATAAAAGCGAATCACTTGGTTTATCTTTGCGACGAACATCATCTAAACAACTATCATCATTCATATTATTTTCATTGTCGCTGTGATTCCTATCATCATTGTGCACACTATCATTCAAATTTTTCTCAATCTCACAATCATCTTGATCTTCTATATGAAGATTAGCATCTAATAATTTTTTCTTGGCATCATCTTTTTGCTCATCAATTTGAGTTTGTTTTATAATGAATTTTTCAAGAGCTCCCTTTTGAGATTGAGTTAGTTGCTCAATTCTTCTTTTCTTTTTAAGCTTATCAAACCTAGATGAATATTTTCAACAAGACATAATTATAAAATCCTATAGAAAAAAGAATTTATTTAGAAACTCTATAAATAAATAAATAAATAATCAATAAACAAAATCTCACTAGTGGAAATCATGGATTTTCCGACCACCTAAAAGTGATCTTAAATCAAATCGAAAGTCTTGTTCCGACCACTTTTGGTATTCGGAAAAACCTTTGTTGCTATTTCTGACCACTTTTTGGTATTAACTTGATTTAAGATCACTTTCAGGTGGTCGGAAATTTCATAATTTCCAGTAGTGTCTTAAATATATTATTCTGAATTCAGAATTATTAAGTCATGTCAATAAGACAATAAACAAAAATTGTGAAAAATACGTAATTTTAATTACCTGTTAAGGGAGTTAGAACTTGAAAATTTGTGTGATCAAGAATAATTGAAGAATCAGTTAAGCTGCGCTCTGCGATATGCTGAATTGTCAATTGCGAATTGCCCAATTTATTAGGGTACTGGTACATAGTTTATAGGATTTCAAATTGCCAAATTGCCAAATTGGAAATGTCTTTAATTCCTTATACTCTGAACATGCTATTGCCTAATTGAGATTTGAGAATTTGTTAATTGAGATTTTGGATTAGGAAATTTAATTATCGAATTGCAGTTTTGGTAATGTCCTTATACTCTGACCTAATTGTCCTTATATATATATATATATATATATATATATATATATATATATATATATAGATTTTGGATCCGATGAGGTTACCTTTGGCAGGTGAGGTCGTGAGGCTCGATCTTGTACGTCTATTTGTTTTTTTGGACAGATGAGATGTATTCTTCATTAGGAGCACGTGCACTGGTTTATGTGTATGTGTAGTGGCTTTGATGTCTTCTTGGTGATGTCTTTATTAGGTTGTATTAATTTATTAGCAGATTTTATGGGCTTGTGCAGTGTTAATTATGGTCGAAATCGGATGTTATGATTTGGAGCCTAACTTTGCCGTCTCTTCCCATTCCAAGTGTCTGTTCTTCTTTGTTAAGTTTGCAACTCCCTAACCGGTTATCTGCTGCGATTTGCTTCTCCTTCTCCTAGTGTTACACGGCAGTCCGATTTTCTCGTCTGGTATAACGTTCGTCATGGCGGGGTCTTCCAACCGGCGGTCTAAGCGTCAGAGGGCGGCGTCTTCTGGCGGCGTTCCAGGTATTGCGTCTGTGCTGTGGTGTTGCTTTGATGTGTTTCGTGTATGTGGGGTGTGTAATGGTGTTGCATGTCGTCCGGGACGGGGGAGGGGTTGGTTTTGGTTTGGTTTTTTTTTTTTTTTTTTTTTTTTTTTTTTTTTTTTTTTTTTAAACCGCGGGGGTTAACAACACTAGGCGGTTGGTACTGCCACAGGGTCTGGTGAGGATAAAAGCAGCAGTAGAAGCATTGCTTCATAATTTCCATCCAGGAACTTTCTCTCACATTCACTGACTCTGCCTTCACCTTTCTGCTTGCTGTGATATCCACAACTATCTGAATGTTGAAGGAGAATGAAGGGAAGAATTTCGATCTAGTCTAGGCACTTATAAATTTGTGTTGTTCATTAAAACTGTACTGCTCTATAGCCATTAGCGACCCAACCAATACAAATTCAACAACAATATTGTTGTCTGGAAAGTTACCATCGCTAGCTCCTTGAAACACCATCATGTTCTATATGATGAGACAAAAGTATTAAGAAAATAATATAATTGAAATTAGCATTGGGATCAGACCTAACATAATTGAATTTGTTGTGGTTGGGGGGGGGGGGGTGGGGGTTTGCCGCGATGCTAGGGTGGTGGTGTGTGCGTTATAGGATGTCGGCGTTTGCAAATTACGGCGCCATTGCCATTTCATCCTGTGCGGTCGTTCGGATATGGTTAACATGTCACCTATTTTTGTTGTGTGCAATTTGTTGTTATTGTCTGTGCGTATGGCTTGTTTCTCTGTTTTATACGCTTTTAGTGGTGGGGGTGTATGCGTTATAGGATATCGGCGTGTACAGTAAGTTGAAGATGCTATTATATGTGTATAATGCTTTTTTGGAAAGTTTAATTTTGAACTTTGGTTGTGTAAATTAGCCATTTTGATATTTTATGTTTTTTTTTTATGTAAAGAAAAAATGATGCTACGTTGTGATATTTTCAAATAATTTGTGCACAAACTCAAGGAAGCCTGATCAAATTTATTTTTTTCTTTAATTGAAAATTATAATTGTCACAAACTAAAAATATTTTATATTAATTTGTCAAATTTTAAGAGTTTTATCATTATTATTATATAAAATTGGTTATAATTATTGTCACAAAACACAAATTTATTTTCTTTTAATTAAATTTTAAAGGTTTAAATATATTGGTTATAAAATAGTAACCATGTTTAAATGTTTCCACCAATAACTCCTTTTAAAATTAAAATTATTATTTTTAAAATTAAAATTAAAACAGTCGATTGCTTCCTGGGATTGTGGTCTTAGCAGGGGTGATGGACGTGCATTGCTCTCTCTGCATGTGCGGTATGTATATGAAATTCTGATGTTTCATAGAAACACACGTCGCGAAGCGATTGTCAACAGTGTGGGTGGTGCTCGGTGAATGGAAGATGGTGAATGAAAGTTTTGTTACTCATTGTTCTTGGCCGCATTTACATCTTCTGCTTACATTTTAGTTTTTAATGTTGTCAAACGTTTGGATATTTTGCCGCGTGGGCTCACATTTTTCGTATGGGATTCAATAATTATTTCCATTTCATTTTGTACGATATCCCGTTGCTTAAGGTGAGGGTACATTCTACTGTTCACGCACAAGCTATTTCAAGCTAAATGCATGCATTTCTGTCTACATAAGTAGTGCATCTACCAATCTATATCAAGCCACACACCCATTCGACCTACAACTCAAAACGAGAAACCTCACAGATGTCTGCACGCACCTACATACAAAACTGCACAATTCATTCTCCTATCAGAAACTATAACTTTTCTCTTACGCCCAACTCGCACAACGGGGATACGCATTTTACTAAGTGTCCCTTACGCTCACTTTCTAACTAGGGCCGTGGTCATGGCCAAACCCCACGTTCGCTCCGACTATAACATTCACTCGCACGCACCAGCAAACACACACAAAATTTATAAAGTCTGTATTCAAATATTTTCAACTTCATTCTACATTTAAATATTTTCAACTTCATTCTACGTTTAAAAATTAACAACTAAGTATTTGGCCTTATCAATTCTAACGAACCAGTGTCTTAATTTACTGAATTCAAATAGTTTATTCGTTACATTTTTAATATCTCATTTTTTTTATCTTGGTAGTACATGCCCTTATGAATGCACATGGTATCTCAAGCTCATGCACAAACTTGCATTTCAGAATAAATCATGCATTGTGTAATCTCCACGCGAAATGCACACACACGCCTGTATCTTTGCACAATTGCCGTCCATATCAATTCATCACCTTTTCTGCAATCCTGTTCTGCTTCCTTTTCACCACTAAGCTCTGCACTGCACACACCTGTAACATATGATTCGTATCCGACTAAGTAAATCACTTGCAGATGCTAACCCTCAAACTTGCAGTTACATTGCACAAACATAAAACAAACTTGCACATACTAATACAAGCCTCCACCAATCTTTTTTTTCCCAATGTCTCATTGCCTATTCACATTTCATATCAAAACACAATGTCTCGTTGCCTATTCAACATTTTTAAACTCGTGCGGTACATACTAAACGTAATGATATTTCAACTAAATGCCATCCACATGCACTCAGTAAACACATGCCTACAAACTGCACACACCATGGTTTACAAATGCATACACTCAACATAATAGACGCATAGACGTAAGAACATCGTAAAAGCAGAACTAGTACGGTTGCACATACCTCTACCCGTATACGCTATCACTGTGGCCTTGAGAATCAACCGCTTCACTTGGTTTGTGATACACAAATGCTTTAGTACAGCTCTCACCATAATATCAATAATATTTTTTACCGTTAATATATAATCTAATCACATAATCAGTTGATCATTTACATGGAATATATTCCAATTTATTTGTAACCATAAATAGCTCCTACATTACAATTACTTATCACCCTTATGCATAGGCTGCTACCTTAAATGCATAATAAATCTCTTTCAAGCTCACCCTTCTATATGTAATGATTTAATGGATGAGATGAAATCTCATGATCCATCCATCTAAGTGACCTCATGGGATCCGGAGCCTATATATATATATATATATATATATATATATATATATATATATATATATATATATATATATAGTGAAAGGTTCCCGTGCGGATGAATGCTTCCCGTGCGGATGTGCGGTGGATTAATGTGCGTGAGATTTGTGCTCAATGTGCGAGAGTGTTGTGCTTAATGTGCCTGAGATTTGTACTTAATGTACGTAAATGTGTAAAATGCAGCAGAAAATACTCATATCAGCTTCTTCCTTATTCCCAGTAGCCATTGCCCCTTCCCTGATGATGATGATGCGGAGGCGGGCTATGGTGGTTAAGAATTATGGGAATAATACAACAGAATTCCACACTTAGCTGTTGTGCAAATTTTGTTGTACGTGCGTCATCTATATAAACATTCAACTGCACTGAAGGTAGCTTGGGCGTTAATGTGCGTGAGTTTCTGTTCTGCTTCCTTCTGAGCTCGTAATTATGAAACACTCACGCATATTAAGCACAAATCTCACGCACATTAAACATAATACTCAGGCACATTAAGTACAAAACTCACGCATATTAACATGACGCACATTACGTACAAATCTCAGGCACATTGAGTACAAATCTTACGCACATTAAGTATAAACCTCACGCACATTAATCCACCGTACATCCGCACGGGAAGCAACAAATGCACCTGATCCCTTTCATATATATATATATATATATATATATATATATATATATATATATATATATATATATATATATATATATATATATATATATATATATATATATATATATATATATATATACTTTTTTTAGGTTTTTAAAGCAATTTGGGCTCTATTTTCTTTATATAAAATAAATACTATTATTACTATATATACCTATAGTTTTATTTTAAAAATATGGGGCCCCCAAAAATTAGGGTGCCTTGTACAGTCGTTCATATTAGACATGCTCAGAATCGGCCCTGCCAACTAGTAAAAAAATGAAATTGAGCACCAATTGTGTCCATCAGATCCTTTATGCCTTAGTATCGAGTTTTTTGGGAGGATGTCCAATGCTTGGGTTGTGGGCCGGATAGTCTCCTATATATAGGCACGTCTCCTACGGTCTTTATTGCTTCAGATTGTTGGGGAGGATGGCCAATGCATGGTAGGGCATGAAATTCTTATATGTGGTGGATCGTCTCCTGCAACATGATGTATGTTCAATAAAGCTGAATTATTTGTTATTGAATGCTATCAATTGTCTCCCTTCAATAAAATTAGCTTCATTACAAACACTTATCACTAGACTAGAAGAGAAACACACAAATGCATCCATTTGATAAATAATGACATAGTAAAATAGTTTTGAGTTTTGCTTAAGACTTAGAGTTAGATAGATTCAATATTGTATATATGGTATTTATAGTGTGAGTGTAAACAATATTTTCCATTAAGTCATATTATTGTGGTGCAAGTTTAAATAGGGCACTTTATGGCTACTTAGTGGTAGCATTAATGTTGTAACGGAAATAACAATTTTCGTTACAAAGCCTATATTGATGGCATATAAGGCTATATAAGTATAGGTCCTCCCACTGCTCTGGAACACCTGAAATACACCATCTATATTTTCCGGAGAACAAGTGGGAGACATCGTTACTCTGCAGAAATTTCTACTACGATTATACACAACGCAATACACAAAGTTGTCAACTATGGCTAGAGTTTTGCTCGATTCCTATGCTTCCGCTACGAGGTTAGATCATTACAATTATAATATTGTATAATTATTCTAACATTTGGTATCAGAGCCTCTTATCAATCTCTGATTAGTTGAATGAATTGCATGATATACATATTTTAGATCTAGTATATGTGCTTTCCTTTTTACGAAATATTGCAGTTGGCATGTACATAAAGAATGCTGAAATATTTGTTTATGCTACAAGAAGTACAATCCTAAATTGTGATGGATGTGTTCCTTTTAAAATGAAATTAAAGGTTATTTTTGAAATAATATCTACGGAACATTGTATACAATTTGTATATCTTGTACAAAGTTTTTCCATCATTTATGGGGGAGGCTTTAGTAGGAATGCATATGAAGTTACTAATTTCTTATTTGTTAAATACATATCAAATATGTATTTATTTGAGATACATGCTTCCTGTACGTTTATTTATTTATTTATTTAAAAAATATATATATATACCTTCCATGTTTGTGTTGTACGAGTTGCCGGATCTGTCCACCGTCGGAGCTACTCAATGAGTGCCTTTAGGAGCAGTGATGCAGTCTAACAGCGCCATGGGAGCTGCGACATGGTGATTAGATGAGGAAGGTGTTGGCCATGGTGGTGGTCATCACCGTCTATGTTTTACAAAGAAAGACGTGCGTCCGTGCGTCATTAAGTCACCCGGGCACCGTTGGGTGCTGTTCAACGACTTCCATGGTTGAATGCCGATCTAGATGTTTCTTTTTGTTGCTACTGTTTCTTCTTCTTCGCTGCTGCAAATTAAGTTAGGCAGCGCTGGTTCTGGTTTTGAACGGCACATATAGAAGACGTTGGAGCGGTGGTTCTCTGTCAGGTCCGGCGGGTGGCGGCGTCTCCTCGTCCGGCTAGGAGGAGATGGAGGGTCGCTGGTGTCTCCTCTATTTTTGACAATAGCGTAGTAGCAGCGCCTGTGCGGCGGGACCAGCCCTTTATTGTCCAGAAAGATTGGCTGCCATTGATTTCGCTATTACAAGGGGAGGAATGAGGTTGTTGTGGCTTCCAAGAGGCAGCAAAGAGGAGGCTTCCATCCTAGTGATTTCGCGGGCCGACTACGCGTGAGGAAGATGGTGCGGCGATTCATCATAGGGTGGCTTCCGGTGTGTACATTGCAGTAGATGAAAACGCATGGAGACGCCCACTGTGTTTGTCTGATCTGTAGTGCTTTGGCTTGGCATTGTCGTGGAGAAGGCGAGTAAGTATGATGAAGAGTTGTGCGATAATTTCTTTGGCCATCAAATTATCATTAAGGTTTTTTATTTTAAAATTGGCAAGTTTTGGAAAAGTTTTAATTACTCATTTTATTACCATTATTTTAATAATTTGTTTTATTGTTATTAATGGTAATTGAGTAATTATGGATTAATTGAGCATGATTTGGTTATTTTGAAAACCTTTTTCCATTTCAAATTCTATAATAATTTGTGCTAAAATTTGCTTTAATGCATGTTGTTATTGTTTTGGTACATTTTTTATGGTAAAGGTAAATTGCTATTTTTTGTGACTAGTTGTCATGATTTGATGATATATTGAGATGTTGGGTGATTGTTGCAATCGTTTGCATTTAACGACAGTCCATTGTTAAGGTAGTTAGTAAGGTCATAAAATTTTAGTCAAGAACCGCTTTTATGCCTTTATATCCGTTTATTAAAGTTGAAAATGTTGGTTATTATATTCTATTCAACATTATTGTTTTTCGGATTTTTATTAAGTTTTAAATTTTCCGAAAATGTTTTAAAGGTTTGCGGTGTGGTATTAGCAATTGTTTTTTCCATGTTAGATCTCCTAATTGTCATAATATTATGTTTATGGCTATTCATGGCAATGGCAATTTCATAATTTTGCAACCTTGCCATAATTTAATAATAATATTTTAATTATGGAGTGTGATTTTGAATCACAATTTTGGAAAATACATATGTTTATGGCTTTTTTATATTGCTTTAATTTCAATCTTGGCATAATATTCTCGATTATGATGTTAAGAATTATATTTTGTAATTCTTATTGAATTTGTTTATCCAAAATTTTATGGGAATAATGACAATATTATGTAGCATTTAATAATAATAATAATTATTATTGTTATTATTAAATATTGTTCGGTTTCAATTAAGAAAATTGATTATTCTGTTATTACTGTTATGTAATAATTATTAGAATTATTATAGTAATAACGATTATTGGTTTTTGAACCGATGGATCAATGTTTGTGCCGTTACTATCATCATTGATTTTGGATTGCGATGCCCACTTTGATTAAGTATGAATATTTGATTTTATATTCATATTTTTTGAGTTTGTTTTATGCATATAATTAAATTAAGTGCATAATATTATTGTTTAAATTATGCAATTTTGTGAGAATTTAATTCGTAAATGTCAACATATCATATGATTTTGATATGGTTAGAATTTATAATTTTAAACTAGTTCTCATAAAGTTTACTATATGCATTGAATCAATTTTGTATTGGGCCTACAAGTTAAAACTTTTCAATAATTGAAAAGTATATGGTTATTATAAATTCTAATTCAAATTTTATAATCCTTCAAGTTTTGGATTTATGTTGTTATTTGAATAATAGTTTTATAGCTCATTTTAAATTGTTATTATGGTGCACAATTTATTTGGATATGAGCATATTGAATTTCACATATAATCGTTCACTAGCATAACATTATATTTTATAGTTATGTGAATTTAATTATGCCTTTGGAATTGCATAAGTTGGAAATTATAATAATTCCTTGTTAAGGTGAACCTTGTGTGTGTAATAATAAACGGTAGTGCATTATGTTTAAGCACATTTAGACCGTTTAGAATGTTCACTTGAGATTAAAGTCTTTCCATAGGCGAACTATTAAAGATTTGGAAAGATTGCTTGTCAATTATGCCTTTAGTGTGAGAAAACATAAATCGGTGAAAAGTTTTTTGGGAATGGGCCAATGTGCTACTAGTTCCCTTGAAACATTACTCTGTCTAAGGAGTTGGTTATTTTTAATGAGGCTCCGTCCCAACCAACTTTCCTGGGAGTACACTTGGAATTGTTTATCATATTGTTGCATAATTGTTTTTTAGGCTTTAAAGTTGATGCCTAAGATATTAAGAAAATAGTCTAGTGATCTTATAATTTTGATTAATTAAGTAATATCTACGGTATCTCTGATTAATTGAAATTTTGTGAGATCACATACAATCATAGACGTATTGATTGTGATTAATTATATGATATAATAAAATTTAGCCCACAGGCAATTTTGTTATGTTTATATAATTAATTAGGGTAAAAACACCAAACTATGATTATCATTACAGATAGGAAAGTCAATTTATTTAACAATATGGTTTTAATATAAATAAATTGACGTCTTCTATCATAAAGTTATGATATATGTACATATTCAAAGGTATTTTTATGTGTACATTTTGTGGTATTAGTCTAGTTTCTTTTATGTGTATTTATTATGTATGGAAGAAATTTGGATTAATAGTTTGGTACATTAATATTCTTTTGTGTACAAATATCAAGTGATCAATACAATTTCATAACTGAAATCATTAAGTTATTTTGATCACTTTGTGACTAATTACATGAAGTATAATAAAATCTACCCACAGGAATTTTATTATATTAATGTAAATAGTCAAGATAAAATATTAAATCATATTTCTTAATTTACCCACAGGGATTAAGAAAAGGAACATGGTTTGACAGTTTTATCATAAAGTTGTAGATGGATCTAATTGAATAAAACTTTAGCCCACATGCAAGTTTTATGTTACTAGATTCTTCTATCCCCTTTGATAATAATTTTATCATAAAGTTTTAGTTGAGTCTAATTGAACAAAACTTTAGCCCACATGCAAGTTTTGTGTCACTAGATTCTTATATTTGATTATCATAAAGTCTCAGTTGAGTCTAATTGAATAAATCTTTAGCCTACAGGCAAGTTTTATGTCACTGGATTCTCCTGTTTAAATTGATGATCAAGATAAAATTTTATCATACCAATTTTAGAATTTATAACTTTAAAGGCCAGTTATAATTCTATATTATGTAACATGGGTTGCATTGGCAACACATGTATTTTGTTAACCTCCAAAACTTTAGTAACTTGAAATTGTTACTGTATGTGGCTTACTTGATTTTTCAGCCCAACCACAATAGAGCTTTTGAATTTGAACATGATATACTTTTGGATCCTTATTGGAATTGTACATATCTAGCCAAATTTCAACTAAAGCAATTTAATTTGTTTAAGTTGTTGGAAATTGTGTCTGTTACATGTACATATTTAACATGTCCAACTATGGTGGGGAATTATAATCCTTGTTAAATTAGTTGGACTTGAGGATCATTAGTGTGTATATCATTTATGCTTAAGAATAACTTATTTAGTGGGAGTAATGGTTTGATCAGTGGGAGTGATCATTTAAAAGATCAATAAGATGTCCCATTTGATCAGTGGGAGTGATCATTTGGAAAGATCATTAAAGATGTCTCACTTCAAGATTGCTCCACTTCAAGGATAAGACACCTTGCTTTGTTATTATAAAATCAATAGTTCAATGTGTTGAACTAACTACAAGTTGTGCAACATATTTCTGAAAATGTTGTAACAACATTAATAGTTTTTATTATAACAATGGCATTAAGTTTATGGTGAACTATCACGGGTTAGATTCTTTAGCATTTATTGGAGTTTTCATCTCATCAAATTGATCCTGGGCCATTAAGATTTAAAAGGTTCAAGATTCAATGTTGACAGACATAAAGCATGCAAAGACTCATGATGTTGGTTCATATGGATGAATCTTGAGATTTTTTTTTGTTTTTATGATGATACAATAATTTTGTTGTTTCATAAAGTTACATTAATAAATCCTCGGTATTGCTCTATGACATGAAAGTTGGGCTTCCTTCCTTTGTTTTGGAGATCATTTATAAGGTGTATGTTTAAAGTTCCGTTTGTGGGCTTAGACTCATGAATTTGTTATCTAAGTTGTTGGAATATGGACTACTCAATTATTATCTTTGTCTAAGATTAATGAGAGTAGGAGTGACAAACGTGCCAACTCTGAAAACTTAGCTGTCAGCGATAATATTAAAGATAATGAGTTAGTCGTGCGATATATTATCATTTTTGCTAATAGTTTCAGATCCCTACTTAAGGCATGTTTATAAGAATTTTAGGGATCATACAGGGTACATGGAACTTATTATGTGACTATATTGTACGTACATTTATGTTGTCACCTCTATGTAACTTGGATGGTTTCTCCTATGGTTATGTGCATATTTATTTGAGAAACATCCATAAGGTTGGACCAAGAGTAAACGTAGGGTTTATTCATAAAGAACCTGAGTTGAGAATCAAAATGCATGTGATGCATAGATGGTATTACTCACAGTTCAATTTAGAGGACATACCACTATGATTCATGTTTTTTGATATTCAACAAAGGTTGTGCCAATACTTGCACAAAATGGAAAATTGTAATATTTTCCACTAATATTGTACAAATGAAGTTGTGCAAGTTTATTAGGCCAAATTTAGCCATTGCGGCAATGATTAGTTTTGATAACTAATTATAATCAAGAATGAACATAAGGTTTATTCATTAAGTTTTGTTACCACATAAAGTACTTAGAGGAAAAGTTACATTTGTGGTCATAGTGGATACTACTCCCACTAAGAGGAACTATCTCTGTGGTTACATTCATGTTTTCTATTTCCTTAAGTTTATACTTGCACCAAGTGGGAGAATGTAAACAATATTTTCCATTAAGTCATATTATTGTGGTGCAAGTTTAAATAGGGCACTTTATGGCTACTTAGTGGTAGCATTAATGTTGTAACGGAAATAACAGTTTCCGTTACAAAGCCTATATTGATGGCATATAAGGCTATATAAGTATAGGTCCTCCCACTGCTCTGGAACACCTGAAATACACCATCTATATTTTCCGGAGAACAAGTGGGAGACATCGTTACTCTGCAGAAATTTCTACTACGATTATTCACAACGCAATACACAAAGATGTCAACTATGGCTGGAGTTTTGCTCGATTCCTATGCTTCCGCTACGAGGTTAGATCATTACAATTATAATATTGTATAATTATTCTAACAGTGAGTTCATAATATTTTATTCTACTAGTATTTTTGCTCGTGCGATGCACGGAATGGATTGAATATTTTGATTGATATATAATTATTTAAATTAAAACATCAAATATTATATAGTGAAATTGAATATATGGTTTGGATTGTTTATGTATTTTAATGTATGTTATCATTGCTTGAATTTAAGCAAATAATTGCTCAAATTAATAGCTAATGTGTAGATGTACGCATGCGGTGCTGTAACTTTGGAGATTTTATTTATCATTGTTTAGTATTTTTTTTTTTTTATAAATTAGGCAAATGTGCTCATTTTCTAGCAACTCAGTTATAGGCAGTGTTGCAAAAATCGGGCCAAATCGGCACCTAGGCGCTAGGCGGTCGGCCACCTAGGCACCATAGGCACCCGCCTAGGCGCTCTAGGCGCTGATTAATTGGTCTGGGCGCCCGCCTAGGCGCTCTAGGCGCCCTAGGCGGTCCCCAGGCGCCTAGAGGGCGCCTAGCGATTTTTCAACCTTAGTTATAGGAATGAATTGCTATCTTAATTCATTTGTATGGAAGATATATTTTTATCTAGATATATAACAATTTTGTTATTTAAAAAAAAAAACATAATATCACTGATTGTATTTACACATTATTAAAACCTCTTTATAAGATGACATTGGCAGTAGCAACACAATCTAGTCCATCATCGTCTATAGCTAATACATTCAGTCCATCAGGATGGGTGACTGATGGTAGAATATTAGTCAATTAGTGATCCTTTTATATTTTAAGTCAATTATTAATATCAGATTCATTTTTAGCCAATTATTCTTTTTTATTTTTAGCCAATTAGTCAATTAGAATATCATATGCAGTGATATTTTTACCTAATTTCCGTTCCATTTTTAATTGATGATGTATACTATTATTCTTGAAATATTTCCGTTCCATTTTTAATTTACATTTACTATTGTTTAAAATATACATTTACTATTGATGATGTAGAATATTATTATTAAAATAGTCTCGTCCAATTTTAGTTTCTGTTTCATTTTAATTAAAATGCACTGATCTCACCATTGATTTTTTCATTTTAGTCAATTATGTATCTTTTTTTATTTGCAATCAACTATTAATATTCATTTTCTTTTATATTTTCAGTCAATTAGTAATATCATATTCATTTTCATCCAATTTTTTTTTCAGTCAATTAGAATATCAGATGCAATGATATTTTTACCTAATTTTTGTTCTATTTTTAATTGATGATGTAGAATATTATTATTAAAATATTTCTGTTTCATTTTTAATTTTCGTTTTATTTTTAATTTACCTTTAAATTACTATTGTTTAAAATATGTCTTTACTATTGATGATGTAGAATATTATTATTGAAATATTTTCTTTCCATTTTTAATTTACCTTTACTTGATGTTGTAGAATGTTATTATTGAAATATTTCTGTTCCATTTTAATTTACCTTTACTATTTACTATTATTTGGGCGGGAAATAGTGTAAATAGGATTTTGTTTTTAATTATAGTATAAATTAAGGTAAGTATATATAATTTATTTTGTCCCAATAATATTATACCTTAAGTATAAATATATATATATATATATAGATTATCATAAAATAATCATAATAATTACACTGAAAAAGGTGAAGAAAATTACAAAAAATAATTATTAGGCAATAATATTAATAATTAATTATTAAGGCAATTATAATTTATTTTGTAATAATATATTAAAGGTGAAATTATAAATAATTAAGTTTCAATAAGTTTAGTTATTCCCTAAGTTAAAAATGATTAATAATGAATATTTTCCTATATTAGATTATGCTTATATATGATTTGCCCGTATTAGCCATCACTATATTAGATTAATATATAATTTTTTTAATATAATATATTATTAAATCTAAACATACGGTTAATATTTATTCAATATTATTACGAAAGTATTACAATTATGAATTTACAATTATAGCTTTGTATATGAAAAATATAGAAACTTGAATAGTCTAAATCAAAAATATTAAAAATAATGTGTCTACAGTACAAAATAAATTATATTTACTTTAATAATGAATTATTAATGCTTTCAAAAAGAAATAATGAATTATTAATATAATTGCCTAAAATAAATTTACAATTATTAATAATCATTTATGATAATTATTAGGCATTTAAAAAAGATAAATAAGAAAGAAGAAGAAAAACAAAAGAGGAAAGCATGTATAGATGTCATACAATATCTTACATAAAGCAAATTGATATAACATTTAATAATTACTTTGAAATCAAATACAGGAAATATTGTAGGAAACATTGCAATATTATAATTAAAAATACATACTATTATTTTATTAATTTTTAAAAACATCGCCGGCCAAATCACTCATTTTTTCTGGTCGGCGGTAGCGGCGTCCTCTTCAAAGGCAAAAACGGGATAGGAGTGAGAAAGTCCAGTCATAGTCGAGAAAGTGATTTTACCTACGTCCCGAATTAGGGGTAGAAATATTGGTGACCCTCAGCTGTTGATTCTCCACGAAAGCGGTGACCTTGTGCATATTACATGTCAGTTATAAAGTTGTAATACAATTTTTTAACAAGTGGTGGAAGAAGGGAATGAGAGAGTCATCTGTAGGGGAAAAATGGATGCAATATAAAATGAAGACTTATAATTTTTGTCGTCATCAACTCATTGTATTTATAGGTGAAAAATATGAGAATTATAAATTTGTAAAATTTCTCAAAAAGAAAGTGTATTTATTTATTTAAGGTATTGTCCTAATCAATTTATTATATTGATATTCCTAACCAATTCATTATATTAATATTCTTAATTAATCTTATTCCTAATTAATGCATAATATTGATATTACTAAATTTTCATTTTTTATTTGCTTACCAAATAAGTTTTATTAATTATTTGACTGATAAAATATAAAATATTTAATTAATTTGACACTTGACTACAAAAATTTAGGCGGAAAAAATGAAATAGGAGGATTTTACTTTATATATATATATATATATATATATATATATATATATATATATATATATATATATATATATATATATATATTGATTTCGAAGATCTATGTTAGTTGATTTTGTTACAAATATAGAAATTTTTTTTTGAAGACCGAAAAATATATTCACTACTGGAAATTATGAAATTTTCGACCATCTGAAAGTGATCTTAAATCAAGTCGAAAGCCTTGTTCCGACCACTTTTGGTATCCGGAAAAACCTTTAATTTGTTACTATTTCCAACCAATTTTTGGTATCAACTTGATTTAAGATCACTTTCAGGTGGACGGAAATTCCATAATTTCCAGTAGTGATTTAACGTATAACAACATCTTTAACCATTAATGAAATCGGATTTACTTCTTTTTATTGCAACCAATATAAATTTTCAAAATCTTTGACCACCTAAAATTCGTCACCACAATTTCAAATCTTAAAAATATATAAATTTTCCACATTTCTGCGTTGTCAATTTTTGTTTTAGCTAATTAAAATTTTGAAATTTTTTTGAAAAGTGAAAATTTATCTAAAAAAGGTGTGTCATGCGTGAAATCCGTTGCTAGTTTGTTCTTTGATTTATTTGAGTGTGTGCTTTGGGTGAAACGGATATTCTGATCTTAGTCATAAAAAATCACAAAGAGAGTTTTCTATAGTTGACTGGTTCAAATAAAAAATAAAAAAACAATAACTAACTCTCACAAGAGTGAACTTTGTGATTATTGAGTCAACTTGACTTGAGTTGCCCCAAATCACGGTTGTAAAAATCACGTCTACGCGCCGCCTAACCGTGACGTGTTTCCATTTAGGCACCTAACTCGGTCGACCGACTAGGCGCTAACTCGGTCGAGTTATTATTATTATTATTTTAATTATTGTTTTTTTTTTTTTTGTAATTCTAAAATCATGTGTAATAATTTTTTATTTGTGCGTGTGCGTGTTACATGAGACACCGGGGTGAGGGTGGGGATTTGATTTACACAGAACACATGGGGTCTAGTGGGGCTTCAGTGATATAATTAAGGTCATTCTGGAAGCCCCACCTCCCGGAACAAGGTAGGTCTTCGATTTACATTGAAGACATGGGTACCTGATAGGTGTCTGGTAGGGCTTTGATCCGATCCCCATTAAAAATATTACTAGAGTTTCATGGGAGATCTAAAGTCTAAAAAATTGATATGAGGTACCGAAGGAAGCAATAATGTATGTATATGTTGCAATCATCACACCCAACAAATAATGCTAAACATCTCATCTTCAACTACCTATATAGGATACACTGCACAGTACACACGCACACATATGTATAATCGCATTAATTTTTGTACAAATATAACACTCATGAGTTATTTGGAAGAGATTAGAGATGTATATTATTACTAGTTTTTTTTTTTCTTTTTTTATGCGTGATGTGTAAAAATAAATGCCCAACATTAGTATTCAATGTTAAAATCATAGTTATATATATATATATATATATATATATATATATATATATATATATATATATATATATATATATTAAAGGCTCAAGTGTCAAATCGCACCATGAACTAATTGCGATATGTCATGCCGCACCCTGATCTTTCATAAGTGATGATTCGATGCATAAACTAAAAAGTTTTGTCCGTCTAGCCTTTTTTACAGGTAACCTTCAAATTATAGGTAATAACTTGGTGATATGGAGGTGATTTGGCACTGACATGTTTTGTTTTGTAGATGTGGCAGCCATTTCAGCAATTTAATTGAATAACCCAAAATATGAGTTTCCAGCCATTCATTCGACGACCGAAGAGGAAGGCCGGAGGAGAGGTCCAGCTGCGCCACTGTTGAGTTCTGCCACCGCCGGAAGTTGCCAGCTTGCTCCTTCTAGCTGCCGCCGTCGACGAGGAGAGGAACCATGGAGTCGAGCACCCCGCCACCGCCTCCGATCTGCTCTGCTTGACGCCACCGCAACCGGTTGCCGCTGCTGCCTTCCACCCAGACTGCCCACCTGCTACGCTGGAGTGTTGGGGGAAAGGACATCACAATCTTGAAGCTAGAACAATAAAATAATATTCTGAATTTTCTTCTTATTCTTCTTTCTTTAAAATTAAAAAAAAAAAAAAATGCAGCTTGGTGATCTGATATTATCCGGCAAGCAAACTGGTAAACTGGGAAAAAGTAGCATCGAGTTCAAAAATCTAGCAGAAAGCAAATTACAAAACACCCAGAAAGTAGAAATACCTAAGAAGAACAACACAGAAAATATAAGAGGTTGAATCGCAACACTCAGCCATATCCACCACATGTTTGCTGCCATAAAATACTAGTGCATTTAATCCCACAGTTTATGATATTAAGTGACATACAAAAGATTTCCGTTTTCTAGTTCCAATAGTCAAAGGATGTCAAAAAAGAAAAAAAGATGGGGAAATGAAATGGCAAAGGAGACCAAGTGGTGGTGAGAGTGGAGAGAAATCAAAGAATAATTAGCTTAGGTCTGTGTTTCATTCGTTGGCTCAAAAGAGAAGCCAATGCTGCCATGGTTGCGAACAACCGGGGTACAGATCAGGGTCGCCCCATCAAGATACGGGCTCGGTCCATCTCAATCGTAAACAAACAAGCTACTTCTTTAATTTCCCAGTAATCACAGAAATTAAAGCATAATATCCAAGAAAAATACAAGGAATTCAGAACCAAGCATGGCTTAAGATACGAAAGATCTACTTTTCATGCTCTTCTGTTCTCTTGCATTTTCCCTAATTTGGGAGAGGGATGAAAGGGCTGTTGATTCCTTTTTGGCGAAAATTGAGAAATCATTGACAAATCAGAGAGTGGCAACCACCCTTTCAAGAAATCTCATCTCTCTGTTACCCTCATTATTCCTTTCTATACTTAGCTTAGGTTTGAACTAAGGTTTGGGTGGTGGAAAGAATTGCCCAGATCAGTGGTCGTACTGAACCCCCCAAGATAGCTTGTCTTTTGCACAGTTTGTCAGTCGCGATGTTGAATCTGAAGCTCTGGTAAGCCGACGGCAAGGATGGATAGAAGACAACTAATCACTTATTTGACCAAGCAAAGACTAACTAAAGAGAAAAATAAGCCCACATCAGCGGTTACCGGTGCCATGTCATCATGGTAACCGGGAAACCTGTAAAAAAGGCTAGATGGACAAAAATTTTTGGTTCATGCATCGAATCATCATCAAGGTGCGGCATGACATATCGCAATTGGTTCATGGTGCAATTTGACACTTGAGCCTATTTTAAATCACAAAATTTATAGTTGTAGACTTAATTATGGTATAATAATTTAATGTATATTGACCAAAGTTTAATAGTGTAAAATAATTTTGTCCCTTAAAAACGATAGTATAATGTTTATAGAGTATATGTACAACTCAATAAGTATAAAAATACGGAGACTACTAATCTTAATTCACTCTTATAAGTTTTTTAGATTTTAAATTTTATATATAATAATAATAATAATAATGTAAATCATTTTTATAAATTTGATATTTATATTTTAGGAAATAAGTAACTAAAATGTAAATGAAATACAATATCTACATATATTATACATTCTAATATAATATATCTACATATATTATTACAATTAAAGAATATAAGAAAATATATGGTGGATGCAAGTGCATAGTAACAGTAATGTAAATAGATAACGGAAGTTATAACGGTAGGGACATTGTTGTCCAAAAAATTATAAATACAATTTTTATAGCTCAATGTATATATAAAAAAAAAAAAGTAACAGAAAAAACAGACATAAATGAAGGGTACCAACCTTCATTTACACTTATTATATTTTTATATTTTATATTTTTAGATTAGATTATTATTGTACTTCTAAAAGTCTTATATTTTAATTTCAACAAAAATATTGTTAGGATCAAGCGCTTACCACTTACGTCAAAAGGAGGCGTGGCCTTTATCGGCCTTCGATGAACAATTCCCCTCCCAACACCAACTAGTTTTAACATGTGACCTATTTCTGATATCACTTGTCAAGATCAAGCGCTTATCATTTACGCCAAAAGCTATAGGCTATAGCTAGAGCAAAGACGCAACTTTATTTCTTTATAGATTGCCCCCACACATTTTTTAGACGTTGGGTGTTGGACGGCCTCAACAAATAGGCAAATTACGGTCCACACAGCTGTGTAGACCAGGGTCCAAAATGACGTCGTTGAATTTTATGAGTTATAATAATGTACATTATGAGTTAGAATAATGTAGTTTCTGAGTTAGAATAATGTACATTATGTGTTAGAATAATATATTTTGTGTTAGAATAATGTACATTATGTGTTAGAATAATAGAACTTTTGTGATAAGATAATGTACTTGATGCTTTAGAATAATATACATTATGAATTATAAAAATATATGTAGCCGTGAGTCGCGCGATTTTTTTTTTTTTTTATTTTTTACACAAAATGATGTTATTTTTTTTTTTTTTTGAAAGCTACTGGTTCTATTACATTGTAGTATCTGTTCATATACTTTCTCAACCTACTGAAACACAAAGAACCGAGGCACGAACTCATAATCTTTCAAATGGAAGTCCAACCCAGATACCATTAGACCACATAGTCCTGGTATATCTATGAGTGTTTAATTTGACAGGAAATGCGGTATTACGTACCTACACAATTTAACGTATCATGCCATCATCAGTAGAAAGCTCTCAACAATCATATATAGTGGCTGTATGCGGTACATCACACTATATTGCGCCCAGCAAATCAGCAATATGAAGGAGCTCGAAAAGTTTACAACTTTCGTATCTTTCTTTTTTCTTTCATTTGGAAAACATATTTATCAACAAATATTTTTTTAAATTGTTTTTTTTTTTTTTAGATTATAATGTACGGAGTAATAAAATTAGGAAAATCTTACCCCCAAAAAAAAAAAGAAAATTAGGAAAATCTATTATACTAATTGGCATCGATGCCTCTTGTACTAGATACAAGTAAAAATACTTTGAAAAAGGCCTTAGGTAATGTAAAAAAAAAAAAAAAAAAAAAAAAAAAAAAAAAAAAAAAAAAAAAAAAACATCCCGACAATACCTTATACAAACTCAAACATTTATCATTCACTTTGGGGCAGTACGTGGTGTTGTGGTACAAGATAATTAAGATGCAAAATGGTTAAATTAATGGTCTAATGGTACCCGGGTTGGACTTTCATTTAGAAGATTATAAGTTCGAGCCTCAGTGGAGGCGTTATTGATTCTTTGTGTTTCAGTAGGTTGAGAAAGTATATGAACAGATACTACACTGTAATAGAGCCAGTAACTTTCAAAAAAAAAAAAAAAAATCACAAAATCAAATTGTTCTGTGAATATGCATTGAAAAAAAAAAAAAAATTGTTCTGTGAATATGTTTGATTTATATGTATATTTACAATTTGGGTCACACTCCCATGAGAACATGTCTAGCTTCAAGAAAAAATTAATAATAAATCTCAGTATTACATCTGTATTATATCAATGTACTTTTTAACAAGACGGCGCATTTCTAGATAACTTTTAAAAATATCAGCGAAAAAAATAATTTTTAAACGTAAATTGTAAATTCTTCTAATCCCTAAGCAATAAAAAAGTGAACTATTAAACCAAACGTAAAACCAAAACATCAAATAAAATCAAAATGCACTTTGCAAAGTTCTCGGATTATCTAGAAATACACATTATATTGTTAAAAGTGCACATCTTAGTATTAAAAATGACATTCTATAGTTCCGGGCCGGTCCTATTATTTTATAGGCCCAGGACATGATAAAAGAAAGAGGCCCTACCGGATGTTAATATATATTTCTTATCTAAAATTTAAATTACATAAAGGAGAAAAAACTAATATCAAATAACATGAAATAATATTAACAAGTTATTAGCAATTTTGCATACACAATAACACACTAATAATCATGAAAATATTTCTAGGTACTTTTACAAAAAAATAATTTATAAAAATGAACAAACAATTTAAAACTCAAATAAGCTTATAAACAATAACATATATTACCTTGTAATAAACTAATAAAGTCAATAGTACTAAAAAAATTTATAAACAATAACATTTTTATCATAATAAATAAATAAATAATAATTATTATTAAAAATTTATAAAACAACCCTTACAAATAGAGGTGAAGCTAAAAGTATGAATAAAAAAATATATTATTTTAAAATAGTTAAGATTGTTTGAATAAAATAATTTAAATCAAAAGCATATTATAAATCATAAATCTTTATATATATATATATATATATATATATATATATATATATATATATATATATATATATATTATTAAAAAAAAAAAAGCCTTCTACTTTTCAAAATTATGATATTGTTTTCAAAATGCATTCTTTTATCGGACAAAGTACCTATGAGGTCCTTGTATTATAGTGTTTTGTTCAATTTAGTCCTTCTACCTTAATTTTGTTCAATTTAGACCCTGTACTTTAAAAAGTGAAACAATTGAGGACAATAGCTTATGTAGCACAGACATTATCACTGCCACAACATCATACTTACATGCCAACTCATATATTATTTTATAAATATTTAAAATTAATTATTTTTACCACCAATATATTACATTAATATATCCAAAATAAATACATAAATATTTTCTCACATCAACTATTGTCCTTAATTGTTTCAATTTTTAAAGTATAGGGACTAATATGAACAAAATTAAAGTAGAAGGACTAAATTGAACAAAATACTATAGTACAGAGACCTCATAGGTACTTTGACCTCTTTTATCTAATCTCACAAATCAGGGGGTTTTGATGACTAAAAAAATTTGAATAAAAAGCAAGAGATTTTAGAATAGTTAATGATTGTTTGGATAAAATAATTTAAATAGCAAGCATATTATAAATCACAAATGTTATTTAATTATATGTTTTTAGGAATAGTTATTTCATTCTAGAAAAAAAAATGTCATTTACTTTTTAGTTTTCAACATTTTTATATCTAGTCTCACAAATTTTGGAGGTTTTGATGACTAAAAATTTGAATAAAAAGCATATGATTTTTGAATAGTTAATGATTGTTTGGATAAAATAATTTAAATAGAAAGCATATTATAAATCACAAATGTTATATATGTGTGTGTGTGTGTTAGGAATAATTATTCCATTAACTAGGAAAAAAATAAAAGAAAAAAATACATTTACTTGTCAGATTCAACATTATTATATTTAGTCTCACAAATTTGGGGTTCTTATATTTAGTCTCACAAATTTGGGGGGGGAGGGGTGTGCAATCGTTATGCGTTGGACCCGTGTCCAGCATGCTTGCTGGACATGGGTAACAGTGCCGTTAGGCACTGTTATCTCTTTTTTTTTTTTTTTTTTTTTTTTTTTTTTTTTTTTAATTTCAGATCGCTTCGTTATAGAAGTATATGTTCATAATTTTTATTACTATATGTTAATAACTGTACATTCATAACTCCATAACTGTACGTTCATAACTCTATAACTGTACATTCATAACTCCATAACTGTACATTCATAATTTTCGAAGCTCTATGTTCACAATTTTAGAGCTCTATGTTCATAATTTTATCACTATATGTTCATAATTGTAAGTTCATAATGTTAGAGCTCTTTGTTCATAATTCGATTAATAACTGTACATTCATAATTCCATAACTGTAGATTCATAATCTCATAACTGTAGATTCATAACTCCATAACTATAGATTCATAACTCTATAACTGTACATTCATAACTCCATAACTGTATATTCATAATCTTCGAAGCTCTATATTCACAATTTTAAAGCTCCATGGTCATAATTTTATCACTATATATGTTCATAATTGTAAGTTCATAATGTTAGAGCTCTGTGTTCATAATTTCATAATTGCATAACTGTACATTCATAACGGCATAACTGTACATTCTTAATCCAAAAAAAATAACGCCGTTAACGGCAAAACGCGCGCGATTTTTTTTTTTATTTTTTTTTTAACTAAATGACGCGTTTTTTTTTTTGAAAAACGACGTCGTTTTGGGCCGGGTCCAGGGCATAATTTGCCGGGGGGTGTTTGTTGGCTAAAATCAAATAAAAAGGATTCAACCCCTAGTCCTATCCTATAGGTTATAATCCAAACATTTACCAACCGAACAACTTCAACTTTGCGTAAATTAGGTGTATAATATTTACATATTCCATATATTATATATAATATGTGGGCCCTGGGCAAGGGCCCAGCCCGCCTGCAGTATAGTGTTGAAAGTGCATTTTAAAGTTGATGAAACTTACAAAAATGTTACTGTATTTTTTTTTTATTATTATTATTTTTATTTTATCAAGAAATATGTGATTGCACATTATATTGTTAAAAGTATACCCCATAGTATTAAAATGTGTACTCTAATGCTCTATAGTGTTGAAAAGTGCATTTTAAAGTTGATAAAATTTACAAAAAGGTTACCAATTTTTATTATTATTATTTTTAATTTCATCAATAATTTTTTGGATTAATTCTTACTTTTCTCTTGGGAATAAGTTCTAATATGATTATTTTCCAATATAAGTTTTCCTTTAATATCTTATAATCCACTTTAATCTCAACCATTGAAAAAAACAAATAGATACGCAGGATCCAATCTCACGATTTCACCTAATTTACGTGTGTCTCACTGGATCCAATATATATATATATATATATATATATATATATATATATATATATATATATATGTATGTATGTATGTGTGTGTGTGTGTGTGTGTGTGTGTGTGTGTGTGTGTGTGTGTGTGTGTGTGTGTGTGTGTGTGTGTGTGTGTGTGTGTGTGTGTGTGTGTGTGTGAGAGAGAGAGAGAGAGAGAGAGAGAGATTATCATGTGTTTGGATATGATTATGCGATTATGAATTTGGATGTAATAATTATCATATATATTTGTTTATTTCTTATTAAATGAAGAATTACACACACACACACATATTATGGATCATATGCGAAATTTTCTTTAGATTAAAAAGAAAGGGTTAGTTTAATCACATCCATTGATCCAGTTAAGATCAGGGTCCTAAATGAAGACAATTAAAAAATACGGTAATATTATGATAAATTTGTGTAAGTTAGTTCAAATGTTTTTTTGTTTTTTGGGTGCACATATTTCAAAAAAAAAAAAAAAAAATACTCCAACATGATGCAAATTATTGGCCCTGTTTGGTAAAAAATTGGCCTATAGGCCAATTTTGACTTATTTGACCACTATTAATTGTTTGATTTAGTTAAAATATCAATATAAATGTTTGGTTAATTAACTTTTTGCAACTCCAAAAGGCTAAAATTGAAAAAGTTACCCCAAGAACCTTTTTCAATTAGCTTTTTGAGAAAAGAAATTATACCAAACAGCTAACAGCTAACATCTAATTTACTAAACACTTTTCTACAATTAGTTAGGATGCGTTTACTAACCGAAAACTGTTCTCTGTTTTCGTTTTCTAATTTTTCAGTTTTCATTCTCTGTTTTCTGTTTAGAAAACTTGTTTACTAACATAAAATTGTTCTCTGTTTTCTGTTTTCTAATTTTTTAGTTTTCACCTAAAATTTAGTTTAGATAATATTAATATTTTTGAGCTAATATTTAAAATATTTTTTTTTTTGGATATATTCATTTGAATGACATGTATATAAATATATAACTTTTACTTTGAATTCTAATATATGTGAGATTTCAATATCCGATATCTAGACCGAACTTGTACTATGATGTAACATAATTAAAAATATTCAAACTAATAATCTATTGAGTTCAATCAAAATCTAAAACATTATATAGAGTTTAATTCTTAATTTTGATAATGTAAATAATGTATAACTTTAAAGTGTAAGCAAATAAATTATGTTTAAATAAGTAAAGTAAGTAGAAAAGATAGAAGATAGTGATAAGTAAAATAAGATGATAATGAATGTAATCATAGTAAGATGAAATTAAAAATTGTTTGGCCAGGTATGAAGCTCTCTCAGGACAGATGGTAAACTACCATAAGTCTAGTATTTGCTATAGTAAGAATACTGGTAGTGAAAACAGGGAGATGGTGGCGCAGATCCTGGGAGTTACTCAAGCTCCGAATTTTGGGAAATATCTAGGTCTACCGGCTTTTATTGGACGGAATAAAAAGGCAGCTTTTGCATATATTGAGGATAAGATCAGACAAAGAATTGGCTCGTGGAACAAGAAGTTTTTAACGCAGGCAGGTAAAGAAATATTATTGAAAAGTGTAGCTCAGGCAATGCCTACCTTTTCAATGAGTGTTTTTCTCTTGCCAGTATCTGTCTGTGCAGCTATTGAGCGAACAATGAACCGATATTGGTGGGGAACAGGAACTGACCGAGGTATTCATTGGAAGGCATGGGATAGATTGCGTATACCCAAGAAATATGGTGGACTAGGGTTCAAGGATCTGAAGGCTTTTAATTTGGCTATGTTGGGAAAGTAGGCTTGGCGTTTCCTAACAAACACTGACTCATTGGTATCCCGGGTGTATAAAGCTAGGTATTACCCTAAACTAACCTTTTCAGAGGCAAATATGGGAAATAATCCTAGCTACTGTTGGAGGAGTATTATGGCTGCGAAAGAATTAATTACCGGTGGAGTGCGACGACGGATTGGGAATGGTGAATCGACCTTAATATGGAAGGATCCATGGCTCCAAGATGAGTTGGATCCTATGGTCCAGACTGGGATGCCATTACAGTTAGCAGATGCTAAGGTTGCGGGATTGATTGATCAAACAACTGGAACGTGGGATCCTCACATTCTAGCTGATATTTTTCAACCAAATGATGTGCCTGGAATCTTAAAGATCCCCATCTCCCCGGACTATGAGGATGCTTGGTATTGGTATGGAGATCCAAATGGATGCTATTCGGTTAAGAGTGGGTACAGGCATATAGTGGGCACATATAATACTACCATGGGTTTTGATAGATAGAATACTCTATGGCACCTCAAAATACCACCCAAATGGAAAATGTTTCTATGGAGAGCAATGAGCAATATATTACCCACCACTACTAATTTGCTTATAAAGAGGGTAGAAATTGATCCGACATGCGCCATGTGTGGATTAATACATGAGGATATAATGCATTCATTAGTGTTGTGTGACTATGCAAAAGCCATATGGAGCCAATCTAACCTTCCAATCCCCCAAATTGTGACAAACGTTTTTTATGATTGGTTTGGAACATTATTAAATGTTCTAGATTCTGATGCAATATTGTTTGCAGCTGCAATACTATACAATATTTGGAGGGCCCGGAACGATGCGGTGTGGAATGCTTACTTACCAATGCCGAAGAAGGTTGTAGCCACGGCCATAGCAGCTGGGAAGGCGTGGCAACAGCTGAGAACTGCTGCCCAAACGATGCATGTCACTGCCGAATTAAATGTCCCCCTTCCCACGGTACCGCCCCAACCTTTGTTGCTGCCCAGTTCGGCCGAAGTAGCGCAGCAGCAGCCCCAGCTCAGCATGGCGCAGTCATCTGCCGTGGAACACCCACCCCAACCGAGGAGATGTCACATCGATGCCGGCTACCAACCGTCGACCATGACGGCCACTGTTGGAGCAGTATTATTCACCCACACTGGCAACTATATATCAGCTTTTTGTGCACCTCCGCAAAATTGCTTTTCACCACTTATGGCCGAGGCTCTGGCATGCAAGGAAGTGTTATCATGGCTCAAGGACCGAGGGGAACAATCGGTTAACCTCTACACGGATTGTCAGACACTACTCAATTATTTGACATCAGCTACTATTCAGACAAGATCCTATCTTGGTTACGTCCTGAATGACTGCAGGAACTATTTAAATATGTTTGATTATTGCTCAGTTAATTATATTTCTAGATCGCATAATACTTTAGCTCATACTTTAGCACCAACTGCTTTTACATTTACACTACCTATGTACTGGGACAATGTCCCTCCTGACTCTATTATGATTCATCTATAAATACAACCCAATGGTTGACTTTCAAAAAATAGTAATGTGGTTATAGTGACATATAACTAAATAGATGATAGATGATTCTGTTTTCTATTTTGAAAACAGTTTTTAAGTGTGTTTCAGTTTTCCAGAAATTATTTTCAGTTTTGAAAATGAAAACTGTGTTAGTAAACATGTTTTCTGTTTTCTATTTTCCAGTTTCCAGAAATTCCCACAAATTTCCAATTAGTAAACGGTCCCTTAATGTTATCAACTATTTATACCCTCTAATTAACACAATCAACTAATAACTAACAGCTATCAGCTAACAACCATTTTACCAAACAGGGCCATTATCTTTTACCATTCTTGCTTAGAAATTCCTAAAAACCAAATTAAGAAAATCTAAACAAGAGATAGACAAATTTGACATGAAATAGCTAATGGGAATAAGTGTCTTTGAGCACTTATCTTCTACAAGAGACCAACTGGTAGACATCTTCACCAAGTCACTTATATAAATACATCTCTTCTTATACTTTGCAAAGTACAAATAGTTCAATAATAAAACTCTCTCCAAAATTCTTGCTCTCATAGATTTCATCATTAACTTACCGTATCAATCATCACATGAAAGAATAATTTGTTAATTAAATTATGAATAATTTTTATGAACCTCAATTCAATTCCAAAATAGGAAAAAAAAATTGAATTAGATCTTATGGATGACGATAACATGCATATTAACAAACAAAAAAATAAATAGCATAACTCAAAAAAATAGAAAGATTATAATGTATCAGAAAATTTTGAAATATAAAAATTGAAGATAGCATAACTCAATTTTTTCTTTGAAGAAAATATATCCGTCTTGAATTATTAATGTGTTGATTTTATTTATTTATTTATTTATTCGATGTTTTGATTTGCCACACTTTTTTATTTTTTAATCTTTTAATTGAATATATGATCATTCTTTCTAGTGAATACAGAAAATAAAGAGTTATATCTTTTCCCAAAATTCATTAGTGTTACTGTTCCTCAAGTATTATGAAAGCAAGCTAGATTTATGCAGTAAGTCAAAAATAATGGTCATCAACTTATAATATGCATTGCAATTATATAGAGATACAACAAATTACATCATCCCAACTAGTAAAAAAAAAACAATAAAATTGAGCACCAATTGTGTCCATTAGATCCTTTATGCCTTTTTGGGAGGAAGGCCAACCGGAGGAAGACCAATGGGGCTGTGAGCTGGATAATGTCCAATAGTTACGTCTCCTATGGTCTTTATTGCTTCATATAGTTGACGGGCATGGAATTCCTATAGGTGGTAGTTCGATCTGGTGGATCTTCTCCTGCAACATGATGTTCATTAAAGCTAAATTCTTTGTTATTGGATGCTATCAATTGTCTCCCTTCAATGAAATTAGCTTCATTACAAGCACTTATCACTAGAAGAGAAACACACAAATGCATCCATTTGATAAATAATGACATATATAGTAAAATAGTTTTGTGTTTTGCTTAAGATTTACAGGGCGTTTGGTTGAAGGGAATTTAAATTCTCTACCCACTTAATTCTCACCTAGGATCTGTTTGAAAATCATTTTCCGAGTTTCTGATGTTTGGATAGACAGAAAATGAAGTAGTCAAAAGAAAATGGTGAATAGTCAATGAAAAATGAAGGTAAATTTCCGAAAAATGTCATTTTCCATCTTCTAAACAAAACACACACACGCACCGCTGGTTCCCCTCCTCTCTTGCAGATCAGCCGCGCTCTCTCCTGTCCGGCGGCACGACTCGTTAGTCTCCGTTCACCGCAAAGTCGAAGCTTCCTTTGCAGGCGGAGGAGTATAACACGAATTCAAGAATGAAGTCGATATCACCACCACTCTCACGTTGTACTCCCAAGTTCTTATTGCCCATCTTCACCTCACCTTCTCAGTCCACCTTTCATAGTCGCCGCCGCTCCTCAGCCGCTAAAGGCACCCACTTCAAGACGCTCTTCAAGGTCAACTAAAACCCGAACTCCTACTACCACGTTAGAGCCCGTTACAACTCCGCCCACAGAAGCTTCCATCCCTAACAAAAAGGTGCCATCTTTGCCTATCAAAATTGTTGTTTTCTTCTGCATTTATTTAATGATAAAGAAACTTACTGGGGGTACTTGAAAATTGAAATGGTTGTTGCATTTTTCCTTAAATATAATGCGCATTCTTCGAACAGAAGAAATGGAAGCTGTGATAATGGTGGATGTTCTGCGCCAGGCTGGTGCTGAGGTGACTTTGGCGTCTGTGGAACCGGAATTGGAGGTTGAAGCTTCTGGGGGCACTAGACTTGTTGCTGACACACTAATTGTGAATTTTATATATTTTAAACAAAATAATTAATTATATAAAATTTTTAATTATACAATTATATATCATTTCCAGAAAATGAGTCAAACAGTTTTCCATTGTGCACCCAAACACAGGAAAAAAAATGACTTCTGGAAAATGACTCATTTTACAGAAGTCATTTTCCTGCTTTCCAAACGGACCCCTAATTTCAAAGGTCACAAAATTCTCTTATTTGGTTGAAAGGAATTGCAATTCCATGGAATTGAAATTCTCCATTTTCATGGAATTAAAATCCTATGTCTCCCTCTGCGATTTTAATTCCTGGGATTTTAAGAAGAAAAGAAGATAGTGATGAGTCAAAATTACTCATTCATTTTTTAACCTAAAATTAATGCCTAACAACAACAATGGACATTTTTGACTTTATACTACTTATTTTCTTTCAATTCCCATGTATACCAAACATTGGAATTGAAATTCATAGTAATTCTATTCCTCAAACACTGGAATTTAAATTCTCACTTTATTCCCAGTAATTCATCTCCCATGGAATTGCAATTTCTTTCTCACGTAATTTCCCATCTCTAACCAAACGCCCTGTTAGAGTTGGATAGATTCAATATTGTATATATGGTATTTATAGTGTGAGTTCATAATATTTTATTTTATTTAATATATTGATTTCAAAGATTTATGTTAGGGTCTGTTTGGAAACCCAGAAAATGACTTCTGGAAATCATTTTTTGGGTTTTTGGTGTTTGGGAACGCTGATAATAAAATAGTCAAAGGAAAATGCTAGTTAGTCAATAGAAAATGAAGGCTAAAATCCGAAAAATGACTTCCCCTTTTTTTTTGGCGGAAGTCATTTTCCATCTTCCAATCAACACACGCTCAAATCTTCTTCTCCCAAAAAATGATTTCCCCTTTTCGATTTTTTTTTTTCAACCTTCTTCACTGGTTTCTCCAGCTGGTTTCCGGTGACCAGTGTGGTTTCCAATCGGAAACCAGTGCAGTCACTGGTTTCCGATCGGATACCAGTGAATTGGTTTTCCGCATCGGAAACCAGATCTGGTTTCCGATGTGGAAAACCAGTTCCGAAACCAGATGCATTTTTTTTTTTTTTGATTTTTTATGTCAAATCATGTTGTTGTTATTTTTTTTGTACTGATTATATAATAAAATGCTTTTGCTTAATTTGTGAATTTTAATTTTCAAGTCTTGATTATTTATGCATTTATGTTGTTTCTAACATGTAATTGTGATTTCAAATTGTCATATTCGATATATAATAATTAAAATGTTTTAGTACGCCATTTTGTCCATTTTCTGGAAAATGAACCAAACACCAAAAGACAATTTTCCATCATTTTCTGGAAAATGAACCAAACACCAAAAGACAGTTTTCCATTGTGCAGCCAAACACAGGAAAGGAAAATGACTTTTGGAAAATGACTCATTTTCCAGAAGTCATTTTCCGAGTTTCCAAACAGACCCTTAGTTGATTTTGTTACAAATATAGAAAAGGCACAAGTGTCAAATAGACCCATCTACTACTGCGAAGTGCTCAATTTCCACCACGAACTAAATTAAGTGTCAAATAGGTCCATCTACGAGTTAAATTTGTTCAATTGACTTTTTTTACAGGTTAATAACAAGTTACCTATTTAATTATTAAAATAAATAAATAAAATAAAATATTTAAAAAAAAAAAAAAAGAATACAGCCACCGGCTGTCCGGCTCGGACAGCCGGTGCTGTCCAGCGAGCCGCCGCCCCGGTTCCAGGCCGTTTGAGGTCCAGATCTGGACCTCAAACATGAGGTCCAGATCTGGACCTCATATTAGACAGCCGTCGCTGTCCGACTGTCCTCGCCGGACAGCCACGGCTGTCTTTGAAATGGCAGCCACCGGCTGTCCTGTATTATTTTTTTTTAATAATTTTTAAATTATTTTGAAATTATTTTTTTAATAGTTGAATTGGTAACCTGCAAAAAAAAAGTCAATTACCTGCAAAAAAAAGTTAATTGAACAAATTTAGTAGGTAAGTGTAGTTAATTAGCCTTTAATTTAGTTCATGGTGGGAATTGAGCACTTGATAATAGTACATAGGCCTATTTGACACTTCTCCCTATAGAAAAATATATTTAACGTATAACAACATCTTTAACCATTAATGAAATCGGATTTACGTCCTTTTATTGCAACCAATAGAAATTTCAAAATCTTTGACCACCTAAAATTCGTCACAATTTCAAATCTTTAAAATATATAAATTTTCCACATTTCTGCGTTGTCAATTTTTGTTTTAGCTAATTAAAATTTTGATTTTTTTTTTGAAAAGTGAATTTATCTCAGCGTGTCATGCGTGAAATCCGTTGCTAGTTTATTCTTTGATTTATTTGAGTGTGTGCTTTAGGTGAAAGAGTATTGTGATCTTAGTCATAAAAAATCACAAAGAGTTTTCTATAGTTAACCGATTCAAAAAAAAAAAAAAAAATCAAGTGCATATTTGTGGATCAATGTTTATTATATGTTTTGTCTTCTTTTGACGTATAAACAAATTTATAATGAAATTTGTGAGATTTACAACCGATTTATAAATGTAATTGCTTCAATAACACTTAAGTTTAATAACTTCACCTTTTTGGTATCATAAATTGCATCGATTGCACATCTTTTTGCCTTCGAGTGTAGAACTTTGACCTTCAAGTGCACATATTTATGTATTCAAGTGCACATTTTTGTGCCTTCAAGTGCATAATTATGGGCACGCGCATTTATTATATCTTTTGCATTCTTTTCAACAACACATAACTAAATTTCTAATAGAAATTTGTGAGATTTATAAACGATTTGTAAAGGTAATTGTTTCAATAACACTCGAGTTGAATAACTTCCTTTTTTGATACCACAAATTACTTGATTGCACATCTTTGTATCTTTAAGTGCACATTTTTATGCCTTCAAATACACATTTTTTGTAGATTCCAAGTGTAATTTTTTTTTTTTTTTTATCATGGTAGTAGATATGTTATCATGGTCTATGGATTCAATGCCTCGTTATAAACATGTGCATAATATGAATTTATTATATTGGATCTTTGTATAGCTAATGTCGTATTTTAGTCAATAAACACAATTTTAATGGATAAAATGGCCTGGAAACTTAGGAGGTGTCTTTAAGCATTGGACTATAAAATCCTTGGCATCTTTAAGCATCCTAATTACCTACGAAACCTAATAATTCAATGGAGAAAATGACATGGAAGCTTAGGAGGTGTCTTTAAGCATTCTGACATAGAAGAGAAGGAATGGTCTTGCAATAATTTGTAGGGGTGTGCAACCTGTTAACTATTCGGTTAATCAAACCGTTTTAACCGAAGTTTTTAAAGGTTTATCTATTAATCGAATCGAACTATGTATTACCAAATTAACCGAATCGATATTTTTTCGGTTAATCGGTCGATTAACCGAAGTATTTTAAGCTAAAGTTTTAAATTTTTAAAATAATACCTATAATAATAAATTCATAACACAATATATAAACACAATACCATAACAATACTCAAACATAAAAGGGCAAATACCAATTTTGGTCCCACGAGTATTAACAAAATGACAATTTTGGTCCACATGTTTAATTCCTACCAATTTGAATCCACGATTATTGTTTTAGTACCAATTTTCATCCACGACTATTATTTTAGTGTCAAAATTCACTACGCCGGTCACTCATTCGTTTAAAACATGTTGAAATCTAACATTTTAAAAAGTATTTTCATCCTTTTCAACTTAAGATCTCAATGTGAGCATTAATAATGAGATTTAAGCCCTAAGATCGATTCCAATTCGGAGTTCTACTCCTCATCCTACTTTAATTTGAGAAGGAGAACTGTGAATTTGAATCGATATTAGGGCTTAAATCCTTATATATATAATCATGCTCAAATTGGGATCTTAATTTGAAAATGACGAAAATACTGATAATAATTTCATATTTCGGCTTATCCAAACGGAGGGATGACCGGTCTGATGAATTTTGGTACTAAAACAATAGTCATGGATGAAAATTGGTAAAAATTAAACACGTAGACCAAAACTGTCATTTTACTAATACTCATGGGACCAATATATATATATATATATATATATATATATATATATATATATATATATATATATATATATAATTTCGATTAACCGTTCGGTTAATTCGGTTAACCGATAGTTTCAAACTAAATTAACCATTAGCCGAAATTTTGCAAATCCTTTAACCATTAACATAATCAAATTGAAATTTTTTGGTTAAAAAACAGTTAACTGAACTTTTACCGAAATTTGCACACCCCTAATAATTTGAGAAGGAAGCATCCTGATTACCTCCAGAACCTAATAATTTGAAGTTTTATTGTAGCTAAGGAAGTAACAACTGACATAGAAGAGAAGGAATGATTTTGTAATAACTAGAAAATTATTAAACAACCTTTTGGGAAAATTAAGGGCCGTTTGGAAAGCAAAAAAATGACTTTTGGAAAATGAGTCATTTTCAGAAAACATTTTATTTTTTGTATTTGGCTGCACAACAGAAAACTGTCTTTGTGTATTTGGTTCATTTTCTAGAAGAGTTAATTCCAGCAATGGTCCTCTGACTATTGCAATTTTCCAAAATTGATCCTTGACTTTTAATTTAGACAAATTAAACCCTTGACTATCAAAATCGTTCCACCATTAGTCCTTCCGTGAAACTAATGTTAAGTAGACATTAAAAACAAGGACAAAATCGTCCATTCATATAGTGGCTCTTTCTCCCACCTAACTCAAAAAGTCAAGGAAAAATATTACTGGTCCGGCGACCTTCCTTGTACAACGGCGAGCTCCAGCGCACTTGGAACTTCCGACGACGGCAGCAACAGTTCAGGCGACGTTTGGGTCGACGGTTGAGCAGTTACGGTTACAAGGACAGCGGTAAACAAAGGAAATTGTGGAGTGGAGTTTCTGGAATACCAAGGCACTTCCTTAATTCAAATGGAGCTCTGAATCACCTCTTTCTACTCCACTATACCATTCTTGGATTCTTTTTCTTCTTCAATGGAATCTTGTTTTTCTTCATGGTCAGCAACCTTGATCCCGCCCCTGAATCTACCATTAACAAGAGGTGGAGGGAGTGCCAAATTTATTGCCATTTTGCATAGAAAAAGAAGATTCACACCTTGTAATATTAGGAGTATAAGTCACAAAGCCTCAGCCGCAGCTTTTACATACAGAAACTTTGTTCATTATGCTTTGGAAGAAACCAAACTCCATACCCATTTATCCCCTTCTCCATTGCAGGTACTGATTCCTAATCCAGACCCAAATTGTATTTCTTTGCTTATGCCCAAATGTGTTGTTATTTGGTTGGTAGTGTAATTATTCTAATGAGTATTTACGTAGCATCAGACCAACTAAACAGAAAAGGAACATAAATCTGCTAGGTATTTCTAGTTTTTGCTAACCATTCAAAGGCGCTGTTGACTCCATATGTTTATTGAAGACATTACAAGATTTGTCTGCACACTTGCTGCGTATATCTAAGGATGCACGTTGTTAATCAATTAGTGCTCGCCGTAACTGCTCCACGGTAAACAGAGGTCGCTGATTAGACCCAGACGTCGTCGGAACTGTTGTTGCCGTCGTCGGAAGTTCCAGCTGCGCCAGAGCTCGCCCCTGTACAAGAAAGGTCGCCGGAGCTCGCAGCTGTACAAGGAAGGTCGCCGGATCTCGCCCCATCGCCAACGTCAACGCTGTGCAGGAATATCATGAAAATCTCAAGTGTCCTATCTCACTTGTCTTGCCACTTTGCTGTGATTGAGGAGCCATCTTTACATGCTATGCACCAGTAATATTTTTCCTTGACTTTTTGAGCTAGGTGGGAGCACGAAAGAGCCAGCATATGAATGGACAATTTTATCCTTGTTTTTAACGTCTACTTAACACTAGTTTCACGGAAGGACTGATGGTGGAACGATTTTGATAGTCAAGGGTTTAATTTGTCCAAATTAAAAGTCAAGGACCAATTTTGGAAAATTGCAATAGTCGGAGGACCATTGCTGGAATTAACTCTTTTCTAGAAAATGATGTAAAATTGTATAATTAATTATTTTGTTTAAAATATAAAAAAAATTATAATAATATTATAAATAATAATATTAAAAAATTTAAAAAAAATGACGAAAACCAGAGAGTACAAAACTCTTTGGTTTCCGGCTGGAAACCAGAGAGCACTGCTCTCCGGTGTCTGGCCGGAAACCAGAGAGCACTGGTCTCTGGTTTCTGGCCAGACACCAGAGATAGTAGTTGTAGGCCAAAGTAGGCTCCGAAAAATGACTTCTTCCCCCCCCCCCCCCCCCCCCCCCCCCCAAAAAAAAAAAAGGAAATCATTTTCCTGAAAGTTGAGGTCATTTTCTATTGACCAGTCCTTATTTTTCTTTGGCATTTCATTTTCCATCTAGCCAAACACCAGAAACCCGGAGAAATCATTTTTCGGGTTTCCAAACACACCCTAAGTATTTTTGTCCCCAAAGAAAATATTTATACATGCATATATGTTCATGTGCAAATGGTCTTATTTTTCCTACAAACTATCCATATTGCATAATTAAAACTAGATAATTCCTAATTTGGTCACTATTTAACAGGGAGGTATACCTTTGTGTCAAATTAGAGGATTAAATTTGTGAGCATGACTTCTATTTACATGTCACCAACAATTTGCAATTTTATACACATCATTTTTGACATTATACAAGTTCATATGTTTTTTTTTTTTTTTTTTTTTTTTTTAAATTTGGCTACTGGTAGTATATGGTTTTTTTTTTTTTTTTTTTTTTTTCATTATTGATTAAATAGCCATAAGAGTTCTTAGTTTTTAGACTCTATTTTAGTAATTTTTGGCCACGTTTCAACTATTTTTTGGGCATTTGGTTGAGTTCGCTCTTGTGATAATAGTTATTTGATACGTGTATGTCTTAAATAGTTAAATGTTGATAGTTATCTCATATCTTATGTTTTAAGGGAAGCTATAGTCTTGAATTCTAAGTATAACATTGTCCAGAAGACTAAATAAAGCACTAATTTTTCTCTATTACCCCTTAAATCAAGACCTCAAGAATATTCATAGAAATTTAGTTGACAATGGTTATGGTTGTTTGATTTTTTAAAAACATTTTTTTAACCTTTAATGAGGTAAAATTCAGCAACCATTTTTAGATGATTGTCATGGGTTGATGGAGTTACCAACCATTTTATTTTGATTGATGGTCGTAAATGATTTCATAATATTTTATTGTTTTGAATTTATTGATTCCAATTTTCGAACATCTTTATTAGTTAACTTAGTTCCAAATTTACAAAATTAGATTTTAGTTAGTCGTACCAACATTTTACCACTACTGGATTTATTTTCATTGCAATCCACAATAAATATTCAATTTTTTTTTTTTAAAGAAGAACTTAATCATTAAATCACGATAAAGGCAGTTCACAAGAAAACTAGGTGGAGTATCAAACCACTCCCCACAACATGATTCTGAACAAGCCTCCCTAGCTACTAAATTGGCGGCAGTGTTCGCAGATCGTTTAACAAAACGGAATTGGACATCCTCAATCATAGATGTCAATTCCTTTACATCATCAACTAGTAAACCAAAAGAAGAATGAAAAGAAGAGCATGAAAGTGCATAAAAGACTGTTTGTGAATCCATCTCTACATCAACACATCCCATTCCCGTGTCCTTGAGCCAGCTTAAAGCCTCCCCCACACACATAACCTCCGCTTCATTGACAGTATAGGTGCCATTCAAACATATATTCTTTGCTGCCAAGAACACACCATCATGATCCCTAAGAACCCAGCCTAAACCCATTGAGTTTGTTGTAGTGTTCAAGGATGCATCCGTATTCAGCTTCAATCGACCCAACATTGGCGGCTTCCACTGTTCACACATCCCAGTCGTGCTTCCTGCATGGTCCTTAACATTAACAGAAGTCCAGTTTTTCCAGAAAGAAACGGCACGACGTAACATTATATTTGCATCAAAAGCTATTCCTTTCCAAACACTATCATTTCGACTTTGCCACAACCCCAGCATGCCATAATATACTTGTTTAAAGTTTCCCCATTCAAATTATTAATAAATGCAAAAAACCAATCGATGACATTACCATAATCCACACCCGATGCTGGCAGTCCAATTTGCCTCTAAACATTAGCAACTTCTGTACATCGGACAAAAATGTGGTAAGCACTTTCAGGTTCCGACCTGCACATATGACAAATTAAATTGCAATGAATATTTTTTGTTTGGAGGGAATCTCTAGTTGGCATATAGGAAGAAGCTAGTTGCCAACAGAAATGCTTGACTTTCGGGGGTACATCAAGATTCCAAATTCGAGTCCAAGGTCTGGCATCGTGAACCTCACCTTTTAAATGCCGGTAGCATGACTTAACAGTGTAGTCCCCTTTCGGCTCTTAAACCTAGTACCACGAGTCCTGTGGCTTTCGGACAGAAATTGGAATATTCAAAATTAAATTGGCATCCTGGGCATAAAAAATATTCCGAACACGATCGACATTCCAACCCGTTCCTTGTTCATTAAACAACGTGGCCACACACAATTCAAAAACCGCTTCACACACTGGTGTTGTGATGTAGGGTTCATCAATCGAAGGCAGCCAAGCATGCCTTCCGATCACCGTCTCTATTCCATTGCTAATACTCCGCCTACATCCTTCTCGCAGGACATTCTGAACCTCTAGTAAACCCCTCCAAATAAAGGATGAGTTACTTCCTGCTGGTGCATCAAAGTAGGAGCTGTTTGGATAATAGCGGGCTTTGTAAATTTGAGCAACCAAATACATAGGATTCTTGACTAACCTCCATGCTTGCTTGCCCAATAATGCCAGATTCATTTCCCTCAAAGACCGGAAACCCAATCTTCCTACACCCTTTGGGCGTGACAGACCATTCCAAGACCTCCATCTCAGGCACTTTCCATTACCCACTGTGCCAGTCCACCAGTATTCGTTCATTAGAACTTCAATATTCCTACACAAACCTTCGGGCAGCAGAAAAACCATCATCGCATAGCTAGGCATTGCTTGGATGACGTTTTTCAACAGCACCGCTCGCCCAACTCGAGAGAGGAACTTAGCATTCCAACTTCGCACCTTTGTTAGGATTCTGTCTTTCAAAAACCCCAAAATTTGTGTCTTTCTTCTCCCCACTAGCGACGGGAGACCTAAATATTTACCAGCCGTGTCCCCTTCCGTTACTCCAAGAATGTGAGTTACTGCATTACGGGCTGTTAAAGTAACATTTGCACTAAAGCATACCATGGACTTTTCATAATTTATGCATTGGCCTGAAGCTGTAGAATAAGTATCCAACACATATTTCATACACTGCGTTTCCTCAGAGTTTGCCCGGAGAAACAGAAAACAATCATCCGCGAACAATAAGTGAGATATTGGTGGAGCTCCCCGAGCTACACGGATGCCATGCAAACGCCCCATATTCATATACTTATCAATCATAACACTCAGCCCCTCCGCAACTAACAGAAATAGGTAAGGTGACAGCGGATCTCCCTGCTAGCATAACCCGCGTCCCGGTTGAATAGGGCCCAACTGTTGTTGTTCATATAGAATATGATAATTCACTGATCGAACCATCTCCATTAGAATATTAATCCACTTTCTATCAAAACCCATTTTACTCATTACAGCCTCAAGGAAAGTCCATTCTACCCGATCGTAGGCCTTGCTCATGTCCACCTTCAATGCAACCACCCCCTCTTTACCTTGAGTTTTCCGGCGTTGATAATGGTGAGCCTCGTAGGCTAACATTATATTATCCCTGATTAGCCTCCCGGGTACAAACGCACTTTGAGCATGCGATATAATCCCCTCTAGAAGTGGTTTGAGCCTGTTTGCACAAACTTTTGCAGCAATTTTGTAGACCACATTACATAGTGCAATTGGTCTCAAGTCTTTCATCGTATCCGGCACTGGCTTTTTTAGGATAAAAAATATGTAAGTTTCATTTGCCTTAGATGGGAGAGAAGAGGTTTGAATGAAGTTTCTACAGAAAATCGTTACCGGCTCGCCCACAATATCCCAATAAAATTGGAAAAACCCCGGGCCTAAGCCATCCGGCCCCGGCGACTTGTCCGGATGCATTTGGAAAACGGCTTTACGACATTCATCCATACTCACTGGTCGAAGTAACCTTGTGTTTTCCTGAGATGTTACCCTGGCAGTGATACTTGCTATAACCTCGGCCATATCCCCCTGCTCAGATGCAAACAAATTCTGGAAATAATCCTTCATGACTTGGCCAATATCCTTGTGTCCACCAAGTTCCCAGCCTCATCCCTCAGTTTCAAAATTCTATTCCTATTCCTCTGCGATTTCACCGAGTTATGGAAAAACTTGCTATTGCAGTCCCCGCCTTTATACCAGTGTTCCTTCGCTCGTTGTTTCCAAAAAGAGTATTGTTGTTCTAGAAAATGAAGCATCTCCCTCTCCGTATGACCATACTTAGCTATACTATCCTCATCTCGCCGACCACGTTAAAAATCCAACATCCTCCTGCAACTCTCAATGCGACGCTGGAAGTCCCCATTGAAAGTCTTTCTGTAACACCCCCGATTTTCATACCAATTTAAACCTTAAACATGCAGATAATTCTAACCATAAAAGCATACATAACGGAAGACTTAAACATGAAATAGATGGAAAACGTAGAGTGTTATGCCACGTCCACACAACGGTGAACGCACAGGCGTAAACCACATCAACATAATCTGTCTATCCAAGAACAAGGTCAACAACAATAAGTCTAAAGTCTATCAAAGGGCACACAGGCCAAAACATACTACATGACTGAGGGATCGATACTATCTGTCTCTAGACCGCGCTCGCCTACTCAGCACCTGAAAGAAACACATAAATATATGGGACGACGCCCGGTCAGCGAATGATGCTGTAACCCACCAATACATGTGAAATATCATACATAGATAGGATATATATATATATATATATACAAAATCGTTTGCGAAATGAGATATAGTATATATAAGTTCAAAGCCAAAATAGAAGTCAATCACAAGACTCAATACACTCACAACAAAGACAAGGGAACACATCCCAAGACCACAAGAAGCAATAACGACTCATAAGAACGGCTCAAGGCGTATTCTACCATCACACAGTAGAATATCACCCGACATGCATAAATCAAGAGAATAAGGACTCACACATTGGCAACACATGCCTTGGCAACACATGCCTTTGTGACAACACATGTCACAAATAGAGAAATACACAACAATGGCAACACATGCCTTCGTTACATCACCCATCACTAATTGATATGCCTTCCTTATGCCCGGTTCCAACCTTATGGCTACCCCCAACCTTATGTCTAGTTCCAACCTTTACCTCCAAGACCCCTGTACACCAAGTCCAACCTTTTCCCTCCGAGGATCGTCGTCCCCATCCGCCGACAAACCGCCAACAAAACCACCAATTCATAGTACACGAGGGTACCGATCACACACATGGCAACACATGCCTTGGCAACACATACCTCCCAAGAAATACGTGAACCCGACACACAGGTCACAAACTCCATAATCACGTCATGGCCACCACGAGGACCATTGCCGTACCTTGGTGACTAATGTCTCATAACATTAATCGTGCAATCCAGGTACAACCACACACACCCCAACACCATCACAGGGATCAATCAACGGATCACAACGAAGATATGAAACTGTTAGACAATTTTAAATGTCCTCGCAAGTGCACGAGTCGGTTGTAGTTATAGCGTGCTTTTAGCAAGGGTCGATCCCTCAGAGAATTGATACGGTGCAATTTAATAACAAGAAAATAATTGAATGGAATAAACTTAAAGAGTTTAACAAAAAGTCTGAATCGCAGAATAAATAAATTAAAAGTACGCAAGAACATAAATATTAAAAACTTAGGAACAAAAGGAAATCACAGGCAACTTAATAGATAACGGAATGATAAAAATCTAGAAACATGAATCAACTACAAGTGCGAATAATTAAATTAAAGTTCAGGAAGCTAAGTAAATAAATTACGAAATTAAATAGCAATTAAACTTGTAAAGCATAAGGAATGCATAAACAATTTGACAGGGATTAGCTCACTCAACCGTGTTCTCCACAAAGTCACCCAATAAATTAACAATAAACAATACTCAGGAGAATAGTTAAGAATTGTTGTATTCAACTTGTTGCCTAATAAATTGCAAAAGGCGAGATACTAACCAAGAAACAAATTGCTACCAAAAGAGATGGCCGCCGCCGTAAAAAAAACCTCCACCGCCAAGCCAATTTTATGTTGCCAATGAGAAAGATTAATCACGCTGCTTGCACCAAATTGAACCTGTCTCCGCCGTCTGGAAGCCGTAGGAACGGCCGCCGGAAATTGGTTCTGGGTGAATTGATGATTATCTCCCTTTGATTGCTCTCTTTTTATATTGCTCCGCCCCATCAATTTCTCCTTCTTTCCGCCATAGATTTCTCCAACCTTCGTACTAGCTTCGCAAACTGACCATTTCTTCCGGCTCTGATTCACGATCATCGCTGACCCTCTCTTCGTTCGCTTCTTACGATGGACTAGGAGGAAAACAATAATAATAATAATAATAATAATAATAATAATAATAATAATAATAATAATAATAATAATAATAATAATAATAATAATAATCTTATTATAGACCAAATATAACTAATCTACATTTATTAAACTCCTGCTGATCATGTACTACTAAAATTAATATTATTATTTTAAATTAGGATCAAAGAATTATTGGACTGACAGAATTCAAATAATAGACAAATTTAATAAAAACAACCTAAAATTGAATAACATTACTAAAAACTAATTATAGCAATAATAAATAAAAATAGATAAGAATTAATCAATTATTTGCAACTTAACTATAAAAAGATTATTTAAAATAACATAAAAAATAATGTTTATCAGAAACCATACTCAACAAGGAATGGATTACAATCCGACAACAACTATGATTGACACAAGTCATCATCCACAATAGGATAAGACAAACAACACACACGCTAGCATTTAAACATCGAACTAGCATGCTTATCAAATGGGTAAACCAAACATAGTTCCGAAGAACACACAAGACTCATGACAGTTCAACGAATCACAATGTTGAACACTTAGCACGATTCAAGACACCAAACCTACATGGATTCCTACCATATAGTTCTAGACATACAAAACATCAAGAAGACACTCAAATAGTTCCACAAAAGAACATCGGGAAGTCAAAAGAATCAGGGGGAACAAATTCCCGAACAACACCATATATGTACCCGCGGGTGGGGCCACGAGTGGACCCCCACCCGTGGTTCCGCCCGCGGGAACCAACGTCCCACACCACTCGTACCCCGCGGGTGGGGCGGCGGGTGGACGCCTACCCGCCGTTCCGCCCGCGGGTACACCTCTGTACCACAAATTATCCCTTCGGTGATTTTCAACACCAAGCTCAAATTCAAGTCCAAAACATGCCAAATCTCACCAAATACAACAAAATGACTTGAATCAAAGGAATAGCCAAGCAATGGCATACAAGAACCATAATAACAAGCTCTAGATATGCATTTTCACAAGACAATGCATCAACACTCACATTTCATAGCAAAATCACATGTAGAATCCAATAAATCATCATATAGATAAGAAAAATAGATTTTGTAGAGCATGGGTTACCTCTTGTAGACAAAAACCTTCACTTAAAACTTCTCAAAGCTCCTAACAAGGTCCACCTTCCACACCCACTTCAAGAACACACCAAAAGATCATAAAGATTCTATCTTTAAGAAAAGACAACTTAGAAGACACTAAAAACACAAAAGAAACATAGATCTTACCCTCCTAGATGCTCAAGAGTAGGAAATGTGGAATCTTGGAGACAAACTTTGAAGATCTTGGAAGGTCTAAACTTGGCTTGGAGAGAAAGCTAGCAAGGTTTTTAGAGAGAAGAGAGAACTTTTTGCTTTGAAAGTGTTAGGATAGAAATGAGAGATGTCTCCTAGGTTAACTTAGAATACAATCATGAAAGGAAATGTCCAAATTACCCTTTCTAAAATGAAGAGGTGTAAGGGAACAAGGGAACTATTCACAAAGCTTTAGGTACAACACTTGACTTTGGGTTTACTAGTCAATTACTAGTCCCCAACTATTGAATTTTCAGGAATTTAAGGAATTAAATTATCAATTGGATTAGGATTAATTACTTAATTAATCCCTTAATTGAATTTGGATTACGAGGTGTCACATCCTCTCCCCCTTAAAAGAAGCTTCGTCCCCGATGCTTGGGTACGACGAATTAAAACACACGATGGAACGAAACAACAATGTGACAAGAGTGTCAAAAACATCATCTTTGGTCAAAACTTAAAGGATTCAAAAGATATCGAAAGCAAGTAAGTGGTCATGTCATTGCAAAGATTGAAAGAAATAATCAACGGAGACATTGAGCATATCGAACTCTAAACCAAACACAACCACCAACTTCTATTCAACACCCAAGATCTAAACAACTAGCTCCTAGCACAAGCCACAAAGCTAACTACTCAACCCAACGAGCAAGCAAAAACGAGCACACAAGGTAAACAACAAGCAACTAGCAACGGTAACAACAACTTGAAGGATAACAGCAAGCTAAGAAAGGAAAGACGGGGTTACCACAACACCGCGCTAGAACGACACGCTCTCCGATTCGTCGGTGCCTTCCTCCGACTCGTCATCATCACCTCTTCAGCTCGAATAGGCCTCAATCTGATCTAACCTCTGATGGACGGCAACAAACTGCGTCTTCATAAAAGCGAAGCCTTCTTCGATCATCTGGTTTTGTTGACGAAGCAAGGTGATCACACGTTCCTCGTGCGTCATAGCATCGTGCTCTCTCTTGGTTCGGGCTTCTCTTCTCCTTCGGTTTTCTTCACTCTCCGGATCACTCTCCTCCTCCTCGGCAGCTTCTCCCGCCTCCGCTTCTTCCTCTTGGTCCCTTTCTTCATCATCCCCCACATCACCTCTCAAACTCTGGACTGCAAGGTTCAACTTCCCAACCGGGATCTCGAGCTCGACCGCCAACTCGTCTCTTTCTTCAGGGGTCTTCTTGGCAACTTCTTCAAGAGTGATGTAATCACCATCATCCAACTGGTACAAAATCCAACTCCGCAGGTTTATGGCATCCAACACCAACTTACCTACAGCCTTCGGTACACACCCTTCCACTTAACAAAAATCCAACTCAACACCATATCGTAAGGTAGGCTCTTCCGGTTGTGGTCACGGAAAAAGACCATGTGTTGCAACATCAGGGCAGGCAGATTAAAATTTACCATGTTCTTCAAACAAAAAGCAAAGGTGCACTCTAACTTTCCTAACAACCGACTTTTGTTGCTATTGGGCAACAAACAATCTGACACAAGCATTACCAAGATTCTTTGCTCGGCAGACAACCACTTCTTCTCCGGTCTTGAAGCTTGAGTGAAAACACTCATTCGGCCTAACAAATAACTCAAATAGTCCCGGTACCCCATGTATCCGTACTAATCCAAGAATTACCACTGTACAGAGAGACTCCCGTAGTGGTCAAACTTAAGAGCTGAGTTAGCCTCTTTTCAGACAGAACCACTTTCACGCCTCTCACATTAGAGGTGATTTCAAGTTTTCCCCCTTCTTTTGTCACAATCATGCAACAGTAAAACTCTTTAACCAAGCTTGGGTATGTCTCGGCCCTTATGGCGAGAAACCCATCTAACAAACCTTGATATCTAAGCATATCCAACAAAGAGCTAGGAAAGGATTCCGGGTCAAAAGCTTTAACTTCAAGAATGAGATAATGGGCATCCACCCATTCCGCTTTCCTTGCCAAACTTGACCTCCTAGGCATGATTGAAAGGTGATCCAAAGCTCAACAAAAAGACTAATTCTCTCCTCCTCTTTCCTTCTTCTCTTCTTCACTCTCGCTGCTCTCTCTCTCTCGCTGCACGGCTTCGACGAAGCAGACCGGTGGCGACACGATGGCTCCGATCGACGGCGGCTCTGGCGGACGGCGGCGGCGACAGGTCGGCGACGGGAAGGTGGTGACGGGTGGCAGGGGGTGTTCTCGGCTGTCTCACGGGTAGGGGAAGGGAGGGAAAGAAATAAGGGTTTTGGGATTTGGGGGAAAAATTGGGGAAAGAAGATAATTTAATTTGGCAATTTTGGGTAAAGTGAGAAATTATGGGTTAGATAGAATTAAAATTGGATAGGTTGTAAGAAATATAATTAGTTTAAGTGGTTAAAGGGTTGGGTTGGCAAATGGCACACTTGGGTTTGAAACTCAAGGCTTGCAATTAAAAAGTTACTTGTGTTTTAAGGCTTCACAAGAAAGGATTGGATTTTTCTATTCCAAATTCAAAGAACACTTGGATGAATTTAGGTGACTCTCCAAGACGGATAGATTACACGTAAACATATGCAAGGTTAGAGAATTAACACAAGCACAACTCATTTTAGAGGTAAACAATTAACTCTACGAAAGGCTTACCCCTAAGACTAAAAGAATCACGCATCAAGGGAAATCACAACAAAGAAAACAAGACAACTCAAACGGGAAACAAAAGTAACAAGGCAACGCACAAAAATAACAAGGAACGAGATGCGTTCTAAAGACAAGGGTAGGCTAGGAAAAGGATTACCTGCTATCTCCTCCTCCACCAAGCCCTCGGTCTCCGCCTGCGATCGTCCCATCACGAAGACTCTCCCCAACGGCCTAGTCCCGGCTGCTCCACGGCTCGAGCTACCTCCTGCTGCTCCACTGGGTCTCGTTGATGGCGACAATGCCCTTTGATTGGCTTGCTGAGGGCATTCGGCGATCTTATGTCCTCGGTCTCCACAACGATAGCACCGGAATGCATGACCATTGCAATCCTTGCCCGCGTGCTCTTTCCCACATCTATGGCATGCAAACTTCTTGACTTGACTCCCGGGCTCAACTCGATTTGGTCCTTGGGTTGGAGATGATGCATTCTTGGCTTGGAAGATCGGCCGTGGCTTCTTGAAGTTGGAAGAGCCTCCACTCTCGGTCCTCTTTCTTGCAAGCTAAAAAGATCCACGCTGTAGCTGCTGAACACGATACAAATCTGCATCACTCAGATATGCTTCCTTCAAAGAGCTCGGCCTACTCGCTATTAAGGCCTTACGTGCTTCGTAGTTCAAGCCAGCTACAAAATTCTCAACTTTGGCGAGCTCGGTAGGAACGAGCATCCGGGCGAACCGTGCAAGCTCTAGAAACCTCTTATGGTACTCAACCACCGATGAAGAACCTTGTTGAAGATGTAGAAATTCCTCATACATTGCAGCTCTAACATGCGCTGGGTAGAATAGTTCACGCATCCGATCCTTCAGAGCAGTCCAATCAAAGCCAGGCTCCTCGAGGCAAGCTGGGCCCTCGTGCACCCACCACAAGTCGGCCTCGTGGCTGAATTAGAACGTTGCAAGCTCTACTCTCCGCTCCTCTGGACAACCAACAACCGAAAAGATCTTGTCAAACGTCCTCAACCATTCCTCTAGGACAACGGGATCCTCTTCGCCCGCGAACGTCGGAGGTCGATGGCCCGATACCAGACGCCCTAAATCTCTCTGTCCGGCCGGCTGCGGAGGTGGCACAGGATGGTTGTTGTGCAACAACGCCTCACTGAGGGTCTGCATAGTCTGCGTGAGCTGATGTAGATTCTAGGCAAGTTGTTCGTTCGTCGGGGTCTCTGGTGTACGTGCACGCTGACGAGGAGGCATCGCGAAGCTTCTACAACAACAACACTGTTACCAACAAAACAACAAGCAAGTAAACAGCTATAGACAACACACAGCTCACAACGCGTCCTAAGAATCCTAAGCCTAAACACTTAGATTCTTATGGTCACTTTAAGGTCTCAAACCACACTTAGCCACATAGAAGTATAGACTCTATCATCCTAGGCTCAAACCTAGGCTCTGATACCATCTGTAACACCCCCGATTTCCATACCAATTTAAACCTTAAACATGCAGATAATTCTAACCATAAAAGCATACACAGCGGAAGACTTAAACATGAAATAGATGGAAAACGTAGAGTGTTATGCCATGTCCACACAACGGTGAACGCACAGGCGTAAACCACATCAACATAATCTGTCTATCCAAGAACAAGGTCAACAACAATAAGTCTAAAGTCTATCAAAGGGCACACAGGCCAAAACATACTACAGGACTGAGGGATCTATACTATCTGTCTCTAGACCGCGCTCGCCTCTACTCAGCACCTGAAAGAAACACATAAATATATGGGACGACGCCCGGTCAGCGAATGATGCTGGTAACCCACCAATACATGTGAAATATCATACATAGATAGGATATATATATACAAAATCGTTTGCGAAACAGGATATAGTATATATAAGTTCAAAGCCAGAATAGAAGTCAATCACAAGACTCAATACACTCACAACAAAGACAAGGGAACACATCCCAAGACCACAAGAAGCAATAACGACTCATAAGAACGGCTCAAGGCGTATTCTACCATCACACAGTAGAATATCACCCGACATGCATAAATCAAGAGAATAAGGACTCACACATTGGCAACACATGCCTTTGTGACAACACATGTCACAAATAGAGAAATACACAACAATGGCAACACATGCCTTCGTGACATCACCCATCACTAATTGATATGCCATCCTTATGCCCAGTTCCAACCTTATGGCTACCCCCAACCTTATGTCTAGTTCCAACCTTTACCTTCAGGACCCCTGTACACCAAGTCCAACCTTTTCCCTCCGAAGACCGTCGTCCCCATCCGCCGACAAACCACCAACAAAACCACTAATTCATAGTACACGAGGGTACCGATCACACACATGACAACACATGCCTCCCAAGAAATACGTGAACCCGACACACAGGTCACAAACTCCATAATCACGTCATGGCTACCACGAGGACCACTGCCATACCTTGATGACTAATGTCCCATACCATTAATCGTGCAATCCAGGTACAGCCACACACACAACATCATCACAGGAATCAATCAACGGATCACAACGAAGATATGAAACCATACTCAACAAGGAATGGATTACAATCCGACAACAACGATGATTGACACAAGTCATCATCCACAATAGGATAAGACAAACAACACACACGCTAGCATTTAAACACCGAACTAGCATGCTTATCAAACGGGTAAACCAAACGTAGTTCCGAAGAACACACAAGACTCATCACAGTTCAACGAATCACAATGTTGAATACCTAGCGTGATTAAAGACACCAAACCTACATGGATTCCTACCATATAGTTCTAGACATACGAAACATCAAGAAGGCACTCAAATAGTTCCACAAAAGAACATCGGGAAGTCAAAAGACCAAATACCGAGTCAAAAGAATCACGGGGAACAAATCTCCGAACAACACCATATATGTACCCGCGTGTGGGGCCACAGGTGGACCCCCACCCGTGGTTCCGCCCGCGGGAACCAACGTCCCACACCACTCGTACCCCGTGGGTGGGGCGGCGGGTGGACGCCTACCCGCCGTTCCGCCCGCGGGTACACCTCTGTACCACAAATTATCCCTTCGGGGATTTTCAACACCAAGCTCAAATTCAAGTCCAAAATATGCCAAATCTCACCAAATACAACAAAATGGCTTGAATCAAAGGAATAGCCAAGCAATGGTATACAAGAACCCTAATAACAAGCTCTAGATATGCATTTTCACAAGACAATGCATCAACAGTCACATTTCGTAGCAAAATCACATGTAGAATCCAATAAATCATCATATAGGTAAGCAAAATAGATTTTGTAGAGCATGGGTTACCTCTTGTAGACAAAAACATTCACTTAACACTTCTCAAAGCTCCTAACAAGGTTCACCTTCCACACCCACTTCAAGAACACACCAAAAGATCATAAAGATTCTATCTTTAAGAAAAGACACCTTAGAAGACACTAAAAACACAAAAGAAACATAGATCTTACCCTCCTAGATGCTCAAGAGTATGAAATGTGGAATCTTGGAGACAAACTTTGAAGATCTTGGAAGGTCTAAACTTGGCTTGAAGAGAAAGCTAGCTAGGTTTTTAGAGAGAAGAGAGGATTTTTTGCTTTGAAAGTGTTAGGATAGAAATGAGAGATGTCTCCTAGGTTAACTTGGAATACAATCATGAAAGGAAATGTCCAAATTACCCTTTCTAAAATGAAGAGGTGTAAGGGAACATGGGAACTATTCACAAAGCTTTAGTTACAACACTTGACTTTGGGTTTACTAGTCAATTACTAGTCCCCAACTATTGAATTTTCAGGAATTTAAGGAATTAAATTATCAATTGGATTAGGATTAATTACTTAATTAATCCCTTAATTGAATTTGGATTACGAGGTGTCACACTTTCCCCACCGCCAAACCTCATAACCACAATGGTCAATACGCTCCAAAACATCCAAGCCTACTGTTCGGTCCCAGCTTTGCGACACAATCTCGCGGCATCTATCCTCCCTCAACCACATGTTGTCGAAGAGGAAGCGTTTCCGGTGATTTACATTCGCCGTCGCCACTGGAGTCAGAAGCAGGGGCATATGATCGCTATATGGACAAACAAGCGAGACAGCCGTAGCTCCTTTGAACATAGTTAGCCAATCATCTGTCACCAGAATTCGGTCAAGCTTCTCTTCTACCATATTTGGGGTGCCTCGCGAACGTACCCATGTAAACTAGTTTCCATTAAAGGGGATGTTCTGCAAACCACAATCAGCCACTGCGTCACAGAAGCCATTAATCATCCACGGCGAGTGCGGGGCACGTCCCGTTTTTCAGTTTGGTCCATTAGATCATTGTAGTCCCCCATTACCACCCATGGCATCGAACCCTGCCCTGCTAGGTTGCGTAACATTTGCCACGCCTCTCGTCTTCATGATCTCTTGGGATATCCATAAAACCCCCGTAAAACGCCACATCGGACTTCCCACATCTAGGCTTATCGATGTGTCAATAAAGTTGCTGCAATAAGAATTTATTGGAAGATTAACAGTGTTGGAGCAAAACATTGCTAGTCCTCCGCTATGCCCCACTACATCTACTGTAAATACATTTTCAAAACCAAGCTGTACTCTTACAAGTTCCATTCTATGCTTGTCAACAAAAGTTTCTATTAAAAACACTACTCTTGGCCGCTTTGTGCGAACTAAGTCCGCTAATACTCGAATCGCCGTAGGGTTGCCAAGCCCCCGACAATTCCAAGATAACAGACTCATATTTCTTGGCGGGCTTGCGACTCAAGTCCCGCCGTATGGCCGTTTTTTTAGATAACATCATCACATTCCATGTCACCCTGCAGATTCATAGTGCCTGAATCCACCCTTTTCCGTTTCGAATCAACTGCCACATACACAGGTTGTGCCACACTGCCCAACGTAGCATCAGTTGGTGACATGCCCGGCGCCTTCCATTCTTTATGCTCAGTGTCTAGTTCTGGTGCAACCCATTTTTGGCCAACTGAAGGAGCGTTTCTGCGTGAGCCTGCCCGCAGCCATGATCCATATGGCTTCTCTGACTTCGGATCAAACCCAAGTGCAATCTTTGGACAAACCCTATCGCCATGGCCTATTACTCCACAAATAAAACAGTACGTTGGCAACCTTTCATACCTAAAATCAATAATAACCCATGTGCCATTATCCTTCTTCAATTTCATCTGTTTCTTGAGGGGTTTGGTGACATCAAGAAATACCCAACACGATAGTATGTTCGCATTAACCCTCCAAAATTCTTGTCATCAGTGTGAACAAGCTTGCCCAAAAAGAACCAATCGCTAAGACAACCGCATCAGACCTGAGACTGGGCGGCAAGGAATGTATTTGTATCCAGAACTCGGCATGGTTCAGTGGGATTGTTTTTGGATCATCACCCGCTTCTATCTTCTGCAAGACTATCAAGTGTTGCTCATATGGCCATGGGCCATAACCTAGTATCCTGTTCAGATCAGTTTCATGATAGAAACGAAGGAAGAATCGTTGTGGCTATAGCTGCTTCATCGTTACCCCCATTGCTGGCTGCCAAACAGATGCCATAGTATCTTGGAAGAAAAGAAACTTGACCTGCCTACTAGTGACAACTCTGCAAACTACATAATAACTTGTTTCAACATTCTCTGTGTTGACCTGGACGTTCGGCAACTGCATAGAGTGATCTTCGTCGTCGACATCTGCGAGTGTTAGGTTCGCACACATGTGCGTGATTTCGTTATCGGTGTCAGAAACCATGAAAACAAAGCGTGAAAGATGCAAAACCCTAGTAGCGTAGGGAAGAAGATACTCGTGCGAAAGAGAGAGAGAGAAAACCCTAGTAGCATTGTTGGCAATTAAGATAAAAATTATATTATATTCAATTTTTTTTTTACTAACCTAAATTTTGTAAGAATTTTAAACTTTAAAAAATCCATTTTTCTGATGGTCATTTTTTTTTAGGTAATTCAAATTTTGAAAATTTCTTGAGATAAGCAAAACTTTGATGGGAAATTTTTTAAAAAATTCCACTTCTACTGTATATAGTGATACATTATGTTTTAAAAATAATTTTATTGTTGTTTATTTTTTAAAATAATTATTGTGCAACGTTAAAAAGTCAGATTATGTTGTTTTTTTTTTTTTTTCACCAATAAACTCTATTACATTTATATTTACCTTAAAACTAATATCTTACTATTGTGCATATTTATATTTACCTTCAAACTAATATCTTACTATTGTGCATATTTATATTTACCTTCAAACTAATATCTTACTATTGTGCATTGTTTGATGATGATTGTTTGCTGAAAATTATAAAGTATTTTTAAATTTTAAACTCCAAATAAACATAATGTTTAGTTGTTAAGCATGACGTTTCGCGCAATGTGCATGCTCATAACCAGTAATGAAGTAATAATCAAGTAGTCTACAACTCATGCATTGCAATAATAGAAATATAAATAGATTCAAGATCAAAGAACTAATCCATAACAATCACAAAGTAATGCATCAAAGTAGCAAAGCAATAAGTAAAATTGCAATGAAATGAAATTGTAATGGATCGGACTTATCTTTTTTTTTTTTTTTTTTTTTGAAAATTGATCGGACTTATCTAATTAGAGATTAATCTTCAATCTTTGCTTCAAAAGTAGAAATAGAACTTGAATCTTACTAATGCTTGGAATTGAAATGTAAATTGGAAAAATGTAAATTGTTCTCGATATCTAAGAACTGGCTAAAGGAATTCTCAAAAGTGAGTCTAAAAGTCACAAGAGTCAACCCGAAATAAAATTTGATTTCTTGTGTCACGAGGCATGTCACTCCATGATGAGCCTCTTGACAGCCTTTATCATCTTGCGGATGCTTCTCTTCACAACCCCTCTCATGTCGTGATGAATGGCATGTAGAGAGCACATACCCCTTGCATAAGATTGCTTCATATATGATAGCACTGATGATATCAGAGATGACTTTTTGAAGTTTGCTTCACGTTCCTCGTCATGCTGTGATAATGCTCATAATTGCAGAGATGACTTTCTGAAGTTTGTTTCACAAGCTCCTACGTGCATGACGGAGCATATATCTAACTTTCATCTTTTGCTCCAAATTGCCTTTGATTTGCCCCTTTTTGCCTCAAAACAAGATAATGGTCCAAATTAGCTCATCCCGCACAATCTATCACATAATTGGCCACTTTAATTTAAGCACAATTAAATCACTTATAAACCAAAATTGACCAATTAATGCACCATATTTGTTGTACAATCCAGCACTTATCAAACCTTCTCACACTTTAGAACTTGCTTGTCCTCAAGCAATTCAAGCCTTGATTAAGAAAAACACAAGTGTGAGAGTTAAGGCAATTGAATTCACATTTTTCACAATAAATTACATTAACAACCTATGTACATGGATTCCATGCAATGTTTTCCTTGTCCTTACCTTGGCTTTGAACGGAGACACCTACTGACAAACTTTTAAACTAAAACTCAAAGGAAAAACCTTGGGGTACCCTAAATTTTTCCAATAACTAGCATGCCTAAGGGTTCACTTCTCAAACACACAACATTCAAGCATTAAAACCAATTCAATTATTCAATCTAAGGGTTTTTCATAATTTGAACCAAAAATGGAAAAAATAAAGACAAGTCATTCCAAACTTTCACAATTGGCCCCAAGACCCATTTAAGCAATATGATGGTATGGGTTAACGAGTTTTCCCTCTTTTCTTCTCAACTTTAAAACTTCCCTAATTTAAATATAACTACAAAAACACAAAATTTGTGTATCCTTCTGCACTTTGTTGCATTTATTTGTTTAGGATATAATAGCATATTCGGTTCTTACGAGATGGCCTTACCTTTCTTTTTCCCTCATAAAATCAAGGGTAGCTTAGACTCTTTTAGCTTTTTAAAATTGTCTCTTCTGTATCCTTACAATCTCCATGATTTTTTCTTGGGAGAAGGGTAAACGCACAAGCTCACAATGAAAGAAAACTCTCTTCTTGCCTAGTGCGACCTTTGCTAGTAAAGAAGAGTTTAAGGAAGCAATTAAAAATTATGCCTTCAAACATGGAAAATATTTGAGGGTTGTCAAGAATGATAAGGAAAGATTTATTGTTTGTTGTAGACATGTTTTTTTATCCTTGGAAGAATAGCTTATGGAAAATGAAAAATTCATTATATTGGAGGATCCTTTCAATAAAGGACAAACATGATGGTTGTACATGGAGCTATACCAATAGGTTAGCAAATTTTGCAAGAGTCGCTAAGAGATGGTGGAAGGAAATTAAAGATCATGATGATTGGAAGATGATCTAGTTTAAAAATAAGGTAAAAAGTTCTAATGGATTTGAAGTAAGTGAAATGCAAGCATACAAAACACTTTTATCAAACACCTTAATTGGTCTTTTACAGGGTGTTTCATGCACTTTTACAACCCATTTAAATTGCTTGTTGTTACTAAAAATTATGCCTACTTTGTATTCGAAATCATGATTTTTCTGATCCGATCCCCTTCCCTATATACCAATTAATAAGTTATTGGATCCTTTAATATCTAAGCTTGATCCAATGCTTTTAAGCTCATCTTTTGATTCTACAAAGTCTTTTTCCCCTTTCCATCAATTTCAGTCAATCCAACACTAAGAATATTATGAGTGGATGAATGACCAACATTAGGAGTTTGATCATCATTATCACTACCTTCATACAGTCAATAAACTCTTCCCCTATAGAAGTTGAGCTCTCAATCCCCCCACCCCCACCCCCACCCCCACCCCCACCCCACCCATAGTTCATTTACATTTTTAACAGTAATATCAACTTCATCACTGTCAAATTCAAGATCATCATCATTGTTGTCACTACCCTAGTTAGTTTCAAGATCCCTATTTGGCTTCATATCACTACCTTCATCATTGTTATTAACCCTAACCTCAAAATCATTTAGCTAATCATAGTCTTCACCTACATTCAAATTTTCAACTACTAGCATACTGTTAACAACATTAACTTCCTCTTCATTTGACAAATATCAATTAACCACTACTTTTTCAATATGTTGCTCAATTTCTATATGTTCAAACTACTATTTCTAGTTCCCTATTTTTGGCATTCCATAAACATCTTTCTCATAATAAGCTTCTTAATTTTAACTACATTGAACTCAGGGGCGGAGGGACATTGTAATTACAGGGGGCCTTGGCCCCCCTCCAAAAAAAAAAAAAAAAAAATTATTAATACTAATAGGGGGAGGATTTAGATGAACATAGTAATTGTGAGGCTTGGGGCCTTGGCCCCCCGCACCCCCCAAATAAGAAAAAATTGTTAATAGTATATTATTATTCTTCCAATAGTATATTTTTAGCCCCCCTCACCAAAGTACAAATCTATATGCCGTGGAATCGTGTCCACCTTATAAGGTGGACACGATTTTATGTTCATAATTACTGAACTATATGTTCCTAATTATAATGATATATATTCATAATTTTTGAACTTCATATTCATAATTATTGAACTCTATATTCACAATTACATAACTTTATGTTCATAATTACTGAATTATATGTTCATAATTAGAAAGTTATATATTCATAATTTTTGAACTTCATATTCACAATTATTGAATTTCTATATTCATAATTACAGAACTATATGTTCATAATTATGTTCACAACTCTATGTTCATAATTATAGAACTATATGTTCATAATTTTTGAACTATATATTCATAATTATGAACAGTTTTGAAACCGTGTCCACCTTGCAAGGTGGGTACGGTTCCACAGCATAATTTGCAACCAATGTATATGTACTCTCCAAACAAAAACTTTCAGACTAAACTTTTAAAATATTTAGCAACTGGCCTCTGCCAAAAAAATATGATTTCTTCTTTTTGAACATACACAATCATATATTGTCTAACAGTACCCAGAAGCCTCCATTTTGTTGTTTGGTGAATGGTGATTCGTTGTGGAATGACGGCTCACGGCACTTGATCATTGGTCACAACAAGTGAGATTGTTTTTAATTTTTTATCTATTTGATATAATAGCATTTGAACTAATATGCTTTGCCAAGCTTTGCAACTTCAATCTCAAGAAATATTAAATACAATCAGGGGCGGGGGGAAATATTGTTTGTTAGTATACATTGAAAAATAAATTGCAATACAATTTAGTATAGATTCATTTATAGATGATTTTCGTGACATGCAAGAAAGATGTTCTAAATTTTAGTAGATTTGTAATATAATGATGTAGTTTGGAATATATTAAATAAATATTAATATATTTTATTATTCTCTCTCAAATTGTGATTGGCCCCCCGCACCAAAAAATCTTGGCTCCGCCCCTGATTGAACTGTTCATATATACTTATACCAAAAATGAATTATTTCATTCAAGTTTGGACATCCCAGTAAAATATAGATATTTCCTCTCACATGGACCACACATTCACATAAACGACAAATCACCTTATGCCACATCACATTCACACATCTATCCAAATTTAGTATTAAGGCTTTACTACAACACATACAGGTGGGAGGTCGATTTGTGCCCAATAATATTCTTGAAGTCATTGTTTTCTTCTCCAAACGAGTCACGAACTTGGAAGTGTTCGTCTAAATAGATATTGTAAGTTTAGAGATTTTTTTTGCAATCTTTAATTTGAGGGGAAATGTTTTCGATTTACTATGCAATAAGGGGGAATCGGGTTAGAATGTAGCGTAGTACTTTATATTTTACTTCTTTGCACCTGGGATTTAACTCTATCAAGATAACACTAACGTCAAAGACCAAACTTGTTACTTCGCTGATAACTGAATGGTTAAAAATAAATACCGTTAAGTAAGAGATGTCAGTACTACGAGAAAACTCAATAACCAAATATATCATTTTCTCAACATTTATTTATAAATAATTAATACAATCAATTAGTTAAATCACCTATGAATAGATAGTACATTGTAACAGAATCAATAGTACTCAAAAGAAAAATTAATTAAATCACCTAGACTTGCTATTAGTTACAACTAACACAATTCGTTAACCGCTAATGTTAAAAAAAATTGTCTGCAAAATAACCATCATGAAGTACCTAAATAGCTGTTGTAGGAGTGATAATGCTCGTAATTGCAGAGACGACTTTCTGAAGTTTGTTTCACAAGCTCCTACGTGCATGACAGAACATATATCTAACTTCCATCTCATTGTTACATCTTTTGCTCCAAATTGCCTTTGATTTTCCCCTTTTTGCCTACAAAACAAGATAATGGTCCAAATTAGCTCATCCCGCACAATCTATCACATAATTGGCCACTTTAATTTAAGCAAAATTAAATCACTTATAAACCAAAATTGACCAATAATGCACTATATTTGTTGTACAACTCAGCACTTATCAAACCTTTTCACACTTTAGAACTTGCTATGCTTGTCCTCAAGCAATTCAAGGCTTGATTAAGAAAAACACAAGTGTGAGAGTTAAGGCAATTGAATTCACATTTTTCACAATAAATTACATTAACAAGCTATGTACGTGGAATCCATGCAATGTTTTCCTTGTCCTTACCTTGGCTTTGAACGGGGACACCTATTGACAAACTTTTAAACTAAAACTCAAAGGAAAAACCTTAGGGTACCCTAAATTTTTTCAACAACTAGCATGCCTAAGGGTTCACTTCTCAAACACACAACATTCAAGCATTAAAACCAATTCAATTATTCAATCTAGGGGTTTTTCCTAAATTGAACCAAAAATGGAAAAAATAAAGACAAGTCATTCCAAACTTTCACAATTGGCCCCAAGACCCATTTAAGCAATATGTATGATACAAATCTCTACTCATGTTTTGGGTTAACGAGTTTTCCCTCTTTTCTTCTCTACTCTAAAACTTCCCTAATTCAAATATAACTATTAAAACACAAAATTTGTGTATCCTTCTGCACTTTGTTGCATTTATTTGTTTAGGATATAATAGCATATTCGGTTCTTACGAGATGACCTCACCTTCTTTTTTCCCTCATAAAATCAAGGATAACTTAGACTCTTTTAGCTTTTTAAAATTGTCTCTTCTGTATTCTTACAATCTCCATGTTTTTTTCTTGGGAGAAGGGGTAAACGCACAAGCTCACAATGAAAGAAAACTCTCTTCTTGCCTAGTGTAACCTTTGCTAGTAAAGAAGAGTTTAAGGAAGCAATTAAAAATTATGCCTTCAAACATGGAAAAGATTTGAAAGTTGTCAAGAATGATAAGGAAAGATTTATTATTTGTTGTAGACATATTTTTTTTTTTATCCTTGGAAGAATAGCTTATGGAAAATGAAAAATTCATTATATTGGAGGATCCATTCAATAAAGGACAAACATGATGGTTGTACATGGAGCTATACCAATAGGTTAGCAAATTTTGCAAGAGTCGCTAAGAGATGGTGGAAGGAAATTAAAGATCATGATGATTGGAAGATGATCTAGTTTAAAAATAAGGTAAAAAGTTCTAATGGATTTGAAGTAAGTGAAATGCAAGCATACAAAACACTTTTATCAAACACCTTAATTGGTCTTTTACAGGGTGTTTCATGCACTTTTACAACCCATTTAAATTGCTTGTTGTTACTAAAAATTATGCCTACTTTGTATTTGAAATCATGATTTTTTTCTCATCCCCTTCCCTATATACCAATTAATAAGTTATTCGATCCTTTAATATTTAAGCTTGATCCAATGCTTTTAAGCTCATCTTTTGATTCTACAAAGTCTTTTTCCCCTTTCCATCAATTTCAGTCAATCCAACACTAAGAATATTATGAGTGGATGAATGACCAACATAGGAGTTTAATCATCATTATCACTACCTTCATACAGTCAATAAACTCTTCCCCTATAGAAGTTGATCTCTCAATCCCCCCACCCCCACCCCCACCCCCACCCATAGTTCATTTACATTTTTAACAGTAATATCAACTTCATCACTGTCAAATTCAAGATCATCATCATTGTTGTCATTACCCTAGTTAGTTTCAAGATCCCTATTTGGCTTCATATCACTACCTTCATCATTGTTATTAACCCTAACCTCAAAATCATTTAGCTAATCATAGTCTTCACCTACATTCAAATTTTCATCTACTACCATACTGTTAACAACATTAACTTCCTCTTCATTTGACAAATATCAATTAACCACTACTTTTTCAATATGTTGCTCAATTTCTATATGTTCAAACCTCTATTTCTAGTTCCCTATTTTTGGCATTCCATAAACATCTTTCTCATAATAAGCTTCTTAACTTTAACTACATTGAACCGTTCATACTTATACCAAAAATGAATTAATTCATTCAAGTTTGGACATCCCAGTAAAATATAGACATTTCCTCTCACATGGACCACACATTCACATAAACGACAAATCACCTTATGCCACATCACATTCACACATCTATCCAAATTTAGTATTAAGGACTTTACTACAACACATACAGGTGGGAGGTCGATTTGTGCCCAATAATGTTCTTGAAGTCATTGTTTTCTTCTCCAAACGAGTCACGAACTTGGAAGTGTTCGTCTAAATAGACATTGTAAGTTTAGGAATTTTTTTTGCAATCTTTGATTTGAGGCGGAAATATTTTCGATTTTTTACTATAATAAGGGGGAATCGGGTTAGAATGTAGCGTAGTACTTTATATTTTACTTCTTTGCCCTTGGGATTTAACTCTATCAAGATAACACTAACGTCAAAGACCAAACTTGTTACTTCGCTGATAACTGAATGGTTAAAAATAAATACCGTCATAAATAAGAGATGTCAGCACTACGAGAAAAACTCAATAACCAAATATATCATTTTCTCAACATTTATTTATAAATAATTAATACAATCAATTAGTTAAATAACCTATGAATAGATACTACATTGTAACAGAATTAATAGTACTTAAAAGAAAAATTAATTAAATCACCTGGACTTGCTATTAGTTACAACTAACACAATTCATTAACCGCTAATATTAAAACAATTGTATGCAAAATAACCACCATGAAGTACCTAAATAGCTGTTGTAGGAGTGATTCGAGCTCGTACTATGATTTACACCCTAAAACTGCATTTTATCATCCGCTCCAGACTACCATTCCCGGGGGAGAGAGAGAGATGGAGGCTGCAGAAGCGCAGAACTCATCGCCGGCGGCAGCCGGAGGTCGGTACGCTTTGCACCCGACCCGATTAGCGGGCGAAGACATACTCTTCTGCATTGATGTTGATACGGAATCCCTAGTCGAAATGAAAACCCACACTACGGCTGGTCGACCCTGCATCCGATTGGACGCCATCAAGCAAGCTATTCTCCTCTTCATCAATGCCAAGCTCACCATAAACCCCGATCACCGGTTCGCCTTTGCCGGGCTTGGAAAATCGTTTTTCTGGGTATCGTTTTGGCTCCCTAGAAATGTACTGTGTTTGTTTGATTTACTAGCTTTAATTTTAAACCTCTGTATGTCTTTAAGGTTTACTAAATCTCCTCTGTGTTTCTGCAAACTAAGAAATGGAAAATAATAGAGAGGAATTTCCCCTAGGTTTTATTTTTGCAGTCGCTGTAATCAGATTTGTTGAAACTTGTGGTCACAAATTTCAATTAAGAGCATTTTACCAAATCAACTGATCTTCTTGATGTTTTTTGATTTTGAAGCTCCGGAAAGAGTTCAGTAATGATGTTGATTCTGCAATTTCTGCATTCCGGGCTATCTCAGTAGATTCATCTTTTGGTCATGCTGACCTTACTCAACTATTCAGAGTGGCTGCTCATGAAGCTAAAAAGTCTCGTGCTCAGAATAGGATACTTAGGGTGGTGAGTCTTCTCTTAATTGTGTATCATCTTAACTCTCTAGCAGTTTTCCTTTTTGCTTATTTTTAAGGTGTTCAATAAATTAAAGTTTTGCTATTCTTGAAATCACTAGTGATGCTTCCTTTCAAGTGACAAGTTTCATGGATTATATTGGTTAACTGTGAATTGAAATTTTCTCACATCCTGCTTATTTCATTTTCGAGTTGAAAATGCACTTCTTTTACTTATGTCAATAAAGTTGCTCGATCCCTTCTTTTGTTATCATTGTTTTCCCTTTTGCTTGCTTCTCAATATCTCAGAAGTTTATCTATTTGTCAAAAATGTTCTCCCTCTAGTTGGAAGTTTGTCTCACTTTACTCCACTGACCATGGAGTTAATGAGTGATTACTTTATTAAATGAGTCTTGCTAACTTCTTAGTCACCCTAAAAAATGCTAGGCATGGAAAAGGAATGTAACTTATGCTTTAAAGGTGTATGACCTTATCCATAAGAAAACTATCTTCCAGAAATGAGAAAGATAAAAAGAAACCTCTGACTTTCGCTCATAACCAGGGTTCAATTCTAAGTAGCTGCATATGGTATCTGCTTTATGCATCAGAAATGCCTATCGAATAATGCCCAAAATGATCCATGGTTCAATGATGTGGTGCCAGAAAGTAAACACAAGCAGATTTTTTGTTTTTGCTTATAGAGGGAAATCTTGAGAATGTTTAGCTCATCTCATGTTCTCCCTGAAGAGTATTATTTTCTCCAAAATTTATACCTATAGCAGTTGAGTATGCATCTGTGTGTTCTAGAAGATAGTTTTTACTTTGCATGCCCCTGTTGTTTGATTGGTTTCTAAGTTTCTTTTCACTACGGACATATTTGTAGTATTCGATTTGTCAAGATCTATTACATTGCCATGCACTAGTAAATAATCAAGGTCCCTTTCTAAACATTACCATTCAACCAAGAGTCGTAAATTTTTAGTACTAAACCCGTTGAATGTATATCAAAAGATAATGTAGCAGTTGGTTTTGAAATTATTTTTTTATATTAAAAATCTACTTTGCTATAAAGCCATTAAGATATACATATAACATACCATCTATAAGTCAGCAAGACAGCAAGTCTTCTTGTTTTATTAAAGTTTTGATAAATTAAAAGCACTTGCATAATGTGAGATTACTTATTTTGGCTTTATAGGTGTTATATACTATGAGTGCAACGGAACTGATCTTACTTTCATTGTTCTAAGTTTTTCTCTTATTTGTTTACTGCATCTATTTAATGTTTGCTATATGATGTGATTTTCCATGTCAAAATCCAGAGCTTGAATTGAGTGGTTTCTCCCAATTCTTTGGTGTTTAGGATCTGCTGAGCTTTTAAAGTTGAGAATTTTAGCATTAGACTTGAATTTTTTTTTTAAAGGTAATAAAACATGATGAATTTTTTTTATCTGATAGTGTGCTAAGAAAATAGCATTCTAAGGACTAAAGGGATGAAGAGTTAGAACATAGCAAAAGAGCTAATAAAGCAGCAATTCTTAAAATCACACCAAATTTTCTTGATAAAACACTACAAATCTACAATATCAACAAAGATTTGACGTATGAAAGAAACAGGTAACTGCAATATTTCCCACAATTTCATATCTTCCTTTACAAAAGTTTCTCATCCTTTTTACAATAGAACTCTTAGCATAAAAACAACTAGCAAATGGAAAATGCTCTGTAACCTTATTTGACTATTAAACACTTACATCTTTGATATTAGACCGCATTTTCCTGCAGAATTTTCAACGTGAATATTTTAGTACAAATTTTACTTCTAGTGCATGACTTTTGTACATAAGGTTCTGGTAGGTTTTACTTTATAACACGGCATCTCACTAGTCACTATCCTGATACTCCATAATTCAAGGGTTCAATTTGGATGCTTCCGGTTACTTTTTTGAAGGGACATGATTGACATGTTTTTATCCTTATTTTCATATTTCATTTAATTGTCATTTGTGCATGAACTAACAGAAAATTCATTTGACTGCAAAATGCTAACACATAATTTTTTGGTCTTCAGGTTCTACTATACTGTAGGTCATCTGTACCGCCAACACATCAATGGCCTGCTATCCAGAAACTCTTCACTTTGGATGTGATTTACCTCCACGACAAGCCAGGACCCGATAATTGTCCTCAAAGGGTGTATGATGCCCTGGTGGAGGCCCTTGAACTCGTCACCGAGCATGAGGGTTACATATTTGAGAGTGGGCAGGGCAGTTCACGGGTCCTCTTTCGTCACATGTCTGTCCTGTTATCCCACCCTCAACAGCGCTGCGAGCAAGACTTTATCGACGTACCCAAGTCCCTGACGAAGAAGTCACCAGTGACTGAACCAATTCAGGGTGAAGAAAACGCTGTAGCGTCGAGCCAATAAAAGTTGTTGGATCAGAATGAGTTGAAGCACAGACTAGTATTGGTTCTCTGTTAAGGAGCAGTGTGGAGATGTGTAATTTTGTGAAGGAAGGATGTGAGTTGGTTTCACATTGTAAGGACTTTCTAGTAACAAAAATGTTCTAAGACTTTGGTAGTAAGTATTAAGTGTAAAATCATACTCAGTTGGGTGAAACAAAAGTTGAAAAGCAACTTGAGAAATTGTGTATAACCATAAACTGAGTCTATTGAGAAGCATTTCCAGAGATGAAATCAAAAAGCCTATCTTTAGTATGCAAGTCCAGGAATTGATGAATCGCAAATGTGCAATTTGTACTGAGGTCTTAATACCACCCAGGCCAGATTGTTTTGATCCCTAAAAAATCTAAATTGTGCTTGATGAAATAATTTCAAATAGTGAAAGTGCTTGATCAAACTGCAATCAACAAGTTTAAAGCTCAAACCAATATCTATCAGGGGTATACGTACTGGCTACAAATATTCAATTCAAGATGAATCCTCCTTCAGACCTCAGCTTTCAACTTTCAATGATATATGATTGGGATTTGGGAATGAGATGAATAATGCCTTTTATTTATAGTGCTCACAATGTCAGACTCTCACCTTATTTCAAACTAGACTCTCACTCTATCTCAAACTCTTTGATATTATCCAAAAGTTAATAAAATAAATATTTGAGATTTGAGATAATACAAAGACTTAACCAAAAATGTATTTAGTCACCCTTAGCTTATGTCGATTTTAAATTAATTAAGAAAATAATATAGCCTTAATTAGTTTAATTAATTGGTGTGTAAGCTCAAATAACTCACGCAATATTATTCTCAAATTCTATATTGCCAAATTTTCCGTGTCTACAAATACTCTATCTCTATTAAAGCAAAATAAAATAGAGAAAAAAAAATTCCCGCCTTGTGTGAATGCATTAATTATTGTTGTATTCTTTACTTTTTTAGATTTTCATTATTATTGATTAATAGTCATTCATATTTATTGTATATACATACACATAAATATAATAAATTGAAAGTTTAAAACATCTAATAAATTCGAAACAATTAAAGAGTTAAAATACCAAATTCAACATGCTCTAAAACTTCTTCCTCTTTTTCCCATCCCCACTTCTTCTTTTTCCACTGTTCTTACTAAGGAAAAAATTCACTGAAGAAGAACAATGATATTTGAATATGATTTGCAGGCAATATTCCTTTGAATAAACAAAAATATCACTAGCAATTTATAGTGTATATCCATCGATAATATTTCAGGCAATATTCCTTTGAAAACAAAATGATAATATTCATTTTTGCATTCACCTTGTGTAATATCTGCTATAGGTTTCAGATTCAAACCACCACCAAAATGTGAAACCCCCCGAGAATCAGCACAAATAGAACCGTCAAAATGGGCTTAGCCCGTCTCGTCCCATCAAAAAGATAGGGCGGACTTTTAAAATTTTATGACCAGGCCAAACTATCCAAATGAGAGGCGAATCGAGTCTAATGGGTCAACTAAAGAAAGTAAGGGAATCGTGATGTGCTTGCTTCCCTCGGAGAGCTATTTTATTAGGAAGATCATTTTTTATTGGTGAAGTTTTGGTCTAAGAAGAATAAAATTCTTATTGGGCTAGTAAGGAAGGAAGCATGATGACCCAAAAGAAGAGAGAAAAATAGTAAGAAGGTACTACCAACAAGATCAATTAGGCATAGTAAGTGAAGAAGAGAATAACAAAGGTCAGGACCTCTACTATACTATACTATAAATAGGCATTGTCTCGCCTTTAGACATTAATGTATGTTGTTCACTACATTCCGCCTATTTTTATGATAGACCAGGTCCCAACAAAAGTATTAGTAGGAATAGAAGCTTAGCATGAGTACGTAGAGTAATAACCTAAAACAACCGATCGACTAGCTTGATGAGGGATTTGGACCAAAAAGAAGCGACTAGCTTTTGGACTATAAGCGCAGCTAAAGGAAGGGCATTTAATTTAGGGCCAAAATTTCAATGATCATGATGTAATGCAGTTTAAAGAATTGAAACAACAAAATAAAATATGAAAAGGTGGATAGTTGAGTAGTAAATTATATAGCATTTTGTTATTGTATATTATAAATAATAGTAGATGGAATTAAGAGTTGAGTTCTGAAGCATTTGATCTGATCTGTCCCTGTGGCAGGGGTATTAATTATATTCTGGGAAGCAGAATCGAAAAGAATTAGGATATTCTGCCCCATAAAACAGAAACATTAAGAAAACATACAGTATCGTTAAGTTGTACTGTGAGCATGAATGAAATAATCATTATATTAATTACCTCAAACTCCGATCCACTCCCCTTTCAATTCATTTGGCTTATCACCAGTCTTCTGTCCACCACAAGCCTGAATTGCCTCCGATCCGCCTGCAAATGCTATTATATGCCATATCCAATCTCCATCAAACTTCAAATTAAAGCAATATCATTATTCATTACTCTTCTCAAAACATATATGTTACTTAACATGGAACTTCTTAACTTTACATTAATACACATAAAAACAATATATAAGTATTTATATCAATATTATGAAACATATACTCAAATTTCACGATGAAAAATTTGCTTTGCTTTGTTAATGTATTTAGGGAGAATTAGAGAAATTAAAGTTAGGGATAAAAAATTCATACAAAAAAATATAAATCAATATAAACAAGCAAATAATATAATGAAGTCAAAATAATATTATTTCAAATTTTTAGAGGAAAATTGTAAAGTTTAGGAGAGAGAAAAATTAGTAGAGTTTAGGTGTGAGGAAAATATAGGATAATGAAGAAAAAAAATTATTTTATTAAATTTAAATAGGTTTATAAAGTTTAAATAGGGAGAAAAAATAGAGTTTAAATAGAGAGAGAAAACATTCAAAGTTGTTAGAAAGAAAATTTTGAAATCTTGGGGTTGATGGTTGGATTTCAACTATTTATATTTGGGAAGGAAAAATCTACAAAAGTCCTAAAATTAAAAAGTCTACAAAAGTTCATAACTTTTTGAATACCACATGACTTTTAAAGATTTTCTAAAAATCTTAATCGAATACTACATAACTTTTAAAGACTCTTTAAAAAGCGTGATTGAATCCGCCTGACTTTTAAAGACTCTAAAAAAGTTTGAATTGAATACCTCCAAACTTTTAAAGTTCATAAAAGTCTTTAAAACTGTATAAAAGTCATGATTGAATACACCCCCCTTATGGAGTTAGAGTTCGGCGGTTCGCAAATCGCAATACTAATTACTGAGCAAATACTAATTTTAGTCCCATAAATATTAGTAAAATGACAATTTTGATTCAATTTTTATTCACAATTAGTATTTTCGTGTTAAGATTGAATATATCGGTCACTCTTTTTGATTAAAACATGTCAGAATGTATAACTTGTAAGGATATTTTTAAACATCCTATATATAATAAAGCTATATGGTCTTGTGAAAATTAAATAGTGATAATCAACATTTAATTTTCACAAGACCATAATAATATTGTTAATTATAATAACAATAACAATAATAATAATAATTGCAATAATAATAATGATAATAATTTCCACTGACAGTTTCTAATTAATATATATATATATATATATATATATATATATATATATATATATATATATATATATATATATTTACTTATTAATTATATTTATTTATATTTCAATTTCTACTGGCAAATTATTGTGTGAACGATGGTCCACATAATTGTATGGATCATGAATATTAAATACTTTTTAATATATTAAAAATACATTATTTTTATACTGAAAGTATCTTACATACATATATAATGTACCCTTATTTATTTAATATATACTTTTTATTGCATGCAACCCCAAAGTTCATAAGTTTGAAATTAATATATGGCATAGCTATGCGGCCTAATATTTAAGATTGTTGATGTGCATATTGAGGACTATGGAGAAAAAGATGCGTTATTCGCGGATTCATCAAATACTATCCAACAACACTCTCCAACTTAATTGACGTGAAGTAAACTTATTAACATTAAGATTATATTCTCGAATTATTAGTTCTCATCTTTTATTGATTACACACTTAATTCGATAGTATTTGGAAGAAAAAATCAATGTTCGAACTAAGATTGTGATTTTGGTCTTTAAAGGTCAATTGTATGTTGCTACATCTAGAGTTAGAAATCTCAAAGGTCTAAAAATTTTGATCCGTGGTGACTCTAAAATTGTAATTAAATTACTATTGTAGTTTACTAAGTTCTTAAAAATTTGTAATATTAAACACTATGTACTAAATTTTTAATATAGTTTAAGATTTGTAGTAATCACCCACCTTAAATATTATTTTAATTGTAAATATATTTATGTTCATAATTTTATCATAGGAATTCACACATAATAATTATTAAATAACAAAATTTTTATATATGAATAAACCTCATATAGGGTATATTTTTATAACATATTTTCCGTGCATCGCACGGGACAAATACTAGTTCATATATAATAATGGAGTACAAAGGCCTTGCCATATTTTGGATAGGAGTTCATACATTAATGAAATTGACATATTATACATGAATAGACGAAAATATCCTTATAAATTACACAATCCGACATGTTTTAGTCGGAGAGGTGATCGACGCGATCAATTTCGGCACGAAAATAATAGTCCTTGATGAAAATTTGTAATAATTAAACATTTAAGCATGTGGACCAAAACTGTCATTTTACTAACTTGTGTGATTAAAATTGGTATTTGCTCAATTACTAAATACTAAATATAATTTGAACATTTGACTACCCATTTGGAAATGCTAACATATGTGTCATCACACTACAAAGTAGTTGGTATGGGGACGCCGGTCGCCTTCTTCCTAAAGGAGGAGGCGACCAAGCGTCACCTCCTCAGGCGCCTTCTTCAACTGAGTACGATGTCGACGCCCGGGGGGGGTGGAGATGGGCCGGCCTTGAAGGCGACCAGTTGTCTTCTTCTTGGAGAAGGAGGTCGTTGGACGCGGTAGCCGTTTTTTTTTTTTTTTTTTTTTTTTTTTTACTGTTTAAGATGACAGTCAACAGTCGGTGATGACGGTCAATGAAGGTATAGTTACCGGTAACCTATTGATTACCTGCTAAGTGAACTTATTTCATTGATTTTATGAAGTTGAAGTACTTAATTGCATATTTTTAAAGTTTAAAGGCGGCTTACCTATAATGTTTAGGAGTGTATTTGACCATTCTCTTTACTTTTTAAATTAACAAAAAAAATATTACTCCGTAAACCATTTCTTTATTTATTTTCAGATTTTAATTCCCTTTTCAATACTCCATAGTACTCCGTATTTTTTAAGTTTTTAATAATAATTTTTGATGCAGTAAATTCAAAGTATAATTCATATGAATGATATATGCATATTTTAAATTTAAATATTGCACAGATAAAATACTGTTGCTAAAAAATGGTACATCTCAGAGTAATAGCATTTGTGGAGTCAAATATTGGTTCTGCAATCTACATAGGTAATATGACTTTTTGGATGACTTAATGATTCATGTAATAAACATAAATAACATGTTATAATACATTGACCAACCAAATATAATAAACAGGGTTGTAAAAATCGGTCTAGGCGCCCGCCTAGACACCTCTAGACCGTGGCGATTTCCCTCCTAGGCGCCCGCCTAGGTTACCGGCCGCCTAGACGTCCGCCTAGCGCCTAACTCGGTCGATTTGGCCGCTTAGCGTCTAAGTTAGTCGAGTTAACTCATCCATTTCGGTCGAGTTAACCCGATCGGCTCGGCCTATTTTTTTATTATATATGTGTGCGTGTGCGCGCGCATACATATATATATTATGACATATATACACTCGTAGACTAGTTTGATACTTTGAATCTTTAGATGATTGAAGTATTTGAGTATTTCATATTTGAGTATTTTAATTTTTAATATTATTATTTTAATGTGTTTTTTTTTTAAAAAAACCATTGTTTTGATGTTATGACTTATTGAGTTATCATTAATTCATTTTTTTGAATGTGTTATTTGATTAAATGTTGAAAACAACCTCATTAAAATTGTCAAAACTGCAAATCTACCACTGTTTTTTTGGCACCCGCCTAGATTCCGCCTAGGCGCTGTCCGGACGCCCGACTAGCGCCTACTGCAACCATGATAATAAATAAATAAATAATCAAAAAACATATCCACAGTCCACAGATCAATCAGTATAGTGAAAATGCACTTTAAAGAATTCAGTACAAATGTAAAAAAAAAAAAAAAAAAAAAAAAAAAAAAAGGAATCTGTAAAGGTCCATAGTTCAGTAGCAAATTATATAGCATATGCTCTACATTTAGCACACTCTTCTTCAAACAGATCATCATAGGAGACTGGCACCCGTATTCTATTATAAACAGACTGCCGTTGTGGTCCACTAGTCGACTCTTCCTGAAAATCGCACACCATATTAGATGGAACACGACCATCTGAAGCATTGGCTAGCGGTTTATCTGTCACTGTGCCAAGGGTATTCTGGGAAATAGCGTCTTTTGCTTCTTGCTTGATCAGGGGCGTTTTAGGAACTTGCTTGAGCTGCTTCTGCAATTGGTTGGGACAAAAACAATTGAACAGCAAAAAATTTAGCCCCATAAAACAAATCATCATACAAAATACGGAGTAACAACATTAAGAAAATAGTATACTTGTGATAGTGAGAAACAATTCTATAAAGGTTTGATAACAAAGATTCATCTCTAATTGCAATAAACTACTTGACCTTGTTTATAAGATGTATCTATGACTCTTCCGTGTATCTATTGCAGAAACCAGTACACCTTAGTACAACAAATAAAATAAAGGCACTTCCTATTATCATGGATGTGAACAAGCATATATCATCATTGTTTTACAAAGGATTGAGTACCAATTTCTGCAAATTTAGTACCATTGAAGTGTCATAATTTTAAGACGTTTTATGTGGAAAAAACAGACAGGAGTGCACGTGCATATTCATCTCAACAATGAAAAATTCAATGAGCCATACAGACATTGCTAAAGAGGGGAGTAAGATGCAATATTTCACCTCAAACTCCTTTCCCCTTTTCATTATATCTTTGTAAGCATTGGGCTCACGCGCTTTGATGACGTTCCACAATATCCCACCACCTGCTCTAAAGCGCCGGCCATCAGCAGTCTTCTGTCCACCACAAGCCTGAATTGCCTCCACCTGCAAATGGTATTCAGTTAGTACTTAGTACTAGTTTTATAGGTATGGGAATTGATAGTGTAACAAATACACATAATTTATTTTCTTAGGAATATAAATGTTAATTTTGGTACCAGACAAAAAATAAATGTATAATTTCAGCCTGCAATAACACCGAATAAGTTCCCCTTGTTATTGGAATATCAGAATTGCACAAGACAAAATCTGGACTTTAATATTTTAAATTCCCCAAGTAGGCAAGTATAGTTAAAAAGCAAGCCTAGCCATTCATAAATTTTTAGACACCAGCTTATGTATGAAAGAAGCTAGTTTATTTAATATATTAATAATACATGGCATAGACCATCACTAAAGAAGTTCAACTAAACAGCTCAACTCATAAATTTTTACTGACTTCCCTACTTAATCCTTTATTCCTTTCAAAAATTTTATCATTGCCATCCATCTCCTTTGGCTTTAAACATTTCTTTATTAACCTGTGCAAGGCTCCACCTCTTCTATTATATTCTAAATTGCTCATCAGAATCATACTTTTGTTGTAACATGTGTAAATTCATGACTATCTCAATCACCCAATAGAGCCAAAGTCAAGCCAAGTTCAAGGCACAAGAACACTTTTCAGGTCAAGTTCAAGATGGCTCAAACAAAAGTTTAAAAACATAACTTCAGTAATTGTGTAAAACCATAAACAGAGTCTATGCTAGAAATTCATTGGTGTAATTCCATTTCCATAAACAATAAGGAAACATCAAAATCCAATCTTATTTGAAAATACACAATTCAACTACCTTTAGAGTTTAGATCACCTTCATATCTACAATTTAATTTCACAGTTCCAATTTTGAAGTTCAATGGATAGAAACACTTTGATCCAAACAAATCATGTGGGTACTAATTCTTTTAATAACTCCATATAAAATCTCATCTCAGAGCATATAAATTTTTGAAAGTTCATAGCATGAAGGTTAATGGAATAAATATTTAAACTCTAATAATAATTCACTTTGTTTTTTTTTTTTTTTAATGAATTCCACACAATAATTTGCTCTGACAATTTTATTTATGGATATGGATTCCTCACAATAATTCACTTCGCCAATTGTTTTTTTAATTAATGCCTGCCCACCATAAGAGCATGTACGAACTCTGTTATGCATGACAATTTTTAATACACAGTGTATTACTGTGTGCATACTAATGAAGGAAAAGTAACATACTGCCAAATTATCTGAATCAACATATACCAATTGGACTTCATAAAGTGGTATAACCAAAAACTATCTTGGAAGAAAGGTCCATGGAACAGAAACCAATGAAATCACCTCAAATATCTGCGAGTGTAGGGAAACAACATTGATCATCAGAGACAACAAAAGAACAGCATAATATTTAAATAGATTAAGTCTGACCCCCTCACCTTTAAACTATTACCTAATTTTTTTCTTGAATGGTTGGATTCAGTGGGCGATTTAACACAACGAACCTCAGGCAGAACTACAGATGTTAAACAAGTTTTAGTAAATGATAGCCTTGATTTAAAAAAAACCACTTTGATTTTACCCATTTTGATGAATACCAGTCTCTAGGGAATAGAAGCTCACACAAGCATGAAGGTATTGAGTGTTGGGAGAAGAATGTCAAAATGGATATACATAAGTAAATCATTTAAATAGTCTACAAGTCACATAATTCCAATTGAAGATTTGAAGGGGGTGATAAACAAATGAACTTCACATCTTATTCTCGTTACAACTTAGAAAGAAGAAAATGGGAAGGTTACATAGCTACATATCTTTACACAATGGCTATTTTAGTTATCAGGCATTCATATGAAATAAAATACAAAAAGAGTTTCAAACAGAATGTGAACCTTACCTCTCTGACAAGATCACTGAGAGCTGATACACCAAGACATGCCACAGCGTTCCACACCAAATAAGATTTTTTTTCTCTCAGCCGTTTACACACATATGTAACAAACCTACAACCGAGAATACTATGAGATCAGAATCAACCATAATGTCCTACAAATGGAACATACCCCCCAATTTTCCAAATTAAATACCCAAGTTTCCTGAAAGAAAGGTTCTATTTTCTTTATCCACTACTATTACTAGATAGAAGGAAACAATCATTTGTCATATCCATGCTTTAAAATCACAAACCTGTTGATATCTGTAATATTTGGACCTTGAGTGCCTTTATTTCCTTTGTTCTTCCTCTTCTTCTTCCTATTCTTCTTCCTAGGGTTCTTATTCTTAGTCCCATGGTCTTTATCAAATACGTCCTCAGTTCCAGCCCTAGTTTCTTGTGATTCTATCTTGGAAACTACAGCACTATTTTCTCCCAATTCAGTCTTAGAAATCATCTCGACCAATTCTCCCTCCTCAAACTCAGACATCTTAATGTCATTGCCATCTTCAATATTCTCATGAAGGCCATTTGGTATGCCATATCCAATCTCCATCAAACCTATCAAACTGCAATGAAGTTCAAGCAATATATTACTCTTCCCACAACAGGTTAACACATGAAGAAACCTTCTTAACTTTACACTAAAAGAAATTGAAATCATCAAGAAACATTCAACTTATAAACCATTGCGTCAACATGAAAATCAGGTAACCATATCAGATCATCACTACTATGTTTCAATAAAAAAAAAAAAAAAAAAATCCATAAAAACCCTTACGCAAATGAAGTGTATTCAAGTACATACAAACGCATATATACACGCAGATGATACGTATATAAATGATAAGGTAGGGAGAAGATGAGATACCGAAGCGCGAACCTCTGGGAACGAGAACGTTGTAAAGCGGGGAGCGGCTTTCTGCGCTCTACGAAGACTGAAGAAGAACATATATTCGCACCGTACGGAGTAATATATGGAACACTGAAATTGGGCTTGATGAGGTATTTGGGCCAAAAACAACATACTAGCTATTGGGCTGTCCTAAAGGAGGTATATTTAATGGGCTTAACAATTGGGCTGAAGTCTAGGATTTACATTGTATACATTATACATACAATATGTCTGATTGTCAGCAACTAATATATACTCTATATATAAACAATATATACTGAAAATCAATAAACATAAATAGTTTATATATATCCATTTTAAGCATTACAATTTAAATGAGCCAGTATGTGTGCTATTGAGCATGGGTTGATAGTTCTTTTTTTTTTTTTTTTTTTTTTTTTTTTTTTTTTTTTTTTTTTTTTTGAAAACAGCATGGGTTGATAATTAATTACTTTTAATTTTGTTAATTATAACAAAATGTATTTAATTAGATTGATTAAATGGTTTAATAAATATTTAACTGGTCTAATTACCTGATTAAGAGTAATTGGGTGTTGGATTGTTCGGTCAAAAATGATGAAATATTTAATTGAGTTGAACTAGACCATTTGAATTAATTGGAATATCTAATTGGTGGTTTTGACTTGGTTTTAGCCCATCAGGAATATACGAGCAAATTATACTGTCATCCGTATGCACCATGCATGGTGCATACGGATGCAAAAACGACGTAGTTTTATTAAAAACGCGCGTCTCACTTTTTTTGAAAAAATCAATATGTCGATTGTATTAATTGATGAAAGCTATAATAGCATCAGGAGGGATAGACTCCCAATAAATAGAATTTTCCTGTGTAAAAGCTAACGAAGCTAAAGTATGCGCATGTATATTAAACTGTCTAGGCACATAGCTTAACGAAACAGAACTAAATAAGGACATCATTGTCTTGCACTGATCAATTACTAACCCAACGTACGAGTGAACGGGCGTAGTTTGGTGATGTATAGCAGCGCGCAGAACCATACAATCCGTGAGCAGCTCGGCTGAATTTATACTCCTTTCTAGTAACCAGGACAGTGCCTCTTTAAAAGCCACTGCCTCTGCCATGAGTGGTGAGAAACAAATAGGTGATCTGCCATTCTTAGCTGCCACAAACGAGCCACCGGGGTCCAATAACACAATCCCATACGTAGCCTCCTCGGTTTCTTGCTGAAATCCCGCATCCATATAGCATCGCATGTGATTGCCAGGCAACACCGGTTCGGATTGTGTCCGTATTCCCTCTCTCGCCGCACGGCCGTGTACTGCACCATAAGCATTCAACAAGGTTGCCGCCCCCTTCACCACGGCCTGCGGCCGTGTCATGGCCCCTTCCCACACTGCCGAATTGCGGCTTCTCCAAATATTGTACAGAACACCCACCAACAGTTGTGTTTGTTCCTCTGTCAGAATTGACATAGCCCCGGCTAACCATTCCGCAAAAGAATCTGTAATAATATTTGTGATAGGTAATTGTGTTATATTCCAAACTAATACAGAATATTCACAATAAACTAATGCATGCAACACATCTTCATTATTAAATCTGCACATAGGGCATGTCGAGTCAACCTCCACCCTCTTATTAATTAGATTTGTGGTAGTAGGCAAAATATCACAAACTGCTCTCCACAAAAAAGTCTTTCATTTTGGTGGTACTTTCAATTTCCACATTTTAACCCATTTATCAAATCACCTGGGTTATTCTCATAATCCCCAACAATACGCTTGTAGGCATTCTTTACTGAATAAATACCTTTTGGGTCACCCATCCAGTACCATGAGTCATCATACCCAGGGCTAACAGGAATCATAACTATTCTGCTCACATCCTCTGGGATAAATAAATCAGATAAAATATGTGGATCCCATGTTTGTGTTTGTGGGTCAATCAAACCTGCTACCCGTGCATCTCTCAACTCCTCAGGCATAATTGTTTGTATTAAGGGACTTGGATTATCCTGGAGCCATGGGTGTCCCCAAATAAGAGTTGTTTCCCCATTTCCAATCCTGCGTCTTATCCCAGCTACCACTATTGGATGTGCTGCCATAATACTTCTCCAACAAAAACTTGGGCAATTACCAATAGTAGCATCAACAAAACTAGAAGTGGGGTAATACCTGGCTTTATATATTCTTGCCACCAGAGACTCTGGATTTGTCAAAAAGCGTCATGCTTGCTTGCCCAGCATAGCTAAATTAAAAGCCCTCAACTCCTTGAAACCCAAACCACCAAACTTATTGGGGATACATAACTTATCTCATGCTTTCCAGTGAATCCCCTTATCCCTGCCACTTCCCCACCAGTATCTATTCATGGCCCTCTCAATGGATTGACAAATTGTTTCAGGTAGCAAAAAAACACTCATTGAAAAAGTTGGCATAGATTGTGCCACACTTTTCAATAAAACTTCCTTACCAGCCTGAGACAATAATTTTGTGTTCCACGATCCAATTCTCTGCCTGATTTTTTCCTCCACATAGGAAAAAACTGCTCTTTTATTTCTGCCCACAAACGATGGGAGGCCCAGATATTTTCCAAAATTACTCGCCTGCACCACCTGAAGGCAGCTCGCCACCTGTGTTCTGGCCATGTGTTGGGTATTACGACTAAAACATATATTTGACTTGTTATAATTCACAACCTGTCCAGATAGTTTCTCATATCTCATCAAACATTCTTTAATCACAGTAGCCTCTTGGATATTTGCCTTAAAGAAAAGCAGGCTATCATCCGAAAAGAATAAATGGGACACCGGGGATCACCCCTGGCCACTCTACATCCATGTATAGAACCTGTCATCTGTTCTTTCTGCAACAACATCAAAAGTGCCTCAACGCGCGTCTCACTTAAAAAAAAAAAATCAGTTTAGATTCCCACCAACAACATTATATTGTGCATAATTTGAACTATATATCCAGAATCAATGAACTAAAATTCCAGAATCTATGAACTAAAATTCCAGAATGAATGAAGTAAAAATCCATAATGAATGAACTAAATATCCAGCATGAATGAAAAAAATCAGTTTCGATTCACGTCTAAATATCCATAATCAATGAACTAAAATTCCAGAATTTATGAACTAAAATTCCAGAATGAATAAACAACATAATGTTGTTGAGGGAATCGAAACTGATTTTTTTTTTTAAAGTGGGATGCGCGTTTTTAATAAAACGACGTCCTTTTTGCATCCGTATGCACCATGCATGGTGCATACGGATGCACAGCATAACGATCCGAATATCTTACGGGAGCGTTATGCTGTGCAACTACGTGCACCATGCATGGTGCAACTATGTGCACACGGTTACAAAAACGACGTCGTTTTAACGTCCGACTTAAAAAAAGAAAAAAGAAAAAAGAATTGCATAACTACACATCCATAACTTCATAACTATACATTCAGAATTGCATAACTACACATCCATAACTTCATAACTATACATTCAGAATTGCATGCATAATTACACATCCATAACTTCATAACTATAAATCCGGAATTGCATAACCACACATCCATAATTTCATAACTATAAATCCAGAATGTGAAATTATAAAATTATGAACATATGTTTACGTAACTAAAGGCAATCAAAAATAATTTTTTTTAAATTTAAGTAAAACGATGCCGTTTTTGCATCCGTGTGCACCATGCATGGTGCACACGGATGCACAACATAATTTGCCGAATATACGTGGATTATATAATTTTGATGATTTTGGATAATTTGATATTAGAGTTAATTCCAGAAATGGTCATTTGACTATTGACATTTATCTATTTTTATCGTTTGACTTTCAATTGGACCATAAATGGTTCATTGACTTGATCTTTATCCATTTTCGTCGTCGACTTTTAATATGACCATAAATGGCCCCTTAACTATTGGTTTTGTCCCAAATTTGGTCCTTCAGTTAAATATCCATTTAGTAAACATTAAATTTAAGAACAATAATATAAAAATTAGTTTGTTGTTGAGATCGACAAATTGAGTTTATAAATTTAATACATTAAGTTCATCATTGTGAAAAACTAAATTTTTTTACATTATTATGCTTAAATTTAATGTTTATTAAAATGGTAAATTAAATGACCAATTTTATTTTATTTTTTAAGTCAATAGTCAAATGACCACTTATTGTTAAATTGAAAGTCGAGTACGAAAATTGGTAAAGATCAATAGTCAAGGGATTATTCATAGTCCAATTAAAAGTAGAAGGGAAAAATTTTGGTATATGACAATGATGGTATCCTGATACATTCATGGAGTTAACTCTTTGATATTATTTGAAGATAGTGTTAAACATGTGGCTTGAATTAGTCTCTAGCAGTTCTGTTGTTTACTCTTTCTTTAGTCTACTATTATGCTTCTGTTACAACTTCTCATGTAAAGCTCTATTTATACCTTCATTGTAAAGTTATAATCAATACAATTATTTCCTACCTTCACATGGTATCAAGAGCCAGCAACAATTCTTAGTTTTTTTTTTCCTCCTCTCCCTAGACTACATAATGTCCACCACAACTGAAACACCTGAAATCCCCATAATTCAAATTACTGTTCCTGCAAATTTCCTTATTAAACTTACTTCCTCCAACTTTTCAGTTTGGAGACGTCAAATCCAAGCCACTTTAATCGGCTTTAGTTTATTAGGCTACATTGATGGGAGTGCTGTCGCCCCATCCCAATTTTCCGATGCTGCGAAAACGGTAACAAATCCTAGCTATACAAGCTGGTACCGTCAAGACCAGATTATCGTCAGCGTCCTCCTTGGAAGCTGTTCTGACCCTATTCAGCCACTCATTTCTTCAGCTAAAACCTCCCGGCTGGCTTGGGAATCGATAATGGCGAGCTTTGCAAACACCTCACGTGGGCGCATTGTCTCACTTAAGTCCAAGTTAGCACGCAATCCGCGAGGTAGTTGGTCTATTGTGGATTATCTCAACTACATGAAGGCCATTGCCGATGATCTTGCTATCGCACAGTGCCCGGTGTCTGATGAAGATCTTACGGTTCACATCCTTACTCAGGTTGGTGAGGAATACAATTCCGTTGTGTCAGCTATACGTGTCCGAGAGTCCCCATTGTCTCTCTTTGAACTCTCTGAGATCCTCACGGATCATGAGCGTTTGTTAAAAGAAGTAGATGAGTCCCGGCAAAGTATCATTGCCACTACGAATGTTACTCAGCAGTCCTCCAACAACGGACGGTCGTCTCAAGGTAATTCTTATACGAATCGTCGCAGTCATAGTCAGTCTGCGAATAACAATGCCTGACCGCAATGGCAAAATTACAATAATGGCCGCCCCTCTCAAAATGGTTTGGTGTGTAAATTTTGTAATATTCCTGGACAGAGGTACGTTATTGTCGTAAACTAATACGGTTTTTGAAAGAAAATAAAATCACTCATGTTCCTTCTGCGAGTGCCGGCCCAGCCCATCTGTCAATATGTCCACGACACAACCAGTGCCGACACACCCGTGGCTATTTGACAGTGGTGCTTCTCACCATACCACGTCAAGTACTTCGCCACTACACTCTTTCATCGAATATGGTGGTCCGGATGAAATACGCCTGGGTGATGGTAAGTGCCTTCCTATAACTCATATTGGTCATATTACCCTCTCCACACCATCCCGATCTCTTTCCCTTACTAATGTTCTATGTGTTCCTAAGTTATATAGGAATTTAGTGTCAGTTTCTCAACTATGCCACACTAACTCGGTTTCAATTGAATTCTTTTCTAATTTCTTTCTCGTGAAGGATCGTCAAACGGGGGCACCACTGATGCGGGGGGAGACCGTTAATGGTGTCTACTACGCTCCTGCCTCACTTCTGCCTCAAGCCAATGCAACCAGTTTGGTGTCTGTGCCTGATTGGCATCATCGTCTAGGACATCCCTCAAATAAAGTACTTGGTCGTATTTTAAGTCGTTGCACCAATGTTTCCAACCTTTCGTTAAGTCGTTTTCATTGTATTTCTTGCAACATTAATAAGAGTCACAAGTTACCTTTTGCAGAAAATTCTATGGTGAGTTCCAGACCTCTAGAATTAATTTATACGGATGTTTGGAGCTCACCTAAAAAATAAATTGATGGTTATGCTTACTATGTTATTTTTGTGGACCACTATACAAAATATACGTGGCTATACCCACTCAAAAAGAAATCAGATGTGGCTCGTATTTTTCCAGAATACAAACGGCTAGTCGAAAATTATTTCAAACAAAAAATTGTTTCAGTTTTTTCATATAATGGCGGTGAATTCATTAAACTTGTCCCAATATTTAATAGTGAAGGGATTTCTCACTTCACCACTCCCCCTCATACTCCCGAACATAATGGTACAGCGGAACGCCGCCACCGCCACATAGTTGAGACTGGTATGTCATTGTTACATTCTGCTTCTTTACCTTTGTCTTTTTTGTCTCATGCGTTCCAAACTGCAGTGTATCTCATAAATCGGTTCCCCACACCTGTCTTGGATAATCAGTCTCCCTTTTCTGTTTTATATAAATCTCAGCCCAATTATGCTAAGCTTCAGCCGTTTTGGTGTTTATGTTTTCCCTGGTTAAAGCCATACCGCTCTCATAAACTTGAGCCTAAATCTTCCTCTTGTATTTTTTTGGGATACTCAAATTCACAGTCTGCTTATAAATGTTATGAACCCAAAACAAAGAGGACATTTCTCTCTAGACACGTCAAATTTGTCTCAACCCAATTTCCCTACAAAACCCTAACTATAAATAACTCTGTCCATCCATCTCCCCCCATACAAATAATATTCTCCCGATTACTACTCTGCCTATACAGCCACGTGTTCCCCATATGGAAGATTTGCCTTCACTCGAGTCCTGTCTTCCTCAAGCGGCCAGGCCACCACAGTCGCCGGTAGTTTCTCCTACGCCGGCAATTGGGGTGTTCCAGCCAGATTCGTCTGACCAGCAGCCTCTTCAGCCACTAGGGATGGCAATGTGCCCCGTCCCCGTTGGGGATCCCCATCCCCGTCGGGGACGGGGAAAAATATCGGGGAAGTTTTGAAATTCCCCAGTGGGGACGGGGATGGGGACGGGGATACCCCTCCCCGTCCCGTCCCCGAATAATTAAAAAATATATATACAATATTATATTTATATTATTTTAGGAATTATATTATTAGATTTTAGAATTAAGATACTATAACCCTAATATATAATACCCTATTCAATGTATTCAATATATATATATATATATATATATATATATATATATATATATATAGTGTTTTCATTGCTTTTATATATACATATATCTATGAGTTATTTTATTAACTAATTTATTTGGCTAGTATTGGCTTTTAATTTGCATAGATTAACAACCAAAATATGAAACTAGGAGTTTAATTAAGTTTTGCCACTATGCTAATGGCAGAACATATTTTTATGCATTTTCCTTCATTGTTTTAATTTTTTTAATTTTATTTTTAAAAATTGTATTAGTTTGACACTATGACTATGGGTTGATCGGGGATAGGAATTCCCCGTCCCCGCCAAACTCCCCGCGGGGATTGGGACGGGGAATTTTTTCAATTCCCCGCCGGGGACGGGGACGGGGATGGGGACGGGGTCGGTGTAGCGGGGACGGGGATGGGGAGTATACTCCCCGCCCCGCCCCGTTGCCATCCCTATCAGCCACTCTCTCGTCAGGTTCCGTCCTTTCATAGCAGTCCTGCTGCGTCCTCAAGATCAGGTCCTGCGTCGTCTCCGCCATCGTCAACTCCACCTGCTTCGTCCCCTCCTCCAGTTCAGTCTCCTCCACCAGTTCAGTCTCCTCCACCAGCGCCGTCCCCTCCATCAGCGTCGTCCTCTCCCTTTGCGTCAGTCTCCTCCACCAGTGCCGTCCCCTCCATCAGCGTCGTCCTCTCTCTTTGCGCCGTCTTCGCCGACCCTCACTCTAGTTCAGGTACCTGTTTCTCGACCCGTTAGAAACCGCAAGCCTAATCCTAAATTTTTTGGTCCGTCGTTTGTTAATACAGTCTCAGTACACCCTTTACCTCCTTGTCTTGAGCCTAACACCGTTACCCAGGCGTTGAAAGATCCTTTGTGGCGTAAGGCGATAGATGCCGAATATGAGGCGTTGCTCCGGAATGGTACTTGGGATTTGGTACCACGGAAATCCAGACCAGTGGTTGGGTGTAAATGGGTGTTCATAGTTAAACGTAAGCCAGATGGTTCTATTGACAGGTATAAAGCACGACTTGTAGCGAAGGGGTATTTACAGCAGGCTGGTCGTGATTTTTTTTTGAAACGTATAGTCCCGTGATGAAGCCTGTTACTATACGTGTGGTTATTTCTATTGCTTTGCATAATAACTGGCTCATAAGGCAATTAGATATTAATAATGCTTTTTTAAATGGCACGTTGACTGAAACTGTTTTTATGAACCAACCACCGGGTTACGTTAATGTGGATTTCCCTTCGCATGTTTGTCAGTTGAAAAAGGCACTGTATGGCCTTAAACAGACACCGCGAACCTGGTACCTTGAGCTTAGTCGTTTTTTGTTGCGCTATGGTTTTGTCAAGTCACAGGCAGATGCGTCATTGCTTGTTTACTCATATAGTGGTGTCCTTATGTATTTTTTGGTGTATGTTGATGACATCCTGCTTACTGGGAATAATACTGTGTGTATTGAGCAGTGTGTGCGAGCACTGTCTAATGCTTTCGCGTTAAAAGATTTGGGTCCCTTACATCATTTTCTAGGTGTGGATGTAATTTCAACTGTGTCAGGTGTGTTTTTGTCCCAGTCACAATATATCTCTGACATATATTTTGATCAAGTTTCACATGGATGGAGCGAAGCCGGTCTCTACGCCTATGAGTTCTTCAGAAGTTCTGCCTCTCCCGGACCCTTCTACAATTGTTGATCCTACAGATTTTCGCAAACTTATTGGCATGTTGCAATATTTAAGCATTACTCGTCCAGACGTCTCGTTCACCGTGAACCGTTTGTCGCAGTTTATGCATGCACCATCTACAGCCCATTGGTCTGCGGCGAAGCGTGTTCTACGCTACCTTAAGGGTACGTTGTTTCATGGATTACTACTCAAAGGTAAAACTACCTTTCAGCTTACCGTCTTTTCAGATTCTGATTGGGGTGGTTCTAATACCTTAGGCCGTTCTACCACTGCATATGTTTTGTATCTTGGTGGTAACATTGTTTCTTGGAAGTCAACGCGTTAGAAGTCAGTTTCTCGTTCTTCCACTGAGGCGGAGTATCGTGCCTTTGCGAATGCTACTGCTGAGGTTCTATGGGTTCAACATCTTTTGCGGGAGCTACGAGTGCCTTTGTGTGGCACTCCTGTGTTGCTTTGTGATAATCTGAGTGCTACGTATGTCTGCAAAAATCCTGTGTTCCATTCTAGGATGAAGCATCTTGCCCTTGACTATTTCTTCGTTCGTGAGTTGGTGGTTTCTAGGGCCTTGGTTGTTCGTCATCTTCCCTCTAAGGAACAACTCGCAGATATTCTCACGAAGCCGCTGGGTCGCGCGTCCTTTCAGCTTTTCTGGTCCAAGATCGGAGTCTCCGACGAATCCTCCATCTTGCGGGGGCATGTTAAACACGTGGCTTGAATTAGTCTCTAGCAGTTCTGTTGTTTACTCTTTCTTTAGCCTACTATTATGCTTCTGTTACAACTTCTCATGTAAAGCTCTATTTATACCTTCATTGTAAAGTTATAATCAATACAATTATTTCCTACCTTTACAGATAGGATGGAAGCATGAACATAGACATGCTGGTATCCTGATACATTCTTCATATTTAATTTAAATTGTTTTAAATTTAATTCGAAGATTATCTAACAGGATAAATGTTGTTAGATTTCTCATACATTTACAAATATAAATACTGGCTTCATTTTGAAAGAAAGAAAGCTCTCAGAATTCACATACCAAAACTCTGTCGAAATCTCCTCAAAATATTATCTAGAATTTAAATAATTTAATATTACTTGAATTAAGTTGGCCGTGGGCTCAGCGGCGTGAGCCTATTAGGCTCTCTCTTTGGCTGACTACCAATATCGAAATTCACCCCTAGCTCTAGTCATGATGCATCATGTTTGATTGATGCACCACAACATATATAAGTCTTTTCCGTAGATAAGAGTAAATTTTTGCACCTGAAAGTGTATTTTAGGTGAAGTGTGTTTTGTGATCTTAATTGATAAAAGTTTATAAAAGAGATAAATTAATTTAGATTAAGGTCATAACCTTGTGATTATCAAGTTATTAATTTGGTTGGGGTTATCCAAAAAGGCAAAATTTATGAGAAAATTATTATTTGTCATATTTCATAATCATAGTTCACACGTACAGATTAAATATGAATTTTACCAAATTGGTCTAGTAGCAAATGAGCTCTCTTTGTAGGAGAGAATTTCGGGATAACTCGGACTCGATTTTGGCCTCCTGAAGCGAACAGTGATTAATTTGGTGGATCTGAACCGTTAAACAGACAGAGAAAGACTCGAATCACATCATAGTTTACACACAAAAAAAATGAAAATGTAGTTAATATTATGCCAAATTGTGATGCTGCACATTACATGATCAACGGAGAAAATCCTGCAATAGTTCCACTAGCGACTCATTCATTTCCTTCCAATAACCCTCCAAGCCAAGAAATCAACGACTCTATTTTTTCCATGTAAATGTGCATGATTATGATATTTCAAATTTTTTTCTCATCCAATTTTAACATGCCTCAAGGATATTCCAATGTGTCTCGCCGGTGTATTTCCTCCTTCGAGCCATTTAATTACTTTAGTAGTATAGTGTAATGTTTATGTACATTTTTTTAAAAAAACTGTAAGCATTGAAAATTTAAATAGTATTGTTGCACCGTGGTGGATAATTGATTGTTAAATTAATTACTTTAATTAAGCTAATTAGACTGGTATTTATTTAATCGGGTTAATTAAAATGGCCCATTAAATATTTATTTGGTTTAATTGCTTAATTAAATGTAATTGGATGTTGGAGTGTTCGGCCCGAAACGATGAAATATTTAATTTAGTTGGACCGGGCTGCTTGGAGTAATTGGGTTGCTAATTAGCGGGTTTGACTTGGTCTTGGCCCATCAAAATTATATGTGGATTATATAATTTTGAGGAATTTGAATATTTGATATTATTTGGAAATTTAATGAAATCATGAACCTGGACACAATGGTGTCCCGGTACATTCCTCAATTTAATTAAAGAAATTAAATTAAATAAGGAATTAAGAGTTGGTTGGAGATTTTCCCTCACACTCACCACTATAAATAGTGGTTTCATTTTCAAGAATGGAGGCTCTGAAAATCTGCATACTGAAGCTCTGCCGAAGTCTCGCCAGGATATCGTCTGGAACACGCCCGCAGTTGTACTGCGTATACCGCGCTGAGGAACACGCCACTTGAACACCGGAAGCCCTTCTTTGAAGATCAAGCTGCATATTAGCCCTTCATTGAGGAACAAGCTACCAACTCCGGAGGCCCTTCAGCAAGGAACTACTCCAGTTCGGCATACTCTCGAACTCGGCATACTTCCAGTTCGGCCATACTCCCGAACTTGACATACTTCCAGTTCAGCATACTTCCAACAAGGAACTCGGCATACTTCCAATTTGGCATATTCCAAATTTGGCACACATCTAATAGGCATACTTCTAGTAGAGAATCAGAGGACTTCTCATATACAGAGATTGTACCCCTTCTTGATTGATACATACTACTTGTAACCGATACTTTGAATTTTGAATATATACAATTCAAGTTTTTCGCGCTTACATATTTTGGCACGCCCAATGGGACAGCTCTGCCTCTCATCTCTCTACTACTACTATACCTCTACCTGCGCATCAAATGACATCGAACAATCCCATGTTCAGGAGGACCTATGCCCAAGCTACCAAGTCCAAGTCTACGCCTGTAGCTTGCTCTGGCACTACCCCAAAAACGCATGGTCCGCTGACAAGGAACCGCGCAAAGGATTTGGGGGTCCAAGTGCCTGAACCTCAGTCCATGGCACGACGGGTGGTTAGAAGGCTCGACAAGGCCCCTGCTGCCTCAAAGGCAATTGCTTTTGCTGGAAGTCCACCCTCTCCCAAGGGAGCTACCGATAGTGGTAGTCCAACTTCTATGCAAGGGAACGCTAGTAGTGGGAGCACTTCCCCCGTAACTCCGCCTCATCCATTATGGAAGGCTGCACCTGAGTGGTCGCATGTCTACAACGTCATGCCGGCCATGGCGACAAACACAGAGTCTGTGGAGGAGCAATTAGCTAGAATTGCTAGGTCTCTGGAAGGAATGGCTGTCGCTCTCCAAAATCAAGAGAAACGGCTTAACACCCTCGATAATAGGGTAGGAAGCATCATGGAGGAGCAAGGAAGCCGGGCTCCAGGAAAGCAACCTGAAGGGCAAGAAGAGGTTGGTCAGCAATCACCACCACCTCATGTTAGCCATGTGGTAGGAGAAGTTGCTTCCCATTTACCTGCAACTGAGAAAACTATTCCAGTTACCGAAGGCATGATACCGGTGGATCAATTGAAGGACTACATAATGGGGGCCATCAAAGGCAAGTTGGATGAAGGACAACCTTCATATTCCTATACTAAGCCCTACACACAAAGAATTGAGGAATTGAAAATGCCCTACGGCTATCAACCTCCTAAGTTCCAGCAATTCGATGGCAAAGGAAATCCCCGACAGCACATTGCCCACTTTGTGGAGACATGCAATGATGCAGGGACTTATGGCGATCTGTTGGTAAAGCAGTTTGTCCGTTCGTTAAAGGGAACTGCGTTTGATTGGTACACTGACCTTGCGCCCGGCTGCATTGATAGCTGGCATGATATGGAACGTGAGTTCTTAACTCGTTTCTATAGCACAAGGAGAACGGTCAGCTTCTTGGAACTCACCACTACTCGCCAATGGAAGGGTGAACGCGTCGGTACCTACATCGAAAGGTGGAGGGAACTATGCCTGAATTGCAAAGAAAGAATATCCCAAAATTATGCAATTGAGATGTGCATCCAAGGAATGCACTTCGAACTCTCCTATATCCTACAAGGGATTAAGCCAAAGTCCTTTGAGGAGTTATCCAGTCGTGCTCACGACATGGAATTGAGCATCGAAGCCAGCGGAGGGCTCAACATATTGAACTTGCCTAGCTCCTCCAATGCACCTGGAAAACAAGAAGTTAAAAAGTGGAACAAACCTTTTCCAAAGCAGGAAAAGAAAGAAGTGATGAATGTGAAGGCTACTCCTATGACAGTCTTCACTAAGGCAACTGAAAGGCCTAGGTCAAGACCATTTTCTGGCCCGTCAAGGGGTGGTAGAAGGCCGACAATTGAAGAAAGGCATGAGAAGACTTATCCTTTCATGGATTCCGATGTATCTCCCATGTTTGATGAGCTACTTAAACTTAGGCTCATTGAGTTGCCTGAAATGAAACGTCCCGAGGAAGCTACAAGGGTGGATGACCCATACTATTGCAAGTATCATCGTCTTCTTGGTCATCCGATTGAGAAGTGTTTTATCTTCAAAGATAAAGTAATGGCACTGGCCAGAGATGGAAAAATCGAGCTTGCCGATGCCAATGCGAGCTCAAATCAAATCTCGATTACACCCGGACGGTTCGCTCCGCTGTGTACTGAAAAGGAAGATGGGAAACAACGGAAGCGTCCACTCCCCTTCATTGTTAAGCACGCTGTCGGTCAAAGTTCAGAACCGCAGCGGAATGATAACGCATCCGAAGGTAAATGGGTGATTGTCACTCATAGAAAGAAGAAATTCGAGCCTGTGAAGCATCAAAAGCACATAGTGAAAAGTTGGGTTGAGAAAACCTCAAAAAGTACTCATGCCCGCAAATCAAAGACGAAGGGGCATGTCAAGCAACCACGAGCACCAGTTTCTTTGGCTCAATATATGCCAAAAGGATTTGATCTTCAAGGGGCAGACACTTCTAGCTCCTGCCTAAATACAAATGACAAGCCAGAAGATGGAGGTGAATGTTCATCTCCTAAACACATCGAGGATGAGGAAGTGTTAATGCATAAGGCTACTTCCTACTCCACAGAAATTACCTTCAAGGATGAAGACTTGTTACTTGGAGGCACGCCACACAATCGCCCATTATTTGTTGAAGGCTACACCCGTGGGCAAAAACTCAAAAGAATTATGGTTGATCAAGGCTCAGCTGTCAACATCCTATCCCTCCGAGCTGTGAAGGACCTTGGTATATCTACAGATGAGCTTGCCCAAAGTCGTCTAATGATACAAGGCTTCAATCAGGGAGGGCAAAGAGCAATCGGCATCATCAGACTTGACTTAAGAACTGGGAGCCTAAGTTCAGGTGCCTCTGCCATGTCATAGATGCGAGGACATCTTATAACTTGTTACTTGGAAGGCCGTGGATACATGAAAATGGGGTGGTACCCTCGTCTTGGCATCAATGCCTTATGTTTGAAAGGAACGGCGTAGTTGAAAAGGTTGTCGCCGATGAAAGCCCTTTCACAGAGGCTGAGTCTTACTTTGCGGATGCAAAGTTCTACATTAAAAGGAAAGTTATTGTTGAAGATATTGAGGAAAGCAATGACGATCCACCTTCCCAATCAAAGTCAAAGGGAAAACAAGTTGTAGAGGGAGATCAACACAACACAAAACTCATCTTCCCGCTTGCAAGGATTGATACACTCAAAACAAATGCAGCAAAATCATCTGAAGAGAAATGTGGTGACAAACTGGGCCAAATACTCCCCGCCAAACGTACCGAGGGTTTCGACCCTAACGCTTATAAGCTTCTAGCCAAGGCTGGCTATAACCCCAACGAGCCACAGAAGTTGGGAAAGCTTATCCCAGAAGCCGGTGGTAAAGGCAAGGCAAGCCACCAAGAACCTCAAACTCGCAAAGGGTTGGGCTATGTTCCCCCTAAACCAGTGCGAATTCTTATAAACAGGGCTGCAAGTAATTGTATCTCCGCGGAGGGAAGCGAGTATGACCCAAAACTCACTCTTACCAATGATAAGGGGCAAGACAAAAAGAAGTCAGTCTTCGACCGAATCGGTAAGGCGGACTCTCGACGCTCAGTCTTTGATAGACTGGGGTCAAGTCCTAAAGCCCTAAAAAGAAAGTCAATGCATGATCGACTTGGAGCTGTTCAAGTTATTAAAGACAGTGCCAATGTTCCTGCTGAAGTGGAACCTCCAAAAAGGCTCAGAAGCATGATTCCTTCTCGTATGAGACGAGAAACATATATTCATGTTACATGCGGTGAAGTATTGAAAGTCCAACCGAAGACCATTGTACACACTCGAGTACATAAAGAGGAAAATAAGGAAAGCGTAGGCTCAAGTGATGACGTACCACCAACCACTCAGGGAGAGGTGGCATCGTCGTTCCATATCACTTTGTGTGATGAGACCCCGATTGAGGGGGAAGATGCAGAAGATGCACCCCATGAGTTAGAAGAAGGGGTACGAGCCGCGGTGGACGAATTAAAAGAAGTTGATCTGGGAACGCCTGAAAATCCTCGTCTTATCTTCATTAGCGCACTCCTTTCTGATGAAGATGAAGAAACCTATGTCACATTGCTGAAAGAATATATTGATGTCTTTGCATGGACATACAAGGAGATGCCAGGGTTAGACCCAAAGGTAGCTGTGCACCGCTTAGCAGTAAAGAAGGGGTGTCGCCCGGTTAAGCAAGCTCAACGACGCTTCCGCCCCGAGCTCATTCCCTCGATTGAAACAGAAGTTAATAAGCTTATTGAGGCTGGCTTCATTCGTGAAGTTAAATATCCAACCTGGATATCCAGTATTGTGCCTGTGCGCAAGAAGAATGGCCAGATCCGCGTCTGCGTAGATTTTCGGGACCTCAATGTGGCATGCCCGAAAGATGACTTCCCGCTTCCTATCACAGAGTTAATGATAGATGCCGTGACTGGGCATGAGATCCTGTCATTCATGGACGGCTCCTCCGGCTACAATCAAATCCGCATGGCGCCGGAAGATGAAGACTTAACTGCATTCCGAACGCCGAAAGGCATCTACTGTTACAAAGTAATGCCCTTTGGTTTGAAAAATGCAGGTGCTACATACCAAAGGGCTATGCAGACAATATTTGATGATATGCTCCATAAAATGGTCGAATGCTACGTAGACGACCTGGTTGTGAAGTCGAAATTGCGCACAAATCACTTGGTGCATTTAAGGCAAGTCTTCGACCGCCTACGAAAGTTTCAACTGAAAATGAACCCCCTGAAATGTGCTTTTGGGGTTGCTGCTGGAAAGTTCCTCGGGTTTACTGTTCGACATAGGGGTATCGAGATTGAACAAGCAAAGATTGACGCCATAATGAAGATGCCTGAGCCGAGAAACCTTCATGAGCTTAAAAGCTTACAAGGGAAGTTGGCTTACATCCGAAGGTTCATATCAAACCTAGCAGGAAGATGTCAACCTTTTAGTCGGTTGATGAAAAAGGGCATCCCGTTCATGTGGGATGAGGCATGCAAGAACGCATTTGAAAGTATCAAGTCATACTTGATGAAGCCGCCTGTGCTAACCGCTCCTGTTCACAGTCGCCCACTAATCCTCTATATCTCCGCCCAAGACAGTTCTGTGGGCGCCTTGCTTGCTCAGGAAAATGACAAGGGGAAGGAGAATGCTCTGTACTATCTCAGCAGAATGATGACCCCGAACGAGTTAAAGTACTCCCCAATTGAAAAGCTATGCTTGGCACTTGTGTTCTCGATCAAAAAACTTAAGCACTACTTCGAGGCTCATACCATCCGGCTTGTTTCCAAAGCGAACCCGGTGAAATATGTTATGGCAAAGGTCGTTCTCTCCGACCGCCTCGCAAGGTGGTACTTATTGTTTCAACAGTTTGAAATTGTATATGTGCCGCAAAAGTTTGTTAAGGGGCAAGCCTTGGCCGATTTCCTAGCAGACCACCCGATACCTGCTGAATGGGAGTTGTCTGACGATTTGCCTGATGAAGATGTGCTTGTCATTGAAGTCCTATCCCCATGGAAAATGTACTTTGATGGAGCTTCGCATAGAGAAGGGGCAGGTGCTGGAGTTGTCTTCGTCACTCCAGAAGGCGAGGTGTTGCCATATTCATTCACCTTGACCGAGCAATGTTCAAACAACATCGCTGAGTATCAAGCATTGATACTTGGGCTCGAAATAGCGGCTGACATGAAGCAACTAAGAATTAACATTTATGGAGATTCAAAGTTGATCATAAACCAAGTGTTGGGTCTATATGAAGTGAAAAAGGCGGAGTTAGTCCCATATAACAACTATGCAAAGATACTCATGCAATGGTTAGGGGACGTCACAATTGAACATGTACCGAGGAAAGAAAACAAGCAAGCTGACGCCTTAGCCGCATTGGCTTCAACTATTGCTCATCCTGCAGCCCGAATACAAGTATGTCAAAGGTGGGTGGTTCCACCAATCTTTAATGAAGACGGCTCAGTTGATGAAACTGTTGAACTTCCTACTGCCTCAGTGTATGATATAGGCAAAGACGACTGGAGGCAACCGCTAATTGACTACCTCACTGATGGAAAGTTACCTGAAGATCCCCGTAAAAGGGTAGATATAAAGCGTCGAACTCCTCGCTTCATCTACTATAAAGAAACATTGTATCGTCGTTCCTTTGATGGAATATTTCTCCGATGTCTAGGGGAAGAGGAAGCTTTACAAGCTATGCAAGAAGCTCATTCTGGGGTTTGCGGTGCACATCAATCCGGTCCCAAGTTGCATTTCCACATTAAGCGAATGGGATATTATTGGCCTACAATGGTAAAGGATTGCATAGACTATGCTCGAAGGTGCCAAGCTTGTCAATATCATGCAAACTTTATCCATCAACCACCAGAACCTCTGCACCCAACAGTTGCATCTTGGCCATTTGATGCTTGGGGACTTGATGTGGTTGGCCCAATTACGCCTAAGTCATCTGCAGGGCATGCCTACATACTAGCTGCCACCGATTACTTTTCAAAGTGGGCGGAAGCCGTGGCATTGAAGGAGGTGAAGAAAGAAAATGTTGCAGACTTTCTCCGTGTCCACATCGTCTATCGATTTGGTATCCCGCGATATATCTTAACAGATAACGGGAAGCCCTTTGACAACAAGTTGATGGACAAGATCTGCAAGCTTTTTGACTTTAAGCAGCGAAACTCATCAGCTTACTATGCAGCTGCAAATGGGCTTGCTGAAGCTTTTAACAAAACCCTATGCAATTTGTTGAAGAAATTGGTCTCAAAATCGAAAAGGGACTGGCATGACAGAATGGAAGAAGCTTTGTGGGCGTATAGAACCACATATCGCACACCTACTCAAAGCACTCCATATTCTTTGGTGTATGGTGTGGAAGCGGTCTTGCCTCTAGAGCGCCAGATACCTTCCTTAAGGTTGGCTATACAGGAGGGTCTTACTGATGAAGAGAATGCCAAGTTACGCTTGGCTGAGTTAGAAGCCTTGGATGAAAAACGTCTGCAAGCGCAACAAAGCTTGGAGTGCTATCAAGCTCGTATGTCTAGAGTTTTTAACAAAAGGGTAAGGACCCGTTCCTTTCAAATTGGGGACAAAGTCCTAGCTGTTCGCAGGCCCATCATCGTCACGAGAAAAACCGGTCACAAGTTCACTTCAAGGTGGGATGGTCCCTACGTGATTTTAGAAGTTTACACCGGTGGGGCTTATAAGCTAATTAGTGAAGATGGTTTGAAGATCGGTCCGATTAATGGAAGGTTCCTAAAGCTTTACCACCCTTAAACTTGGGGTGTCAACACAAGTCATGAAGATCTGATGAATGACTCATCCACTAAAAATGCAGCACGTGGTTAAACTGCTAATGCATCTCGCTTTGTCTATGGGTGGGCCCAAATCATAGACGCTCCTCACTACAAGAAAAATCGCGAATCGCGACGGAAAAATTCCGTCGCGAAACAGCAAAATTCCGTCGCGAATCACGTTTTGCGACGGAATTGCGACGGAATCCATTCCGTCGCCTATCGGCTTGTCGTATTTTTATACGCGACGGAATAATTTCGTCGCAAAATATGGCGACGGAATTGGCGACGGAATAAGGCGTCGCAAATTTACAACGGAATTTTTTCCGTCGCAATTCCGTCGCCATTTTGAAAACAAATATTCCGTTGCCATATTATTTTTTTCCGTCGCATTTTGGCAACGAAATTGTTTTCCGTCGCGATTCCGTCGCATTTAGTGCAACAAATATTCCGTCGCAAAGCTTATATTCTATCGCGATTGCGTTGCATTTTTTAATTATTTTTAAACAAATGTATTTATAGTTATTATTTTTAAATAGTAATATGAGCTTTTAAAATATTAATATAAATTTATAATGACATACTAAAACAATTAATTCTAAAAAAATAACATAATTTTAAAATATTATCAATCCACATTAAGTTCAAGTAATAATACATCATCAATCCACATTTAGTAACTAATAATAATCAATTCAAGTCTAAACAACAAAATGCGATACATGCAATGAAAATCTACCACCTATAACCAACAAATAGTAAACTAAAAAATAATATCCAATGCTCATTTATCCGATATAGCATTGTAGTAGTCAACCCTTTGAACTTAGGCAAAGACAAACCAATGCTAACATCCGATGTTTGGTCCTAGCCATAAACCAATGAAACATCACATATATCACCATAGCCAAACCAGTTTCTCAAATTTAATGAGCCTTCAAGTGACCAGCTTCTAGCCTACAAAAGAACTACAAAGCATTATCACAAAAGAATGGAAATTGCTAAGCCTGAATTTTAAGAGTAGCAAATTTGCAATCCAGAATTTTATCTCTTGCAACGCAATTTAAGTAATTGTGTTGCACCTTATTTATGCCACACATGGTTCTCCACTTATCTTTGAGATCAGCTGGGATACAGGTTGGATGAAACACATGACGACCAAAGTCTAAGATCTTCCTCCAAGGCATATTTTTGTTAGCCGTTGCTGAGAATTTATGAACATCTTCCTCTTCAGTGCTCCACATTAATTAATTTTTTGTCTTCCATTTGGAAATTGTGTTGTCCTGCAGTAGCAATGAAATAAGTTCACATCAGAAGCAATGAAGTAAAGAGAACATAGAAAAGGAGTATAAAAATATTTATATTAGAAATAATTTGCACTGTAAAAGGGATTTAAATATTATTATGTAGGAATAATATGTGCACATAAAAGTAAGTTCTCTTCTCTAGTAGCTTAATACTCACTGCCATGTTGAATACTCACTGCTATTCATGAGGCTTTGGTTTCTAGATTTCTTTCAAAGACATCAAAACCAGAGTATAAAATGGATGTAAGCATACAGTACAATGAATATCCAAAATTGCACTTGAGCCAAACAACATTTCCAGGTGACATTTTAGATGAGGGACATACCTCATCATCACTCATGAAGTCCAACTTCCGCACAAGGTACTTTTGGATTAAAAAAACTGGAATACTCCCATCCCTGCGAGAAAACAACCAAATAAAGACACAAGCCATCTTGAATCACTCAAGTCATACCATATGTCCATATCAATGAAAAAAAGAGTCAGTATGTAACCAGGTTCCCTCATCCCCATTTTATAACAACCAAAAGTGAAGAAAAATGATTTTTACAGCTTTCTTAGCAACATCCTTTTCAGCATCACAATGTCAAAGTGGCATACTAGCATCAATAATAATTATTAATTAATTAATTAATCAAAAATAAAGCTAAATCAAATAGTAAAAATTAAACAGTAGAGATTAATACTTTAATATTTAACCTTTTCAAAATGAAGTCTAGAAACAATCTCTTCAGAAAAACAACATCACCGAATGAGCATCATTAATTAAGCATTACAATTAGTATCATTAGTCATTACACACTAAGCACTGTAATTAGCAGTACACACTCACATAATGATTTGAAATTGATAGATTGCTAATTACCAGTAAATAGAACATATTGCAACACAAATTAAAGAAAAAGAAAGAGGAACCAGAGTAGTTAGCTACGGAGGTGGTGGCTAACTTATTGGATAACCAAATACAAATTAATGAAGAAAAATATAACAGTCATATTTACAAGTGTTATCTGCAAAAGAGAGAGAGAGGTACAGACGTACAATAGTTGGAGCCTGGGCGTGGCAACGGTGGCTACGACGGTGAGGATTTGAGGGGGAGGCGCGATGGTGGAGACGGTGGCTACGACAGCGAGAATACGAGGGAGAGGCAGTGGATAGGAGTTTGAGCTGTCGTCCGATAGCTATGGCGGTCTTGAGGTTGAGGTCATGGATGCTAATCTGCAATGGAGGCAGCTACATAGCTTATGGCTATGGAGGTGGTGGCTGCGAGGAAGAAGCTACGAAGGTGGAGGCTACGGTGGCGGCTACGGAGGTTACGGAGGTTGTGGTGGTTGCGGCTCACTCGAGACTGGAGACAAATTCATTTGAAGAAATATAGAAAGAAGCAAACCCTAAATAAAAGAGATTGCCTTAATGTTCATAATTATTAAGAAAAAACAAAGCACTGCCGTTTTGAAGTAAAAATTAAAAACACAATTGCGACGGAATAAATTCCGTCGTTATTCCGTCGCAATATTTATTAATTTACAAAAAAATTCTTTATTTCGCGACGGAAAGTAAATCCGTCGCCTTTTCCATCGCTAAATAGACGACGTAACTTACACCCGTCGCAAATTTCGTCGTGAATATTTTGCCGCCAAGATTTCGCGGATTTTATTTTTCCTTTGCGCCAAAAATCGCGACGGAATTAATTTCCGTCGCGAATTCCGTAGTTAATTTACAACGGAAAGTATTCCGTCGCAATTTCCGTTGTTATATTGCGACGGAAAAGTTTCCGTCGCGATATTCCGTCGCGATTCGGGATTTTTCTTGTAGTGCCTGGCCCGCATGAGTCTAAACTGTGAACAGCTCTACTTTGTAAAAAAAAAAAAAAAAAAAAAATCATTTGAACTACGTTTGACTTGATCTCCTTTATAGGAGTACGTAGGCAGCTTAGAAATCAAATTATCTAAGTTCAGTCATAACAAAATCAAATCCAATTCATGTTGCAAGAGTGGGTTATCTAGACAATCCTTCAACGGGTGAAAGAAAAGTTGTTTGAATTATCGCTAAAGGACCAGCACATAAATGAGGAGCATTCAATTATCAAAAGTTAGAAACGAAACAACAAAAGTTCTTGCAATCAAAAGAGAAACTAAATGACAAAGAGTATCAGTCAATAAAAAAGCCTAAAGCTAAGCATATCGTCTTTGCACGCTTCTAAGCCTCTCTTTGCCTCCTTTAAGCTCGTTTCATCTTCTGGCGTCAGTACAGTCAGGTCCTTAATGCGGGCGACCTCTGCCCCAGCCTCCGAAACGGCAGTCTTGGCGTTGCCCAGGTCATCTGTAATTTTGGCAATCGCAGTGTCGCATTCCTCTGCCTTGGCACGAACTAACTTCAGTTCTTTCTCCAATTCCTCTTCCCGATCTTTTGTGGCCTTAAGCATCTTATGTTGGCCCAATAGATCTTTCTTGAGTTTCCTAAACTCGTCTTGTGCATTCTTAAGCGCATCCTTCGCCAGGGATAAAGACTGAGACTCGCTCGATGTTTTGTCAGAAATTGTGGACCTTAAGTTATCAAAGGCTTGAGCTTTCGTGAAAATGTCTGCAACCCGTGTTTCCAAGGGAGAGATATCAATGTCTAACTTCCGCAGATTTGCAAAAGCGTTCAAAAAGCTCTCTTGCAAAGATGAAATCTGTTCTACCGAGGTGTCGTCCAACTTTTTGCGAAGCTTGTTCCAGACATTTATGACAACCACCTTAAATTCTTCCAGTACGAGGTCTTTCCCATCAAAGACAGAGACCTCAGGTCTATCTTGCTGACCTACGCGTGGCTCGTCGAGGGAATTCCCCGACTGGTGCGTGCTTGATGCTGAGGCATTGTTTGAATGTCCACTTTCTCCAGTATTGCTGGCTGCCACCCTTTTATTTGATGACTCAGCCCCTCCACTAGCAGGTATCGCCACATTTTCCTGTCAAGAAGTAAAAGAGGGTAAATTAAGTGCTACCGGCAATCATTGGGACAAGCGAGAACAATGATTTACCTCCACTGGGGAAGGCGAACGTCTGTCTCGTCGCCGTTTCCAGTGACGGTCATGGCTTTCCTCATCACCCGAGTCCGACCGTACCACGTCGGCCCTGTTTTTCGAGATGATATGCTCCTTTCTCTTCTTGGGTGGTGGTTCATCTCCCTGGACTGGATGTTTGCCCTTCTTGGCGGTGCCAGCCTCCTGCTGCACGTTGGCTGGATCCTCAGGAGCTAAACCCTTGATATTGCGCTCGAGGTAGTCCCCATGGACTTGGGCCCACCAATCTTTATAGCCCGGCGAGAAATACTTCTTCATGGTGACAGTAACTCGAGTCGCAGGAAATGTCACTCGCGACCCTGAACCCCTAAGTGTAGAGTGGCGCCAACGTTAGAAACCCTCCGAAAGCGTGACCTCACGTTCATCATTGCCCAGTATGCCAGAGCTGCCGTCTTGGTAGTAGCCGAACTGTCGGCTGAATCGATGAGGAGTGTAAGGCTCTGCGATACATGCATCCGCCCATCGCAATATGAGGTGGTTAGAACGAAGACACATGAGGTACTCGTGGTCGGTAGAGTGTGCGTCCCCATCATCGAGGAAGTGGAGATCTTTAGTTAGGCGGCGCGTCGTGCAGAGCCAATTGGCGCTGTCGGCTTTGAACATCTTACGACGAGCCTCTATTGGTCCATAATACCTCGCGCCACCCTCTCCAGAGTAGGCAATCATCAGCGGGGAAGCGGACGTTTGATCATTTGCGAAATGAGTGTCGAAGTAGAACGACAGCCATCCATACACATAGTGAATGGGAAAGTGACTATCAACTGACCCCGGCGTACTAGAGTGCGATATTACATTCAATCCATTGTAGATGCTCGCAAGAACGGGGATCCCGAGGTTCAGTGTCTTGCCCGTCGCCATTAGACTAGCCATTTTGAATGTTTGGGCTCGAATGAGTCGCGTTGCTTTGATGGGGAGCACGAATACGCACAGCCAACAACTTAGGTATGCCGCCAAATGGGTCTCCTCCTCGTATTCGGAGGGAATTCCAAGCTCAGCAAAAGGCGCTTTGGTCGTTCTGGTCCAACCCCCGAATGCTGGGATCTTGCCACTTGGATTATGGGTGATCCTCGGGCGAGTCTTCTTCTTATCCTCCTTCCTAGGCGGTGGCCTGTCATAAACTTGCGGTCTTCTGCTCCAGAATTCTATCCACTCAACAACGTGAACTGAACGACTTTTCTCCTGTTGCCCACGGCGACCACCTCGTTGCCTAATTCGGTTACCAAGGTGATAGTATGCTTGGAACAAATACTTACAACATTGAGGGGCGGAGTTGATGTCTTCCCCTGTTAATTGCGAGGCAGTTGGAACATACTCATCGTAGATGTCGCCAGATATCGGTAGACCGCAAAGTACATGCATATCCCAAAGTGAGATTGAAAGCTCACCGAGGGATGTAAGCAAGGTATTTGTCATGGGGCACCACGCTTCGCAGAATGCTTGGACGATAGGCGTCGAGCGGTCATATGTGAATAAAGAGGCATATACGCCGTCGTAGATGGTCACATCCTCTAGAAGTTTGCGATGCCGACTGAGTATAGCCTCAGTCCATTCCCAATACCCCTTTGTGAAGCTAAATTCACCTTTAAAGCTGGGGTGCTGATTCCATGAAGCCTCACCTTCAAGTATCCATCTCCCTAAAGTCGGGAGTGTGTCTGTGTAGTCCACATGACTTAAGCCGGTCTTCAGAACCCATGTTTTCGATGGCTGGGTGTCAGTGTCATGGGTCCAATTTTCCACTTTATATGGCGGTATCTGGGAAAGACGAGTTCTCGACGCCATTGGTGGGTAAACGATGAACGACATGCTATCTTTTCCAGTCTCGTCGCTTGATACTTTGAGCCTCCTCTTCTGATCGGCTCCCACGGTTTCCCAAAACACTACCATTGTTCAAAGATGGTTTGCGATGTATGAATCTGCATGAAAATCAAGAGGCCAAGTCCATAAGTAATAACAATTTGTAAAGCAAGGAAAAGTTCTAAGTCTAAAATCGCCATGAAAGTGTTCAAGGAAATTCTCGTGTAACATATATGTACATAGTACCCAAGGCAACATATTATATATATTGTATGTATACGCATACCACGTGTATATATATATATATATATATATATATATATATATATATATATACTATATGCGTGTGTGCATATATATACCCACACAATGTTATGCAAAGCAAATATATAATATATATGTTACACGCACAACACTATCAAAGTTAGTGCATCACATATATATTATTATATACATATGTGTACATTCACGCAATCATGAAGCAGAGGCATGAAGATGGGCTACACATTACATATATACATATATATACATTGCATGAGAAACAAGGATTATATATATTATATACATATATGTTAGCATGCAAAGAAAAAAACCATTAAACATGGCATGCAAAGTGATAAAGCAAAACCATTAAATGGGTATACACGTACGCACAAATAATGGTGACAAGAAAAAGAGGATGAGGCTGGTAGTCACGTGTATATTCACTGATACACGCAAGATGAGGTATAAGGAAGCAATGAAAAGAAGAAAAGGACCTGTTCTACACACGAAGTGCATACACAACAGAGTAACCCATGAACCAATGGGTATATGTATTATGCTTCGTATATATGTGAGCACGCCGGAATAAGAAAAGAAAACAGAGAGCGTGGCCATGCGATATGCTTCCTCTCAACAAAATTAAAAAAAAAAAAAAAAAAAAAAAAAAAAGGGGCACATGACTCAGAACTCAAGAAGCATTAGGTCGTATATGCATTTACATTACTTGGGCCATGCTATGTGTTAAGTATATGCACTTACACACGCAAAGTGGTCTACATATTTGGAAAATAGCACCACCCAGACTCTCAATATATACATATAGCACATGTTCAAGCATGGCAGAAAAAAAAAACTCAGAAAAAAAAAACTCAAACAGTCCAGCAGCCAAAAGATTTCGAAGCAGTGAAACAATATCTTACTTGGTTGGAGGGAGAGTTTCGTGTCTTCAAGATGCGTAGTCGCGTTCGAAGCGACGATAACGTCTGAACAAGCTTTCTTCTCTGTCAAGCTCGCCGGCGGTCGGTCCAAGCAGTTGGTCCTTCGGCGACGATTCTATGGTGCACGGAGAACTCCTGGGGCACGGGAAATTTTCTTTAAACAAAGGGGGAGGAGAAGAAACAAAGCATAGTTTGTTTCCGAGACGGTGGTTTCGGACTCCGTTCGTAGAAATGGAAGGGTGCCGGAGCAACACCCTCCGTCGATCATACGGTGGCAACGGCAACGCGCCGGAGCGCGTGCCCGACGATTACATGGCAGCTTTCGTCCCCAAAGGGCTAATGGCGCGAAACCAAACCATTCCGGAAAGAATCGATTTCCAGTCGACGGTGAGTTCAAGCAATGGTGAAATACACGGTCAGTTCCCAGGTGTTTCTACCCAATGCCTCACATATCTTGTTTCCTTTATTCCTCCTGTCAAAATAAAAGCAAGAAAAACAAGAAGATAGTACACTGGAAGAATTAGAATTACCTTGTTAGAGGCAAAATTGAAGGCTCAGCCAAATCAGTTGCAAGCAGCTCTGTGTCTTCGGTTGAAGAAAAAGAATTCATGGAGACTATTTATAGTCCTCAAGTTCGCTGGAATGGGAGTATGTTTAGGTTTTATCCCATCAAGTCGTTGCTCTCAATCCTTATCAAATTCATATTCTGCGGATGAATGGTGGGATTTTGAGCGAAATGGTAGGATGAAGCTGAGCATTAATTTTCCAGGTGTTAAAAAATTTTTTATTAAACATTTGATTAAAATTAAAGGAAGGAGAGGAAAAGAAATGGGCCTTTAATGTGATGTTGAATATACTATGGGTTCTGAATATTGAATATGGGCTACTATCAAACTGGGCTTCTACATGCAGATATAGACACTTGCAGTCTAAATGACATGTATTGAGTTGCTACAAATATGGACTCTTGGACTGCTACGGTTAATTTCGAGACTACCTTCCCTTTGCATTTGAGGCACATCAAGCAAGTCTCGAAGGGGCAATTTGTAAGCATTGAAAATTTAAATAGTATTGTTGCACCGTGGTGGATAATTGATTGTTAAATTAATTACTTTAATTAAGCTAATTAGACTGGTATTTATTTAATCGGGTTAATTAAAATGGCCCATTAAATATTTATTTGGTTTAATTGCTTAATTAAATGTAATTGGATGTTGGAGTGTTCGGCCCGAAACGATGAAATATTTAATTTAGTTGGACCGGGCTGCTTGGAGTAATTGGGTTGCTAATTAGCGGGTTTGACTTGGTCTTGGCCCATCAAAATTATATGTGGATTATAAAATTTTGAGGAATTTGAATATTTGATATTATTTGGAAATTTAATGAAATCATGAACCTGGACACAATGGTGTCCCGGTACATTCCTCAATTTAATTAAAGAAATTAAATTAAATAAGGAATTAAGAGTTGGTTGGAGATTTTCCCTCACACTCACCACTATAAATAGTGGTTTCATTTTCAAGAATGGAGGCTCTGAAAATCTGCATACTGAAGCTCTGCCGAAGTCTCGCCAGGATATCGTCTGGAACACGCCCTCAGTTGTACTGCGTATACCGCGCTGAGGAACACGCCACTTGAACACCGGAAGCCCTTCTTTGAAGATCAAGCTGCATATTAGCCCTTCATTGAGGAACAAGCTACCAACTCCGGAGGCCCTTCAGCAAGGAACTACTCCAGTTCGGCATACTCCCGAACTCGGCATACTTCCAGTTCGGCCATACTCCCGAACTTGACATACTTCCAGTTCAGCATACTCTGAAGTCAGCATACTTCCAACAAGGAACTCGGCATACTTCCAATTTGGCATATTCCAAATTTGGCACACATCTAATAGGCATACTTCTAGTAGAGAATCAGAGGACTTCTCATATACAGAGATTGTACCCCTTCTTGATTGATACATACTACTTGTAACCGATACTTTGAATTTTGAATATATACAATTCAAGTTTTTCGCGCTTACAAAAACAATAGTATATAATTTTTTTGTTTAAATTCGTAGTTGTAGAATTTATAATAGATTAAAAGTTTAGTTGATAATTTTGAATAATAATTATTGTATGATTAATATTATGAAAGTAAGAATTTTAGATATGATAAATTACTAAATATAATTATAGCAACATTTAATTAAAATCTAAATGAAACCACACTTATTTCTTATATTACATCAATATATAATGTCTACATACATTATTATTATTGAAATATATATATATATATATATATATATATATATATATATATATATATATATATATATATATATATATATATATATATATATATATATATAAAGATATTGTGTATGCATGTGCAGTGCATGGTAATAATAATAGGAAAAGATAACAAAAGTTATAACGATAAGAGTATTTTTGTCCAAAAATTTGTATTGTACAACTCTTATAGCATAATATATACAAAATCTATACTATATATAAAAACAAAATCCTGAAATTTTAACTTCCCGCCCAATTCCTAAAAAATCTTTCTTCCTATAAAATATATTGATTTCTACTTTCCCATTCGTACAATAATTCTGCGTTAAAATTCTATTCTAATATTATAAAATAATGTAATACAATCTATACTATATATAAAAACAAAATCCTGAAATTTTAACTTCCCACCCAATTTCTAAAAAATCTCTCTTCCTATAAAATATATTGATTTCTACTTTCCCATTCGTACAATAATTCTGCGTTAAAATTCTATTCTAATATTATAAAATAGTGTAATACAATCTATACTATATATAAAAACAAAATTCTGAAATTTTAACTTCCCGCCCAATTCCTAAAAAATCTCTCTTCATATAAAGTATATTGATTTTTTACTTTACCATTCGTACAATAATTCTGCGTTAAAAATTCTATTCTAATATTATAAAATAGTGTAATACAATCTATACTATTGTTGTATTTTCTGCTAGTAGGGACGAGAATTGTGGGAAAAAGGGACTCAGATTAGAGTTCTGTATCGTGTGCAACACACTGCCTTAAAAACATTCACGACCTGGGATTGAGTCGTATGTTTCCGACCAGCAAAACAGAACAGCAAACCAGAAGAACACAAAGGGAAAGAGACGCAAACAGTAGAAGTGTTTACTGTTAGTGGTGCGTTTTTCCCTTTGTCTAATGTCTCCTATTTATAGTGTAATGATGCATCCCATTACAGCACCCCACCTCACACTACCACAAATGTAGCGCTAAAAGAAAGGAAGAGGACAAATTTTGTCCACTCTTACATGGAGTTGTAATGAAATAGGGTGTGAAATTTAATACGTAGAGCAAAATGTTGACCCCGCGTCGCGTCGCGTCGTGACGTGCCGGGCGGGCGGGCGGCGGCGGCGGCGCGCGCGTGGTCTACCTCTTTTCCCTTCTCATAACACTTCAAGTTAGATGAAAAGCCTTGGAGTATATAAGTAAGGTAACAAGAGGCTAAACTTCCAATGTGGGACAACATGGAAAGGCAAAAGTAAGCCTTTCCATTTAAATGCTCCTAACAATCCCCCACCATTAAAGGGATTTAGGCTGATGCTGTCATTGCCTGATAACGATCAGAACAAATTTTCATGCCAGTGTATAAAACTTGAACTGTCATATAGTGACATTAAGTACTTCTCTAGACGGGAGTGAATTTGATCTTGAACTCATCGAATAGACAAAGTTTGAACTCAACGCACTTAATTTGCTTTGGTCGCCTTGAATCTCATGCGGTCACACTCACGACCCTGAGATATCCCCTGTTAGGTCTATTCTAGGATGGACCTTCAACTCTGTCAAGTCTACCTCATCGCAGACCACCATGACTGGCTACAGAGTATCTATGGGTCCCAAACCCATTTCCCTTGACGTATCAAGGACGGCCTTCCTGTTTAGGCCCTTCGTGAAAGGATCAGCAATATTCCTTTCAGACCTCACAAAGACCATTGTGATTACCCCATTTAGTATTAACTGCCTTACAGACTCATGTCTGACTCTTATGTGTCTACGTTTCCCATTGTAGACACTGTTTTGCGCAACACAGATGGCAGTCTGGGAATCACAATGTATGGGAACAGCAGGTGCTGGGCACCCCCACAATGGCACGTCTGCCAAAAGATTTCTCAGCCATTCGGCTTCCTGACTTGCTAGATCTAGTGCTATGAACTCTGATTCCATAGTTGATCTAGCTATACAGGATTGTTTGGTCGACTTCCACGATATCGCAGCTCCACACATAGTGAACACGTATCCACTAGTTGAGCTTACGTCATTAGTGTCATTTACCCAGTTTGCATCACAGAACCCCTCGAGCACAGCTGGGTGTCCTTTGTAGTTAAGGCCCCAGTCTATTGTGCCTCTTAGATACCGAAGTACCCTTCTTAGTGCATCCCAATGTGAGATGCCAGGGTTGTGAGTATACCGACTGAGTTTATTCACCGCAAATGCAAGATCTGGTCTAGTATAGTTCATCAAGAACATTAGACTCCCAATTATCTTTGCATATTCTTCTTGAGACACACTGGCCTCTATGTTCTTTGATAACTTGACGCTGGGATCATAGGGGGTTTTAGCTGGAGTTACCTCATAACTCTCAAACCTCTTCAGGAGTTTCTCCGTGTAATGACTTTGGGATAAAAGATAACCTTTCTCAGTTTTTGTAACCTTTATCCCGAGTATTACATCAGCCTCCCCTAGATCTTTCATATCAAACTTGTCACATAGAGTTCTTTTAGTCTCTTTTATAGCTCCTATACTTGAGCTAAAGATAAGCATGTCATCTACATAGAGACAGATTATTACGATGCTAGACTCTATCTCTTTGGTGTATAAGCAGACATCTGAGCGGTTAGTAGAATAACCTAGCTCTAACAAAGTTTTGTGAAACTTTTCATACCACTGCTTGGGAGCTTGTTTCAAGCCATAAAGAGATCTCTTAAGTCTGCATACCTTCCCTTCTTGTCCTGGTTCTACACATCCAAGGGGTTGTTCCATGTAGATCTCCTCCTCCAGTTCACCATTTAAAAAGGCTGTTTTTACATCCATCTGATGTACTATCAACCTATGTAAAGATGCTAAAGCAAAAAGAACGCGTATAGTAGCTATCTTTGTTACTGGTGAATAGGTATAGAAGTAATCCTCACCAAATTTCTGTGTGAAACCTTTAGCTACCAGCCTGGCTTTGAATCTTTCAATGGAGCCATCTGGTCTCAACTTCCTTTTGAAAATCCATTTGCAGCCTATGGGTTTACAACCCTTAGGTAAGTTCACTATTTCCCATGTGTGATTAGACTGTATGGAGTCTAACTCACTCTTGACTGCTTCTCTCCATAGAGTAGCGTCTACAGATCGCATGGCTTCTTGAATGGATTTTGGTTCTTCTTCTAACACAAGTTGACATATGAAACGATCACACAGTTCATTTGGATCTTTCAATTCAGTCATATACGTTATGAAGTCAGATCCAAAGTCTTTCTCAATTCTAGGCCTTTTACTTCTTCTAGGCTCTTCTGACATACATGATAAATCAGGGAAAGATAGATTATGTTGAACTTTATTTGCATCTAGTTCAAGAGCACCCTTTAAAGGAAACACATGTTCAAAGAAAACTGCATCTCTAGATTCACAAATTGTGCGGTTTTCTAAACACATAAACTTGTAAGCTGCACTATTCTCAGCATACCCAATAAACACGGCATCTACAGTTTTAGGTCCCAAGTTGGGCCTTTTAAAGGACGGAAGTCCCACCTTTGCCAAGCAACCCCATACTTTAAAGTATTTAAGATTTGGCGCGTGCCCTCTCCACAGTTCATAAGGAGTTTTTTCAAACCCTTTGTGTAAGACTCGGTTTAGAATGTGGTTAGCTGTTAGGACAGCTTCTCCCCACAATGAGTCAGAGGCACCTGAACTGATTAGCATGGCGTTAATCATCTCTTTTAGAGTTCTATTCTTTCTTTCTGCTATGCCGTTTTGTTGGGGTGTGTAGGGTGCAGTTACTTCGTGTACAATGCCAGAAGATTCACACAGGTTTTTCAAAAAGATTGATTCATATTCTCCTCCTCTATCGGATCTAAGCCTTTTGATCCTTTTTTCCAACTGATTTTCTACTTCATTTTTAAAAGCAACAAACTTTTGTTCAGCTTCATTTTTTGTTCTCAACAAATATAATTTTGTATAACGAGAAAAGTCATCGATAAAGGTTATATAGTATCGCTTACCACCTCGACTTTCAGTGGTTTTAAAATCAGCTAAATCAGTATGAACCAATTCTAACAGTGATGAAGAACGATGCTTTGCAGTTAGAAAGGATGTTCTAGCAAATTTTGCCTCAGCACATGTTTCACATTGTTCACATGTATCATTTGACACGTTTGGTAGCATATTCACATTTCTCAGTCTATTTAAACATTTTGCACCAACATGTCCTAATCTAGCATGTCAAACATTAACTGATATAGCAGTATAAGCAAAGGAAGCATTCTTATTATCACGAGCAATGCGAGATGATCCAGATACATCAGAGGAATTGCTAACTATGGAAACATCTAGAACAAAAAGACCTCCACGAAAATATCCCTTCCCAATGAATTTCTCATAACGAGTCATCACCAGACGGTCAGACTCAAAAACCATCTTGATTCCAGCCTTATTTAGAAGGCCTCAGGAAATCAGGTTTCTTCGAAGGGAAGGAACATAAAGCACATTTTGCAACAGTAAATGTTTTCCAGAACAAAGCAGTAATTCTACTTTTCCTCTACCACTTACCTCGGAAACACTGGAGTTTCCCATGAAGACTTGTTATCCACCAGTGATAGCCTCAAAAGTTTTGAATGAAGCTTTGTTGTTGCAGAAATGTCGTGAAGCTCCAGTGTCCACAACCCACTCGTCTGGATTTTCCACCATGTTGGCCTCAGTTACTTCTGCGGCTACTGGATCAGTATCTTCTGCAGTCTCCGTCAGGTTTGCTTGGTTTTTCGGCTGCTCATTGTTTGGTTTCTGACTCGTAGCCCCATAGCGTTTATAGCATTGGACAGCACGGTGGCCTCGTTTTCCACACACATAGCACTCACCACTATTGTTTCCTTTTTTCTGAACTTTTCCACCTTTGCCGCGAGTGGAGTTGTTGTTCTTATAATTCTTCTTTTGATTTTTGGAATTTTCACCAGGTTTTGACTTCTCAAAGCCAGAGTTAGTTTCAACAATATTAACTTTAACATTGTCAGTTAGAGAAACAGACCTTTGAACTAGGCGGTTTTCTTCCTCGATGTTCACGCTATTGATTAGCTGTTGCAGAGTGTAGCTCCTTCGATCATGTTTCATTTTATTTTTGAAGTCCACCCAGGAGTCGGGCAGTTTGTCAATCAAAGATTCACATAGGACCACTTCATTAACTATTCCACCTTCTGCTTTCATATCACCTACTAAATTTTCAAACTCGTGGACCTGTTCGATTACAGGCTTGGTATCCACCATTTTAAAGTGTAACCAACGTCCTATAGCATACTTACGTCTCCCCACATCATCAGCCCCATATTTCTCAATCATTAAATCCCAAATTGCTTTTGTAGATTTATATTCAGAAAACATATCAAACAACGGGTCACTTACACGTTGAAGAATGGTTGTCCGGGCAGTCTTGTTATCCTTTTCATATTTGATGCGAGCTGCCTCGGCTGCAGATGTGTCTTGAATTGAAGATGACTTCGGGTCTTTGGTAGAATCTGCAGTCGATGTACCACCAGTAGACTTCGGGTCTGTCGCAGCAGTTGAAGCCGTGGTCTGCAGTGTAAGTTGCGCAGCAGGCACATCGAACTTCGTAGGGTCTGCAAAAAGGACATAGTCCACATCCTTCGATTCCAGAAGCATGATTAATTTTGCAGCCCATCTCTTGTAATTCAAGCCACCAGTGAGTGGTTGAATAGGAGCAATATCAGAAGCAGTGTTTCCAGCAGACATTTTCGACTCAAATTAGAATCTGAATGTTTTTAACTGTTGTATTTTCTGCTAGTAGGGACGAGAATTGTGGGAAAAAGGGACTCAGATTAGAGTTCTGTATCGTGTGCAACACACTGCCTTAAAAACATTCACGACCTGGGATTGAGTCGTATGTTTCCGACCAGCAAAACAGAACAGCAAACCAGAAGAACACAAAGGGAAAGAGACGCAAACAGTAGAAGTGTTTACTGTTAGTGGTGCGTTTTTCCCTTTGTCTAATGTCTCCTATTTATAGTGTAATGATGCATCCCATTACAGCACTCCACCTCACACTACCACAAATGTAGCGCTAAAAGAAAGGAAGAGGACAAATTCTGTCCACTCTTACATGGAGTTGTAATGACCATGGAGTTGTAATGACAAGGTCATTACAATGATCCATAAAAATAGGCCCCACCACACCGCGTGCCGTGCCGTGCGGGCGGCGGCGACGGCGCGTGCGTGGTCTACCTCTTTTCCCTTCTCATAACACTTCAACTTAGATGAAAAGCCTTGGAGTATATAAGTAAGGTAACAAGAGGCTAAACTTCCAATGTGGGACAACATGGGAAGGCAAAAGTAAGCCTTTCCCTTTAAATGCTCCCAACAACTATATATAAAAACAAAATCATGAAATTTTAACTTACCGCCAATTTCCTAAAAATCTCTCTTCATATAAAATATATTGATTTTTACTTTACCATTCGTACAATAATTCTGCGTTAAAATTCTATTCTAATATTATAAAATAGTGTAATACAATCTATACTATCTATACTATATATAAAAACAAAATCCTGAAATTTTAACTTCCCGCCCAATTCCTAAAAAATCTTTCTTCCTATAAAATATATTGATTTCTACTTTCCCATTCGTACAATAATTCTGCGTTAAAATTCTATTCTAATATTATAAAATAGTGTAATACAATCTATACTATATATAAAAAACAAAATTCTGAAATTTTAACTTCCCGCCCAATTTCTAAAAACCCTCTCTTCCTATAAAATATAATGATTTCTACATTCTCATTCGTACAATAATTCTGCATTAAAATTCTATTCTAATATTATAAAATAGTGTAATACAATCTATACTATATATAAAAACAAAATCCTGAAATTTTAACTTCCCGCCCAATTCCTAAAAAATCTCTCTTCATATAAAGTATATTGATTTTTACTTTACCATTCGTACAATAATTCTGCGTTAAAATTCTATTCTAATATTATAAAATAGTGTAATACAATCTATACTATATATAAAAACAAAATCCTGAAATTTTAACTTCCCGTCCAATTCCTAAAAAATCTTTCTTCCTATAAAATATATTGATTTCTACTTTCCCATTCGTACAATAATTCTGCGTTAAAATTCTATTCTAATATTATAAAATAGTGTAATACAATCTATACTATATATATAAAAACAAAATCCTGAAATTTTAACTTCCCGCCCAATTTCTAAAAAACCTCTCTTCCTATAAAATATATTGATTTCTACTTTCTCATTCGTACAATAATTCTGCGTTAAAATTCTATTCTAATATTATAAAATAGTGTAATACAATCTATACTATATATAAAAACAAAATCCTGAAATTTTAACTTCCCGCCCAATTTCTAAAAAACCTCTCTTCCTATAAAATATATTGATTTCTACTTTCTCATTCGTACAATAATTCTGCGTTAAAATTCTATTCTAATATTATAAAATAGTGTAATACAATCTATACTATATATAAAAATAAAATCCTGAAATTTTAACTTCCCGTCCAATTCCTAAAAAATCTTTCTTCCTATAAAATATATTGATTTCTACTTTCCCATTCGTACAATAATTCTGCGTTAAAATTCTATTCTAATATTATAAAATAGTGTAATACAATCTATACTATATATAAAAACAAAATCCTGAAATTTTAACTTCCCGCCCAATTTCTAAAAACCCTCTCTTCCAATAAAATATATTGATTTCTACTTTCCCATTCGTACAATAATTCTGCGTTAAAATTCTATTCTAATATTATAAAATAGTGTAATATAATCTATACTATATATAAAAATAAAATACTGAAATTTTAACTTCCCGCCCAATTTCTAAAAAATCTCTCTTCCTATAAAATATAATGATTTCTACCTTCCCATTCGTACGATAATTCTGCGTTAAAATTCTATTCTAATATTATAAAATAGTGTAATACAATCTATACTATATATAAAAACAAAACCCTGAAATTTTAACTTCCCGCCCAATTCCTAAAAAATCTCCCTTTTTGATTGATGACAACAAAGTTGCTATCATTACCTGAGCACACCTGCAGGTAACCATAAATGCAAGACATGAGTATTAAGAGGAAACACTTTTAGTCCTATGACTATAAGGGGCGTGTTAATTTCAGTACTTGACTTTGAAAACTAACAATTTAGTCCTATAACTATGCAATTTCTAACACATTTGGTCCTCCCCGGCCAAGTCACCGGCGAAATTTGGCCGGAAAACGTAACCCATTTTTAATTAAATATAAGTGCGGGGGGGGGGGGGGGGGGTGGGGGGGCAAAACGGTCATTCATGTTCTTCTTCTCCCTTCTCCTCCATTTTTCTTCGATCTTCTTCTTCCTTTGCAGCAATGAGGCCAGAAACCACCACCTCCAACTATTCAGCAACGGTGCGGCTAATTCCTTTGTAAATTTTGGGGTGTGTAATAATGTGGATTATACAAGAGTAATTAATTAATTAATCAGTATCTTTCTTTGTTTAGCTACCATAAAATTAGGAAATAATTTGGTACATCATTTACAGAAAGTTACAGATTGCCTTCTTTGGAATCTCTTTTTATTTATTTTTTGTTTATTGCCCATGGAAGATCTCGAGAAAGTTACAGATGAGTATCCTTTACAGCGACGGAGCCATTGTTTTTTCATCAGAAGCGCTCTCGGAGCCATTTCCTCTCTTCTACAATATTTTTGGGAATTTGAAAGCCATTTTCAAAATCAAGTATTTGAGGTCTTTGGATGTTTCTGGTAACCGGTTGAACGGCAAGGGGAGGGGTGGACAATGAGAACTGTAAATATGATGAGGAAACATCCGGCCCGTTGCGGCGGTTTGAATCGCGACGGTGGCCTTGTCATCGGCCAACTTTCGACAAAAACGTACTCAGATGTGTAGTCGTCGGAGTTGCAGAGCGGCAACGTTGTAGAGCTTTGCGATTTTATGGTTTAATGGTGGAAGAGATGGATCGAGTTAAAGTTAAATGAGATAGATCTTAGGTTTTGGTCTATTGGGAATAGAGACTTCAAACCACAATCGCAATCCCAATCTCAGTTGGTGAATTGAATTTGAAAGTATCAACTTGTAATTCTATATGTATAGTGTACCGGAAGAGAAAACATAGCAGAAAGATAGAGTCGGCGTTTCTGGTCACCTGCTGCCGTTCGCGAGACGGCCTGAAGAGGAGGAAGAAAACTCACTTTCCCTTTTCTTTTCCACGAACTGACCAAGTTGCCCCACGAATTAAACAAATAAGAATAAATTAAAAGATTCCGGCCAAATTTTACCGGTAATTTCACCGGGAGGACCAAATGTGTTAGAAATTGCATAGTTACAGGACTAAATTGTTAATTTTTAAAGTTAAGTACTGAAATTAACACGTCTCTTATAGTCATAGAACCAAAAGTATAATTTTCTCTGAGTATTAAATTGGTATAGAACTAAAATTATCGTGTCCAGCATGCACGAGTCCATAGCATAACGATTGAAAAGAAGACTTGCATAACATTTAAATCCCAAATTTCTTTCGGTCATACCCAGTAGCACGGATGAAGCAAATATCACTCAATATTTCCAAAATCCCATGAAATTACAAAGATAAGCGACCTCTGGTGAAGTTAACTCTTAAATAATTATATATCGATTTAAATATTCTTAATATATTAAAAAAAATTACATTCCGTGCATCGCACGGGTGAAAATACTAGTATTGATAAAAAACAGACATAAAATCAGTGATATAACTTGAATTGAGACTTAATATGTTTTTAGATTAGATTAGATTAGTTTTAACCCTTATGTTGAATTATTATTATTATTATTAACAACTTATGTTTGTTTAATTTTTATTTGGATTTACATTTTTAATATTCAATTATCGTGGAGTATTAACTATGGAATATATCTTTATACATATAACTAGTCATGCCCACGGTTCGGCTCTGATTCCGAAATTAGCGGAACTGGAACCGAACCTTGTATAAAGGTTCCACATCCGATTTCGGGACCTTATGGGACGGTTCCGATTCCGGTTCCGATCCGATTATTATAATACACGATTCAAAACGAACTGTGGTCATTCCTACATATAACATTATTAATATAAAACAAAAAATAATAATTAAAATAATTGATAAAAACAATAATAATAAATGGTAAACTTAATTTAAGAGTTAAGTAAATGGCACTTATGTCTTTATAGGTCATTTTATATATAATCAACTAAAAATAAACAATTACTTTTTTTTAATGCTACTGAGATAGTATCTGTTCAAACATACTTTCTCAACCTAATAAAGCATACAGAGTCAACAACGCCTCCACTGAAGCTCGATCTCATGACTTCCCACATGGGAGAGGTTACTTTATCAAATAATTTCTATAACAATCTAAAACAGCTAACACAAAAAGCTATCAGCTACCAATTAAACCAATCAACAATCTGCTAATTGACAAATATCCCCATCCTTCTTCCAAAGTTATTTATGATCAGGATCTATCATGCAAAGGCAGCAAAGTAGACATGGTCCATGATATAATTTGCGCTGGAAGACAATTCTGCTAAGAAATCGTTTTGTCAAGACAGAACAGAGACGCAAATTTGCTATAAAATCACTGTCCGAAGCACATAGACGCAATTTTCCTCAAGGTTCATTTAACGACATATAAGAAAGATTCAACCTAACAATAATAATAAAAGGGGGAAAAAATCTTCTAGAACATAGTTATATATTAACAAAAAAGAAAAAGACATGAACATCTAAAATCGATAGTTCTTGTAAAGCATTTTTTTTTTAAGAAAATTATTTTCATTCCTAAATTATAAGATAATTGTAAGATTCGTCGCTACTTGTTGATTGTGTTCATTTTTTCTCTCTAAGCTATATCTGACGTTGTAAATTTTGTCATTTTCCTAGAGACGAAATATGCAATATCATTTATATTAGGGACGAGAAGTGAACACAACCAAAGAGTAGGGATAAATGCAACAATTACCATATAACTTAGAGATGAAAAGTATAATTTTTTTTATTCTAAAAAAATCATCTTAATCTTTTATAATATACTTCTTATATCTCATTTTGTGTGTTTAATTTGACCAAAAAAATTAGACTAGAGGTATTTACAACTTTTATATATATATATATATATATATATATATATATATATATATATATATATATATATTAGTAATATTTAGTTTATATTTATTGTTAGTATACAAAAATTATATATTTAAATCTACATAAAAATACTATTAAAAAAGTAAATTAAATATTATAGCAAAATGTTAAAGAAAATAAACAAAATAAAGATTAACTAATTTGACAAGTGAATAATAAATATGATAAGTAAAATGTTACATAGTCAGAGTGGATATTTTAGGATGTGCAAACTTTAAGGCATCTTACTGTCTACGCCTTATTGTTGGCTAAACCTTATTGTTTATTGGGTTTACTCCTCCACTGTTATAAGGCAAATTTGTGCATCATAACAAATAGTATATTTTTAATATACTAAATGCACATTATTTGTGTACTGAACATACATTATATAATATAATATACACAAATAATGTATATCACCTGAATATAATGTACATTTTTAATATACAAAAAGTACATTATTGTTGTATTGAATGTACATTATTTTACACTATACAAAATATGGTCCACACAGCTTGTGTGGACCATAATGATTGACTGTCATACTATTCCCATTTCGCTATTGTATGGCATCTCCTTATTGTTACTCTCTCCATTCCATTTTATGTGTCGAGTTTGGTTAACGAGACTTGATTGAAGTTATTTATAATTTAATTTTTCATAATTTTAAATTTAGAATTAGTATGTAAAATTTATATGTTTAAAAATTATATTAAAAGTACTATTAAACACAAAAAATCAAAATTAAAAATTATAAGAAAATGCTAATAAAAAGAAGTAAAGAAAAAGAGTTGGTTGATCAATGAATAGTAAGTAAGACAGATAAAATGGGATAGAAGACTATAACGTACTAAAATTGTTGAGATATTTTGAACCGTTTAGAAACTAATATTTGATTAATTCAAATTTATTTCAGAATTGACTTTTTTACATCGGATTGATTTTGATTAATTTTACAATTTTTTGGGAGTTAAAATTTAAATTTTAAATTCAATTTTGAATGCCATGAATGCTAATAAATTTCTTTTTCCCATGAATATATACCTTGTGTTGGTTGCATTCAAAAAAAAAATGCTTTGTGTTGGGCATAATGTTTTGCGCAAAAAAAAAAAAAAAAAAAAAAAGTTAATTTCATTTTTTGTCATAAATTTATAGGTGTCAATCCTTTTAATTTTTAATTTTTTTATCAAAATATCCCCTTTGGTCCTAGTATTATTGTAGCATGATTATTTTTAGTCCTCAATCAACAAAGTGTTTAAATGACGTTAAATAAAATGGACATTTCGATCTATTTAGTTCTAAGTGTTAATTCTTTTTTCCGTTTTTTTGTCCTAGATTTATATGACATTCCACTTTTAGTCTCTTTTTTTTTTTTTTCATAACATTTACGTTTATTCTAGCATAATTGTAGCATGACCAATTTTGGTCCTACGTAAAAAAAAAATATGTTTAAATGACATTAAAAATGACGTTATTAATCATTCAAAATCCTCATTTTTTTCATGGTAATAGAACAATACAAAGGCTCTACATCATCAAAAAAACAATATACAATAATAAAACATTCATTTGATAGCATAAATAATCCATAATTCATTCATTGCATAATGGAGCAAAAACTATTACCAATATATAAGTCTACTGCAAAATCCAAAAAAATGTGCAATTAAAAACTACAAGTCTACTTCATGAAAAATCTGAACCATAAATCTACTTCAAAAATATTTTAAATCAGTCTCAAGCAAAAAGTATTCATCTCTTAAGTCTTTGAATAAAATGGTTTGTTTCTTGGTTGAAAAGAAAAGAAAAGAAAAAAAAAAGTATTGAAAAGAGATGAAAAAAGAAAAAAAAAATGATGAGAAAAGAAGAAAAGAAGAATAAAAGCTTGAAGTTTGTTTTCAATTTGTGTTGAAAGTTATGTTCAAACCTCACTTCTTTAGAGTGTTGCTTTGTGTCAATTGTAATTTACTCTTTTGCTCAAAGTTGTCATGTCTCTTCTAGTCCAATCGTGAATAAGTGTGAAGTTCTCTCTTTTGTTTGCTTTCCTTACCACTTCTTTGTTAGCTATTCACTTGTAGCCCCATTAATTACAAGCTTAATAAAGACCTACTTGATCTTAGTATGCATTCTTAGAGTTGAGCTAGTGGGAGTATGAAGGTCAAGCCTATGAGATCTCATTCAAAGCTGAGTTTTGCATAATCTCAACTTAGTATTTGTGCACACTTGATTCTCACGCACTTTAATAATTTTGGTGCTTGGTAATTGACTTGAGAATGGATCTTGTGTGCCAAACTGAAATGACTTTGAGGCATGTTGTTTTGTGACAAGTGGTTTGTGGCATGCTAGGTTGTGCAAGAGAGGGTATGATTAGCTTTCGAGCTTTATTTGTAATTTATTATTTGTGTTTGCTTGAGGAAAAGCAAAGGTTTAAGTGTGAGGGGAGTTATCCCATATATAGGCCTATTCATTTGTTTATATCCTTAGGTGCATAAATTGTTGATTTGAAGACAATTGTATGCTTTTCGGGGCATTTTGAGTGAATCTCTAGTCAATGTGAAGCTAAGGAGGTGGCTAAAATGTCTCAAAGAGAGCCAAAGAGTGGTACTTTCAATGGATTTGATCACAAGAACAAAACAAGAGAAAAGTGGAGCAAAAGACCAAAGAGTTGTAATTCCCGCTAAATTTGGCGATGCCTTAGTATTTTGATCATATCTCACTCTAGGAATGTCCGATTCAAGTGATTCTTGCGACATTGGAAAGAAGACTTGAAGGGCTACAACCTGTGATGCAACAGAAAACTTGACGTGTCAAATCCCAAACTTCCAGAAAGTTGCGTGAAGAAAGGAGACAAAACTCGACGGTTGAGTTTTGACTCGACGCGTCAAAAATCTCGGGCGAGATTTTGGAAAGTTGTGTGGAAATTTCCTAATCTATTCCTATTGAGCTTCAACTATAAAAAGCCCATCTTCCTTCAACCCTAGGGTTCAAGCTGCGTTTTTTGAGGCAAGAAGAGAGAAGAAAAAGACATCAAGAGCTACAAGTCACCTTGGAAGAAGAGGAAAAGCTAAAGAGATTTGGGAGAATTTCTTCACCTTTTCTTTTACTTTCTTTGTTGCTTGTGAACTCCATGATATTGCAATGAATGGCTAGGAAATCTTAGAGATTTTTGGGTAAAAGTATTTATGAACCTATGTGCCTAGTTCTCAGATTTTTTAATATATTGATATTTGGGTTTTATAACTTGTGTTGCAATTGTGTTCTATCTTGTTGATGCTAGTAATTAAGGATCCAAATTACTCGTTTCATAGCTATCTTTATGTCTTAATGGGAGTTAGGGCATAATATAAAGCACTCATTATTGCACTTGACTATTGCACCTTAGGAGAAAGCATATTTGTTAAGGAGTTAACTCTTGACTTTTGCACATTAGGAGATGGCATATTAGTTAAAAATATCTTGAATGTTTGTTCTTGAATTGTTGAGTGTTTATTCATCGGAATGTATATTCACTCGCGTTATTTTAGGTTGGAATTATAGGAGTAATTCCTTCCCTTGTTTGCATTCTCACACTTGTTTAAACCCAGATTTAATATTGCTCTTTAGATTGACACTAGGTGATTAAACACTTGAATCTCAAGAATCTCATTCTTCCTCTATTGCTTTCATCAACCTGCTACTTTGTTTTCTTTTAATTAGTTATACTTTTACAATTGATCAATCACTCTTTTCGATAGGATTAGCTTCTCGTGAATAGATTAGTAGCTAGTGCTTGATACTCCCTGCTTTCCTGTGGATCAATAACACGATACTCCGGGTAATTATTTGTTTGAGAAATATACTGCAACCAAATAAAAATAATAATAATAATATTGTTATTGTTATTGTTATTGTTATTGTTATTGTTATTGTTATTGTTATTGTTATTGTTATTGTTATTGTTATTATTATTGTTATTATTATTATTATTATTATTATTATTATTATTATTATTATTATTATTATTATTATTATTATTATTATTATTATTATTATTATTATTATTATTATTAAGAAGGATGTAGATATGTTGTATTGTATTTGAATATTGGATGTGTTATATCTTGTGTGAATAATATGTTTACTATTATGATTATATTCCTCTTGTAATAAAGTATTTAATATGTGGTGTTAGACTAGTCAGCTTAGAATAGTCTATTAGTCAGGAGACTTTTACGTGTAGCTTTTATCTATAGCATTAGTCTCTCTCTGTAACTGAATTGGAATAGAATCGCATTTTATCTGGTATCAGCTAAGCCATAGGTTAGATCCTCCACTTTTCTCTCCCTCCTTATCGTCGACCCTTTCCCAACCGTCGACCACCCTTTTCCACCTCCGATGTCGACAAACTCCTCTGAGAGGACTGTGTCCGCCGGCGCACCACCGTCGGCCACCACTACAAACACCCTATCTACAGCCCACCACTTCGTCTCCATCAAACTCACCTCCCGGAATTTCCTCTTTTGGCGCACACAGCTCGTGCCCTTTCTCCGGGGACAGGGTCTACTTGGTTACGTAGACGGAGAAACCCCCTGCCCACCGCCGACGATCGACTCTCCGCCATCCGACGCCTCCGGCGCCACCACGACCGTACCTCAGGCAAATCTAGCGTACAGGTTGTGGACACAGCAAGATCAGTCCATTCTCTCTCTTCTGATTTCATCCCTATCAGAAGAGGTGATGTACTTGGCTGTTGGTCTGTACACTGCTCGTAGCGGACGCGGCAGTGGCGAAGGGAATTCCCGTGGTGGACGCGGCCGAGGAGGTCGTGGCGGGAATAGATGTGGCGGCCGCAATGGTCGTGGAAATCCGCCGAAGTGCCAGATTTGTCGGGCTCTCGGCCACACTGCCGTACACTGCTTCAAGCGTTACAATGCTCCGCCACCGCCTGCCCAGGCCAATCTCACGGCCGCGGGAGATGAATCCGCAACAAGTGCAGTTGGTAATTGGTTCCCGGATACGGGAGCATCCGCTCATGCCACGCCCGACGCGTCAATGATGTCTCAATCTGATGAGTACAACGGAAATGACGTTCTAAGAGTCGATAATGGCACAGGTTTGATTATTTCACGCGTTGGTTCTGCATCTATTCCATTCGTGTCTAAGCCTCTTAAATTGTCTAATATATTACATGTTCCCGAATTATCTGTTCCATTACTTTCAGTTCAAAGATTCACTAACGAAAATAATGTATTCTTTGAATTTCGCAAAGATTGCTTTTTTGTGAAGGATTCAATCACCCGGGCAACCCTGCTTAAAGGGCCCACTTCTGGAGGGCTATACACACTTCCGCTGTCTCGGTCACGTTTCGCATTCATAAGTTCCTGAACCACTCCGGACATGTGGCACCGCAGACTTGGCCACCCACATAATCGAGTCCTAAATAAAATTCTCCAAACGTGTCCGGTTGACAATAAATCCAAAGCAGTTGGCGTTTGCACCGCATGTCATCTCGGGAAATCTTGTCGATTCCCGTTAGATAGGGTCAATTCTAGTAGTGCAAATGTATTAGATTTACTTTACACAGACGTTTGGGGACCATCTCCCGTTATTTCTAGTACTGGCTTTCGGTATTTTCTCCTGTTTGTAGACGATTGTTCCGGCTTTACCTGGTTTTATCCTTTACGGGTAAAGACGGATGTATACAAATGTTTTGAGTCGTTTCGAGTCATGGTAGAACGGCAATTCTCGCGTTCTATCAAATCCATTCAATCCGACCTGGGGGGGCGAATACCGCAAATTACATAACATTTTTCAATCCCTAGGTATAAACCATAGATAGTCATGTGCTTACACGCACGAACAGAACGGAAGGGTAGAGCGCCGGAATAGACACATAGTTGAAACCGGGTTAGCTCTACTCGCTGAAAGTAAAGTCCCTCTACAGTACTGGGACTATGCTTTTGAAACTGCCACCACTTTAATCAACTACATGCCGTCTGCCGTTCTACAGTTCTAGAGTCCATACTCACGTCTCTTTAATATATCTCCCCCATACACCTTTTTACGAGTATTCGGGTGCCGGTGCTATCCCTATCTACGGCCTTATAATCGCCACAAGATAAAGTATCGCTCGCCCTGTGTCTTCTTAGGTTACCCACCGTTCTATAGGGGATATAGATGCATGGACTTAACAACTGGAAAAATCTATGTCTGTCGTCATGTCCGGTTTGACGAAACTACCTTTCCTTTTTCAGATAGAGTTGTGCAGCACACACCGCAACAAGTTGCAGCCGTTACACCTTGGGCAGCTGGCCCCATAGTAACGCAATCTATATCACCGGTTGTGGTTACACCGGAACCCATACCCTTGGCTAGTGAGCCCGCGCCCTTGGCTAGTGAACCCGCGCCCTTGGCTATTAGACCACCGGCGAGGGGACGTCGGAGAAAGCCACCGGCTCCACCCGTGCCACTCACTATGCGCCTTCGACATATGACACATGGTACGGATGAAGAATTTCACGCTCTAAATGCAACTGTAGACCCAACCTGCTACTCTCAAGCCGTTGGGCACCCGCATTGGCGTGATTCCATGGACCAGGAGTTTAATGCACTCCTTCACAACAATACTTGGCAGCTAGTCCCAGCAAAATCACATATGAACATAATTGGGTGCAAATGGGTATTTAGAACTAAACGCAATGCAGATGGGTCCGTTGAGAGATATAAAGCGAGGCTTGTGGACAAGGGGTTTAATCAGGTCGCTGGTGAAGATTTTTTCGACACTTTCAGTCCCGTTGTTAAGCCGACTACAGTACGGTTGTTGTTTTCTCTTGCTGTGTCATATAACTGGACTTTACGGCAGCTTGATGTTCATAATGCATTCCTGAATGGACATCTAGCTGAAACTGTCTACATGAAGCAGCCACCTGAGTATGAAGATCCCACGCACCCGGACCACGTTTGCCATCTACAGCGCTCTCTTTATGTCCTCAAACAGGCACCTCGGGCCTGGTTCAAGAGGTTGCATGACTTCTTACTCTCTACAGGATTTTTAGCATCCAAGACGGATGTCTCGCTTTTTTATTATACCACTGGTACATCTCTGGTTTTTTTATTAGTGTATGTGGATGATATAATCATGCTGAGAAATGATTCTGCACTTATTGACACTCTTCTCAAACAATTGTCCACGACATTCAAGATTCGAGACTTGGGGACACCTGGATTCTTCTTGGGTATTGAAACGGTGAAGGTAGATGGGGGATTGCTACTATCACAACGCGTTACATGGGTGATATTCTCACACGTGCAGGTATGAGTGATTGTAAGCTGTTAGTCACACCTGCCGCGGTCACTCAAGCTGTTTCCCCTTCTGATCAACCGTATGAAAATCCGACTCAGTATCGTCGTATTGTGGGGGCTTTGCAATATTTAACAATCACACGGCCCAACTTATCATATGCAGTTAATAGGCTGTGTCAGTTCATGCACTCACCGACAGACGATCACTAGGGTCTTCTGAAGCGAGTTCTCCGTGATGTTAAAGGTACTCAAGACTATGGTTTGCGTTTATCCCCGTCTACATCGACTGCTCTGCATGCCTTCTCAGATTCCGATTGGGCCGGGTGTCCAGTTGACCGAAAGAGTACAAGTGGTTATGCTGTGTACCTTGGTACCAACCTCATCTCGTGGTTATCCAGAAAACAGCGCACAGTTGCCAGATCGTCTACTGAAGCAGAGTATAAAGCGCTTGCAGATGTATCCGCAGAGGTTACGTGGGTTGTGTCCCTTTTACAGGAACTGGGCTTACACTCTGGTCAGTCGTCTACTTTGTGGTGTGATAATCTGGGCGCCACGTATCTCTGTGCTAATCCAGTTTTTCATGCTAGAACAAAACATGTGGAAATAGATTATCATTTCGTACGAGACAAAGTCGCATCTGGGGATTTTGTTGTCAATTTTGTGTCTACTAAAGATCAACTTGCAGACATCTTCACCAAGCCACTCACGGGCCCGCGCTTCCAGCTTCTTCGTGACAAGCTCAATGTGGTAGCACACCCACCTTGTGCTTGAGGGGGTGTGTGAATAATATGTTTACTATTATGATTATATTCCTCTTGTAATAAAGTATTTAATATGTGGTGTTAGACTAGTCAGCTTAGAATAGTCTATTAGTCAGGAGACTTTTACGTGTAGCTTTTATCTATAGCATTAGTCTCTCTCTGTAACTGAATTGGAATAGAATCGCATTTCATTACTTGTAATTATGTATTTATGTTCTTATTTACATGAAAAATATTTAAATAATATATTTGACATTTTGATTGCGATTGAGAATTATACAAGTTTGACTATTATTTCAAAAAAAAAATTAGTTTAATTAAAGTTTTATCGGAGACAAAATTTTCCGTGAAGATGGGGATGAGGAAAGATTTCTGATCCCCGGTGGGGATGGGGACAACGACTGGGACGGGGATGAGGATTTGGGTGGGGTTTCGGGGACAATGATAGGGAGTACTATACTCCCCGCCCTACCACATCCCATTGACATCCCTTCATAAAATGTTTTCCAGATGTTTCCCTGCCCTTGTCACATCGTGATGAGGCTCGTGATAGCAAATGATGACTTTCTAAAGTTATTTCTCATGAGCCTTGTTATGCACATGACATCCTTGCGTGACGATGTCATTTTTGCTTCTATTCTATTTTTTGTCCTTTTCTCAAAACTTCCATTGAATTTACCATTTTTACCTTCAAAATACAATAATGCTCTCAATTAACTCCTCCACATACTTTATCCAATAATTTGTCACTTAGAAGTATAATTAAAGCAATACTAATCCAAAAAAGACCAATTAATACATAATAGAAGTAGTACAAGTAAGCACTTATCAATGTTGCAAATTATTTTTGACAAATCTAACAAGAAAGTTTAATATAGTATTTAGGAATTTATAGAATTAGAAAATTAGGGTTAAGGATTTGATCATTTGAACTCGAGGAGTTGCTGCTTCATGAGTGACGACTCATGACTCACAATTGCGCTGCTGACTGAAAGCTAGAGGCATAGGCGGCAATCCAACGAGTTGCTTGCTGGATACTGTCCTGCGGGCTACGGAGGAAGAGGCTATGAAAGATAGAGAGGAGCTGAGGAACATCTATAAATCTAGGATTTTGAGTGGTTTATGAAAGAATGGCTAAAAGCGGAATGACACTTATAAATTTAGTACCAAAAATGAATTAATTCATTAGAACAAAGAGGAGCTGAGAATATATGATATGCTGAATAGAACGAAATGTCTCATGTTTAACGCGATTTAAATAAATTTTTTGATGAAAAAACAAAAAAATTAGAGAAAAATGTCAAATAGGTCCCTAAATATTTCGCGAAAAGTCAATTAGCCCCACGAACTTTTAAAATGTCAATTGACCACATGAACACATGATTTTTAGTCAGTTGACCCTATTAGCCGGTAATTTCTCCGGTAATTGCCCCCATTGCGCGCCACATAAGCGTTGGAGTGGATACTTGACTGCCACATAAGCCTAAATAGAAAAATAAATTAAAGAAATAAAAATTAAAATCACGATTTGCGTCTTCTTCCTCTGCGTCTTCTTCATCTTCACTGTGTCGATCTTCTTATTTCTTCTTCTTCTTCTTCTTCAATATCTATATCAACTCTTCGTTTTCCCCATTCATAATTTAATCATCTGAATCTCTGAACAAAACCTATCTTTATTTGGCTAGATCTCTGCTAAGTTTCTCAAACCAGATAAGAGAACCATAGATATCATTGGCAATGAGAAGATGAAGGCCAGCACTAGTGTCAGGCATATTAGTATTCCTTGTTTTGTTGAGAATGACTCTCTTTTTATTTTGCAGAATATTTTAGGTCTGTGTGTGTGAAAGTGTGCATTATTTATAATCTATGGGGATAAAGTACAAATAAGTCACTGAACTATTTGGAAAAAAGCAATCAAGCCATCGAACTCAAATAACCCCCAAATAAGCCATTGAACTCGGAAAAAAGAGCAATTAACATTTTTAATAGGTTAACTCCAAGTTTTTGCTGACTGGATTACCAAATGTTTATTTTATTTACGTTTTTTTTTTTATTATTATAATCAACATACATAGTAATATATTTTAAAGTAATTATAATCAAAGTAGTTTTGTCTTGTCTAGATCTTATTTATTTATTTATTATTATTATTTAAACAAAAGATCTAGTAAAAAAATAATAATAAATAAATAAATCAAATCTCGACAAGACAAAACTATTTTGATTATAATTAATTTAAAATATAATACTATACAAGTGGATAATATTAATAAAAAATAATAATAATAAACATAAATAAAATAAACATTTGGCAATTCAATCAGCAAAAACATGGATCGGAGTTCACCTGTAAAAAATGTTAATTGGTCTTTTTTTTCAAGGTTCAATGACTTATTTGCTCTTTTTTCTTGGGTTCAATGACTTATTTGAGGGTTATTTGAGTTCAATGGTTTAATTGTTGTTTCCCAAATAATTCAATGGCTTATTTGTACTTTATCCCTAATCTATGCTATACTGATTATTTCACTTCCATATCCATTTTTGTCATGCTTGTACTTCTTGTTTATAATACCACTAAAAACCATACAATAGTAGAGGATCTATGGAGTCATTGGAGTGTGGATATGAATAAGACAAGTCATATCAGAGATTCAGATGATTAAATAATAAAGGCTAAAGTGTCATTCCGCACCCTAAACCAATAGCGATTCTTCATGCTGCACCCTGATCTTTCATGAGTGCTAATTAGATGCACATATCAATTATTTTTTGTCATTTAGAACTTTTCACAGGTTTCCTGTTACCTTGATGACATGGAGCCGGTAACCGCTGACGTGGACGCATTTTTCATGAATCTTTGATTGGTCAATTTTCCGATCATTGGTCAATTTCCGATCAAGGGTCAATCTTTCCGATCATAGTTCCCCCAAATTTTTTTGATCGATCAGAAGATCAATTACAGCAAATAAAAGAAGTCCGACGGTCACCTCTGTTCGAAAAAAAACTCCGTCGTTGTTCAGCCAGTTTTGACGTGCGTATGGTTATCTTCTCTCCGAACGAAGGAAGTCCGTCGGTAGATTTGGGTTCCGGGTGGCGGAAGTCCAACGGTCACGCTGTTTTTTGAATCCCATTTCAAAAAAGGTGGTCGCCGAGGTTCCTTAAGGCGTGCTTATGGTGGTTTGCGATTCATCTCTATTGCCTCTCACCAGGGAACAGAAGTCTTGGTGGATCCCTATTTGATGGTCGTGAATGCAGATTGAATACTCGTCCGTAAGGTAAGTTTCTGCTCATTCTAACTTGCACTTTAACTTGCCTTTGGAGACCGTTTTTTTTTTTTTTGGCCGGAAGTGGGGGTGTGAACAGTACAGGGGCGTCGAATGGTTTGCCGGTTTCTGCGTTATCTGAGACTCAGGGTAATCAGCCGTCTTTGGGTGCTGTTCTGTTGGTGTTACTGGCTCCTGGCCGCCATGCCTCTTTTGGGTTTGCACCGCCAACCGGAATCTATGGTTCTGTCAGGCAGATTACTGAAGAGATGGTTCAGGCAGTCAAATGGTGGCGGTGACTGTCCCCAAGTTACAGCTTGAGTCCCTGTTGGTGGTAGTAACAATGGTTTGCGCCCCCTGCCAATTCTATGAATGAGAAAGATGGTCTAGTGGGTATCAATGGAGATTACACCAATGGGGTTGGTCAATCTATAAACTCCAGTCAAAGTGCAAGCAGTGAGCCAACTGTGTCTCGTACCATTGAAGCGGTTGACTGTGTTGATGGAAAAATTTGTCTTAACCGAGGATGTTACCGGCTAATGGGGTCAACCGACTAAAGATCATGTGTTTATGTGTTCAATTGACCTTTTTAAAAGTTCGTGGGGCTAATTGACTTTTTGCGAAATATTTAGGGGCCTATTTGACCATTTTCTCCAAAAAATTATCATACTACAATAATACTAGTTAAGACAAACAAGAAATCTAAAAGAAAATTAAAAGTGAAATGACATATATATAAATACAGGATGAAAAAATAAATTAACTCTTATTTTCAACTATTAACTTTCCTTAAATGGTTTTCAAAAAAAAAACTTTCCTTAAATTTGACCTCACAAATTGATTGGTGGCCTGACATTCAATGTTGTCGCCAGCGTCATTGTTTAACCCTTGACGACCCAATGATGGGATTGAAAACCCTCTCGACAGATCTGCATTTCAGACTCTCAGTATATACTTTTGGAGTTTAGTTTGGGGAATCAGGGAACTACTGTGAAGAGATTCCCTTCAATTATTTCATGCAATTATTTACCCATCTATATATCTTGAGTTCATGTTTAATTTTATCAAACATATTTAGAGGAAATTTCAATTTTGGTCATATGACTATAGGGGTCTTGTTAATTTCAGTTATTGACTTTTAAAAGTGTCAATTTAGTACCTTAACTATGTAATTTTTGTCAATTTTGGTCACTCTGGTCAAATTATCGGCCAAATTTCGCCAAAAAATTTTAATTGTTAAAATAATGAGGGTATTCTGGTCATTTCACGTCTCTTTTCTTCTTCCCAAGCGAGTCCATCCCTTCCTCTCCCGTTTCTAGCGAATGCAATGAACTAAGATGATGCGGAAAGGAGGCTTGATGATATTAAAGATAGGGTTTATAGGGAGAAAGAACGTCGAAAACGGGAGAGAAAGGGATGGACTCGCGGGAGAAGAAGAAAAGAGGCTTGAAATGACCAAAATACCCTCATTATTTTAACTATTAAAATTTTCCGGCGAAATTTAGCCGGAGTGACCAAAATTGACAAAAATTGCATAGTTATGGTACTAAATTGACACTTTTGAAAATTAAGGGCTGAAATTAACAAGATCCCTATAGTCATATGACCAAAATTAAAATTTCCTCAACTATTTATACATGTAAGATATTTAATTTTATACTTGATTTACATTTAAAAATTGAGATTCGTCAGTATCATTCAAATCGAATAATTGAATGTTTTAAACATGACTCGTATCATTGTCATATACTTGAATTACAAATTAAGAAGGTTGTGGAACAAGGAGGTTAAAGAGGTGATCATTCAATATGACTCGAAGAAAGTTGTTGATTGAATTTAGACCAATTATGGACACAATCCGTTAACACGACACGAAATCGGACACGAAAATAACGGGTTAGTGTTTAGTCTTAACGTGTCCCGGGTCGTTAATGGGTTGACCCGTTAAGGACCCGTTATGTTTCGTGTCTTAACGGGTCAACCCGTTAATATTATCGTGTTAACCCGTTAACACGAACCCGTTTACCAAATATGTTTATAACCCGCTAAAAATTATTGTCATTTAGGTAAGAACCATTGTGATTATTGAGATTACAAAAGATATTATGAACATGATTAAGAATGAATTTACTATATTAGACCAAGATCCTACACCAATTATTGATGTTCAACAATTTGAAATTTGAATTTTTATTGTGTTCAATTTTATTCTAAAAACTTGTATGGACTCCTTTAATTATGATTTTTGGATGTTATTTTATCACTTTATGAATGTTATGAATTGAATATTTTTTTAGTTTGTTTGATGAATTGAACGGTAGGTTTTATTTATTTATTTATTTATTTTATAGAATTTAACTTTAAATTTTAGTTTTTTAAATATATTAATAGAAATAGCGGGTTTAAACGGGTTTCGTGTCATATCGTGTCGGCACGACTTGAAACCTGTTAACAAAACGTGTCTATCGTGTCAACCCGTTTAACCCGTTAACAAATCGTGTTCGTGTTCGTGTTAAAATTTTGAACCTGTTAACCATAACGTGTCGTGTCCGTGTTTAGCTTTATCGTGTTCGTGTCGTTATTGTGTCGACCCGTTAACGGACCCGTATACACGAATTGCCAGGTCTAATTGAATTAAAGGAGGCAACCTACCCAATGACCTAATGAGAAATATTATCGATTGTTGTAGAGCCTGAATGAAGAAGGATTGTTATCTCTCTTTTGAGCATATCTTTATTAGGGAGCAAAATGGAGCTGTAGACAGTTTGGCCAAGAAAATTTGCCAAGGGTTAACCAAGTGGATGGAGTGGAAGGACCCCGCCGGATATTTTGAGAGTGTTGTTTGAAGACAAGGCTGCTTGCCCAGCAACCGTGATGTTAGTATAAGCGTCAATTTCACCGTGATTGGCCTTCCATTAGATATTTAAAAAAAAAAAAACAAATAATAATAACAAATTAAGAACTAGAATACTAAATTGGCCACATGATAGTTATCAAAATAAATTAATGATATTATTGTTTTGTCAATTTTTTTATTTAGTTGTTTAAAGTGACTTGATTGATCTATAGTATTTTTTCGAGAGAACTAAGACTACAAATTTTTAATAGCTAGCTTGCGTCACTCATATGTGCTTAAATTACAATATTATCCTTATGTATATTAGTATATATGAAAAAATCTTAGATGTCGATGCTCCAAAATGTGACTTCTTTTGTTTGGTAGGGCAACGAAATGCTACTTCTGAAAACTCAAGTACAACCGAGAGTAGTGAATACAAAAATTTTTTCGAGTCCGTACGAAATGTAATGAGAAAGTATTCTTATATTGTCTCTATTGAACTCGGCACAACCCCCACAACGTTTTGAATTGTACTGTGTAATTGACAGCATAGTCTTTTCATATATATATATATATATATATATATATATATATATATATATAGTTAATACCTAAAATGGTCCCTCGACTATGCCATAATTACCAATTTGGTTCTCAACTATACAATTCTTACCCAATTTAGTCCTCTGTATTAATTTGACTGTTTGTTGACTGTCAAAAGTCGGGATAAAATTATAATTTTACAAGATTTCTCCTTCCTCTCCATTTAGCAGCGCCAAACCATGCAGTGATACACTCCGATCAGATTTCGATCGGCAAAAAATCGTTGGAAATCAAATTCATGAGCTATCCGATGCATAACCACTACTTCGATACTGACAGGTTTAGAACCCAACCGGAGCTTATTGCTATATGGTTTGGCGCTGCTAAATGAGGAGGAAGGAGAAAACTTGTAAAATTACAACTTTATTTCCACTTTTGACAGTCAACAAACAGTCAAATTAACAAAGGACTAAATTGGGTAAAAATTGTATAGTTGAGGACTTAATTGGGTAAGAATGATAGTCGAGGACCAAATTGGTAATTATGACATAATCGAGGGACTATTTTGGGTATTAACTCATATATATATATATATATATATATATATATATATATATATATATATATAAGTCTATGGTACGGTGTCAATATACCAAATTTAAGTCAATAAACCATTTGAAAAGGTCTTAAATATTTACAAATTTCACTAGTTTATCCATGGAAATTTATTGGTATATATGTTAAATATGTTGTATAATATTCAAAAGAGATAAGGAAGAAAGGAGGATCATCTTATTCATTGATACATTCTCTACAAGATTACAAAGTATATATAATCTATATTTGACAGCTATTACATAACATTCTATAAATACTAAGCTGTTACAAATCATGTTATTAATGCCAGAATAATGTCCATAATAAGATTTTACAACACTCCCCCTTGGACATTATTTTGATATGATCCTGCCTCGTAAAAACTTGCTAGGAAAACCCTGTGGGAAAAACCTAGACAAAAGGAATATAAAATATGTATATTCATGCCTCGTTAAAAACTTCACTAGGAAAACCACGTGGGAAAAACCTAGTTGAAGAAAAGAGTACATGATATTTGTAAAAACATATATTGCACTGATTGCCTCATTAAAACCTTAACTTAAGAAAACCCTGTGGGAAAAAACTTAGTTAAGGGAAAAAGAGTACAATCATAAGCCTTCAAGGCATAATTGGCATAATCTTCAGGATTTTTGGGGTTTGTCTACATAAGCAACTATTTTGCGACATTTCCCCATTGTCATTATTGTATCATACTCATGTCTCGTTAAAAACATCACTAGAAAACCCAGTGGGAAAAACTAGTTGAGGAAAAAGAGTGCATGATGTATGTGTATTCTTGTTTTAGATTAGCTGCCTCATTAAAAACCTTAGATTTAAGGAAAAACCCCGTGGGGAAAAACTTAACTAAGGAAAAGAATACAGCTCTTAGTCATCTAAGACCCAATCTTCAGGATTGATTCATGTAAATGATACTCCCCCTCAAGATAACAATCTTTAATTCCCATATATTAAATTTCCAAACTGTGTAGAGGAATTTTGTAAATAAATATATACAACTGTCAATTGAATAAATATACTCTATAATAATCTCGTGACTCTTCTAGAGTTCACGTGGTATAATATTGATATCATAATATCTAGTCAAAAGGATTTCATTATATATCCTTTTATCATTTGTGCAACACAATCTTTATTGACCCTTTATGGGACAATGGGGGTAAATATAGTACAGCCAATTTTTGGGACTTGGCATTATGGGGATACAAAAATAATAGCTAGTACCCAAGTAGCCCATTGTATATTGGTTTGTCTAAGTATCCAATCAAAATCATATATTGGCTAACTGGTGTATAAAAATTTTTTAAATAAAAACTCGATCTTCAAGTCGAGATAATACTTAGCTTTCCCAAGCTTTTGTTTCAAAATCTCCGTCTTTAGATATGTGCTGACATCATCAAGCCCTTTATATATTTCATTGATGTTTTCCACCATCAATATTGACTTAGATAATAAATAATAGATAAGTTCATTATCAACCCTTTATCGAGCACATAATGGTACATATTATTCCTTCAATGAGGATATTAACTCCATTCGCAACCCTTTAAAGAGTAAATATAATGACACTTAAATTCTCATTTCGGGAATTATAAATCCATCAAGAATTTCTCAAAATAAATATTAACTATTTCAGGTCCTATAAAAACCTTAATATTTTAATGTGCGATTTTCACTTTTTCTCATTTTGAGAACTTAAAATCCTTCGTGGACTTTTGAATTTAATATTAGTTGCATATCTAATTTATTATTCTGCCAATGATGTAGCGGAACTTAATGCCATTTATCGTGGGAAAATATGTTTGATTAAAATCAATCAAGGGTATCTGCGTGAACACATAAGACTACAAACTCGCTTTATATCATATCACCTCATTATTCTTATTTCTCTTTCGTGCACACACCCACTTGTAACCTTCGGGGTTAACTCTCAACGGTGTATTGTTATAAAGAGAATTATTAATAATTAGCGAGTCGAGCTATGCCTTAATTGCTCCTTTATACGTTAAATAGTCATGGCACTTCCGGTGCATAACTCTGGATCCAGATTATCATATAATGGAGCAATTTGTACATGCTATTGTGTTGTCGACAACTATAATACTTTCATAAATCTCTCCCATATTTATAATTGTTTATGGCAATACTTAAGTCAACCAGATTCTAAACATTTCCCAGAACTTATTCAGATCACATCTGGTTGTCCCGCATCCCTAGTATTATGTTTGTTTGGTGCACCTAATAAATTGACTAGGGTTTTTCGTCATCTGGACGAACGTCTTCAAGACATAATTATTCAAGATATATCAAGAGTGACAATGTTTATTTACTAGATCTAGTATAATGATTCTTATCTCTTACACCGATAGATCTCCTACACTTCTGGCATCAAGGAGTATCGATAGATATATTTGGTCCAAATTGGGGATGGTATATGGACCTAGTTACTCTTTTATGATCAGTATGATCAATAGATGTATTTGGCAGATTATTTGCTAATATCACAAATATATCATCTTCTGAACTTTCAGTTCAGTCTAACTAGTACATGGATTAAATAATGAAGATATTTTTATTCTATGAAATTTCTTGGTATTCTATTATATTTGAACTCTTATCTCCCCCTAATGCCGAGAAACAATCTTCATTAATTAAGTATGCAGTCAGCGTACCTAAGGATATGTATATTAGTCTCCTATCATGTGTTCTTCAAGAGACTAAGGTTTCTTTGGTAGCCTTTTTAGAGGTACGCTGTAGTGGTGATATATTGAAATAGACTGCGCACTATAAATAATAACGCAGATAGGGAAATGTTTATTTTGAAAAACATGTACTAGGTATAACAGTCATAACAATCCTTGAGGGATTGATTTGTGATATGCCGTTAGTTAGATTTGAATAAAAAATATTAGGAATTCCCCTTCACAATTTAATTGCTTCAGGCACACTAACATAATCTAACTAACTTTATAGTATTATCTCATCGGACGGTGTTTGCACTTGTCCTAACGACCCTTCCAGGGTTTGACAAAATATTTGGGGATCATTTTTATCAAATAGTTATTGTCAAGGTTCGGTCCAAATGTTGACATAGGAAATTAGAGCTCTTAGTTCACCTTCGGGTAAATATATAAAAAATTAAGAGCTATAAATTTTATATCTCAATATTATATATGAGATAAATTTCTATATTCAGGACTATGTCCAAAATTTTCTATTGCAAAACTAGCACTATATACAAGTTTGACTTTGGACAAATAATTATTGACTTTTGAATTATATCAAGTCAATTTCACATTAGAGATATATAATTTGTCCGAATATTGTTATCATATAATTAGTGCTATGAATTCACCTTCCAGGCAAAACTATAGTCGATTATTCATGCTAGATATCACAAAATTTAGACTCATATAATCTAATTGACATCACAAGATCAAAACAAGGTTTAGCAACAACAGGTGCAACCTAACAATGAAAAACCATATTGAGAATTCATGCTTTTGTCTCATTTATAAGTTGTGTGATAAATCACAATAGCTATGGCCTATAGCAAATAATTAATTGAAATAACAAATTCTCTTATATGAGCCTAATCAATAGGTTATATGCCAAATGTTGTCAATTAAAGAGAAGCATATTCAATATGTGATATAATTGTCCTTTATGTCTTGGACACCAAAAACTCAATTAAATCATGCACATCCATTTTAAATAAAGGGTATCATGTTTGATACACACAAGACAAGACATGACATGACAAGAGATATTCTATTAATTCATTTTATCTCATGGTTTCATACAAGCATGAAAAAATCACAAAATAGCAAGATATACAAGCTGAAACCGGCATAAAATTTCAGAATTTTGGCCTAGATTGCAGAATTTTCTGGGGGAAAACGGTAACACATTTTGGCACAAAATTTTGCAGGTATTTAGTTTAGCAAGTCTAGAACGTACATGAAAATTTTCATGCCAATCCAAGGTCTAGAAGTATTTTTCGCGAAATTTTTCCCAAAACCGCGGCAGATAGAAAATTAACTGCCAGCATACTACTAAAAACCTTACAGAATTTTCTGGGATATCTGGAGCATATTTTCAACAAAATATTTTTACAGATATCAAATAACACAAGTCTAGGTTCTCCAGAAAAAAAATCAGGCCAAAAAGAGTTCAACAGGCATTTTCACGAATTTAATTTTCAAGCTATGCCGGTCAAAATTTTCAGATTACTATGTGTGAGGATCATTCTTTATAGACATCATACACTCACAACAAAACCACCATAATCTTTCGTGAAATATCAAATATCCAGATTATACCTCAAAATTTACACAAATAAATTTAATACACAAGAGGTACACATTTGACTAAACGACAACTCTTAAAAAGCAGATAACATGGCCTTCTAGGCACCCTAATTCCACATTGAAGTCATATCAATTATCTTAGTGTGATTATCTTATAGTTAAGAGTTATGAATTTTGCCTTCTTGGCAAAGCCATATCCAATATTCATACTATAACTTCACTTAAACATATGGTGTCAGATATATTATGTACAATATATATATATATATATATATATATATATATATATATATATATATATATATATATATATATATATATATATATATAAATCTTTCGGCACGTTGACATCAAGAAAGCGCATCATCACAATATCATATGTTTCACTTATGCTTTCAAAATTTAAGCATCAGCATGGTGCAAAGGCATATGACATATTTCCCACTTAAATAATTGTTATACAGAGACAAACTATCACATAATGATGATCGCTCTTCAAGTCCTAATCATGCAATTGAAAAAAAATTTAAGGGTAAAACAACCATTTACACATAATAAACATTTACCATATATACGCATGTATAAAATTTTTTTTGAGAATGCAAATGCTTTAGCCTTTCCGGGAGTGGCAGAGAACTAAGAACCCCACACGCAACACAAAAGCATGCACTTGACCACCAAATCATAAAGCCCAGAAAGTTTATGCATGAAATCAGCAAATTAAAGCTAATTAAAATTTGAATTTAAACGTGTGAGAAAACATAGTGGAGAAATTAGAATTCTTTTGTCTGATCCTATCTTTTGACTTTTCTATGGAAGCCAGGTGAGCAGACATTAAACCAAGAAATTCACTGCAGTTCTCCTGGGAAATATTATGTTTAATCACAAAGTACCAACTCATATTAGCATAAACATTAGCATCTCTTTCTATCCGTGAGGCAATTAATGAGATGCCAAAATTCCAGCAGGCATATTAAAAAAAAAAAACCCACATCCAATTATGAAAATTGTAAGCTAACCGTACCTTGCCGGAGTAAGGATGGATCCCCGGCCACATCCCAAAAGATCAATATTCTCAGTGCAAAGCCGAGTAAAAGGCGACTGTAAAACGCCACCCTAGCTCCATTCGCAACCGCCGCATTCGAAGGCAGATCGCCGGCCGCAAAGCCGATCTGATATCGTCTAGGTCGCCGGCAGATTCTCAGGCGAAGAGTTCGAGGAATACGCTGACTGCGTCTCTTGCCTCTCGGCTACGCGATCGACCATCGGCGTCTAGCCTGGATCGCCGGCTGATTTCAATGCGGAGATGCCGATGATCTGGAGATCGGAGGAGCACCGCCGCAAGCCTGCTGTCGTTCCCGTCGCAGCCAGGTCCACCCGCTTCGACGCGACCAACCTGGTCACCGGACTGCGAAGTCCGTTCGCTGGTTCCGAGGCGGTTCGGTGAGAAACTCCCAAACGCCGCCTCACGCCGGAGCGGGCTGGAGTGGTGATTGGTGAAGCAGACCAGGTCGCCGGATCGCGATAATCCGGCTACGAATGTGGAGCCGACTGGGAAGGCGTACAATCATCCTTTGAGCGTCGAACGAACACGCTGGAGATGGTCCGGAGTGGATTGCAATACTTGGACACTCTGATCGCCGGCACCTTAGCCGATGGTCATCGATCGGAAGGCGGGAATGATTGTACTGCATATTTAACGTTGGAGTGGATGTCGGCTACCGACGATGTAGAATCCCGTGCGTACGATCTGAAAACCGATAGCAATCCGGAGGCTAGCATCACGGTGGAGGAAATCAAAACCGATCCATGGCTCCGCAAAGAGTACAACTAAATGCATTCAATCTCATCTCCTTCTCCTCCCGGCATCAACTTCTTCCGTCTATTCGTTACTCACAGCGGCATCGCCGACATTGAACGGATTCTATCGGCGGAATCTAAGGATCGTGCTGATAACGTGTTGTATAATATTCAAAAGAGATAAGGAAGAAAGGAGGATCATCTTATTCATTGATACATTCTCTACAAGATTACAAAGTATATATAATCTATATTTGACAGCTATTACATAACATTCCATAAATACTAAGCTGTTACAAATCATGTTATTAATGCCAGAATAATGTCCATAATAAGATTTTACAACAAAATACTCATAATTTTCATTGATTTACATACAAATGTTTTCATATAAGTAAATTTAATTTTCCTACAAGCAATATGGAACTGTGCAAATTTTTGGTTGGCGAGTGAAACTCATAACGATTACTCGAAGATGTGTACTGAGTAAATATCGTCTCTATGTAATAGTTCATAAATTTTTCGTTGTGAATAAGTCGATAGACCAATATATATATATATATATATATATATATATATATATTTTATCCTGGGAGACTGACGCTATAACGCTCCCCTCGGGAGGTAGCGAATCGATTTTAAGGTGAGAACACATGACTCGAATTTCCTCTTTCTTCTTCTCCATGTGTGTGTGTGTGTGTGTGTGGAATTTAATTTATAAGAAAATTAATTCCAACCAGAGTTTGGTACGAAATTAAAAATAATAACGAAAATAAGGGTTTTATAATATGAAAGAGGAAATTCGAGTCATATGTACTCTCACTTTCCTTAAAATTGATTCGCTATCTCCCGAGGGTGCTATGAGCGTTGTAGCATCAGTCTCTCAAGATAAATCGAATTACGACTTTAGTGTTTGAGTACTCAAATATAAAGTCCGGTGAACTAGAACAACAGGAAAGCAGCACTTCAATTATTTTCAGAAGCGTTGGCAGATTTTTTGTAAGAAAAAGGTTGAGAGAGGAAGGGAGAAAAATGGGTTTTCAAGTTAAAAATTAGGAGAAACAATCTGTCCAATACCAAGGCTTTTTATAGGAGAAGAAGGATCGATTTAATTAATTGCATTTAACAATTGCACTAATTTCTAAAATAAATTTAGATATGTAACCCTCATCACAAATTCCTTAATATGGATTTTAACACAACTGTTAAAATCGTTAATTCTTAAAAAATTAAATTAAAATTAATTCATAATTAATTTTTACGGATCAGAATTAACACTGTCCAGAATAGTACAAATCACACAAAAAAAAGTATTAAAATATGCTAAAAAATGATTGTATGCTACATACCAATTTAATTGAAAGGATATTCACAGGAATCAAACATATAGGATTTTTTTTTTTTTTTTTTTTTTTTTGTTTCATTCTATTGTTAGAGGGCCATCCATGCATGTCACAATTAATACCTGTTTAATAGAAGGCTAAAAGATGGTGACTGATGAATACGGTTTTAATATTATAATAATTCCTTTGTCATTTTTTTTTCTAGATTTTTATTGGCTTTTAACCAAACAAATCCTTATCATCGTCAGGATATGGTGGGTTTATTGAGGATCACCAACTCTATTCACAATAGATAGGTGATGTTAAGACTTCAATCAATTTTTGTATTGTTGATAGGCTCAAACTAATAAAGTTAATAAATCATTTTTGTGGTCAAAGGTCTAGCCTCTGTGATTCATGTTCAATTGAGTTACCATGATTTACATCCTCCCAAATGTTCTGTCGGATTGGGGTGTGGGGGCCCCTTAGGATTGGGGTGAAGCCTTTTGGAAGAATAAATCATTTTTGTACCAAGAATCTTGTGATTTGCCACTGTGGCTATTCTAAAATGAAGGTTGGAGTCTCATCCCAAATATTAAGGATGTTGGCATAATCATGTTGAGCATATACTACGAATAAGTTATATTGTTTGGGACAATATAACTTATTCGTAGTATAGGCTATATTGTAGTTACCAAAAAATGAAAATCATTCTTGTTGGGAATCGAATTCGACAATTTTATTTTTTTTCAATTGAGTTAGATGTAGCATGTGAACTAGATCACACAATTAGCATTTTTATTTATAATATAATTTAATTTGCACAAAATCACTAAAATTTGAAGTGTGTACAAGTATTTGTGGATTTTGGATTAGTTAAGTGACATTTTGTAATTTTCTCCTTTTAATTTAGGATAGGAGTGGTGAGAACTCACAATGTTTAGGTACAATCTTTGTAAAATCTGAATGTCTTGTTCTAAAGTCAGTAAACTCAAAGTTTCTTAAGTGGGTTGGGTACTTTAAAAAAAGTTGAAAAGGAATATTTATTTATTTATTTTTATAACTCAATTTACTAGTTTTGTTCAACTACATTTTGAACTTCATGAACTCGCTTCATGCTCATAAAAAAGGTAAATTGATGACCATGCTTAATTTTTCCAGTTTTGCTGGACTACATTTTAAACCTCATAAACCTGCTTCAAGCTCATAAAGAAGTAAATTGTGCATGCTTAACTTTAAACTTTAGAGGAAACTTCAATTTTGGTCATATGACTATAGGGGTCTTGTTAATTTTAGTCCATGACTTTCAAAAATGTCAATTTAGTACCTTAACTATGTAATTTTTGTCAATTTTGATCACTCCGACCAAATTGCTGGCCAAATTTCACCGGGAATTTAAATAATTAAAATAATGAGGATATTTTGATCGTTTCACGTCTCTTTTATTCTTCCCAAGCGAGTCCTTCCCTTCCTCTCCCGTTTCCAGCAAATGCAATGAACTAAGATGATGGGGAAAGGAGGCTTGATGATATTAAAGATAGGGTTTACATGGAGAAAGAATGCCGAAAATAGGAGAGAAAGGGATGGACTTGTCGGAGAAGAAGAAAAGAGGCGTGGAACGACCAAAATATCCTCATTATTTTAATTATTAAAATTTTTCGGCGAAATGTGGCCGGCAATTTGGCCAGAGTGACCAAAATTAACAAAAATTGCATAGTTAAGGTACTAAATTGACACTTTTAAAAATCAAAGACTAAAATTAACAAGACCCCTATAGTCATATGACCAAAATTGAAATTTCCTCTTAAACTTTATATTAAAGTGTACCCTTTTGAGCCCAAAGAGCCCAACTCTAGACCAAATTAATAGAGTTCAGCTTCAAATTGCTTGTAATGAGTTCTAAACTCTCACCGCAGAGCAAAATTTCAAGTGTAACTACTTCTTAATCACTATGGTCCTATTTGGTAAAATAGTTAGCCTATTAATTAATTTTAGTTTATTTAACCACTATTAGCTACCAGGACTATGTGGTCTAATGGTATCCGGGTTGGACTTCCATTTGGAAGGTTGTGAGTTCAAGCCTCAATGGAGGCGTTATTGGTTCTTTGTGTTTCAGTAGGTTGAGAAAGTATATGAACAGATACTACAATGTAATAGGGCCAGTAACATTCAAAAAAAAAAAAACAAGCTATTTAACTTGATTAAACAATCAATATAAGTGTTTGATATGTAATAGGGCCAGTAACATTCAAAAAAAAAAAAAAACAAGCTATTTAACTTGATTAAACAATCAATATAAGTGTTTGATTAATTAGTTTTTTGTAACAACTTATTACACCAAAATGCTAAAATTCAAAAAGCTGCATGTTCAAAGTAGTTTTTCGATTAACTTTTTGCGAAAGTCATTTTGTATGTAATCACTAATCAACTAACAGCTAATTTATCAAACACTTTTCTACAATCAACTAATGATATCAATTAGTTAAATCCACTAATTCAATTAACTAACAGTCATTTACCAAACACTCCCTATATCATTATCTAGGACGAGGAAGCTAAGGTTTTCCTTCTAAATGAGAGGTGGCAAGGGAAACAAATAAATATATATATATATATATATATATATATATATATATATATATATATATATATATATATATATAGAGGAGCGCTCACATGTGGCCATGTTGTTAGGTGTGGTCATATGGTCAATTATAGACCATTAGATTAGATAGATCTAATGATTCATATTAATCAAGATTTTTTCCAGTATTTTCGCGCACATTCTCCTACCCAGAGAACTGTAAGGGTAAACTTGTCATAAAACACCGGAATAGGGAAAATCACATTGTTGTGTGTTTTATTACACTATTGGTGCATGTTGTCAACACTGTTGGTGTATTCTGGAACCCGACCGCTATAAATGGCCATTGTAATTACCATAACACGGGAATACACCATTGGTGTGTTTCACTGTGGTGTGTTTTATTACACTATTGGTGTATGTTGTCAACACTGTTGGTGTATTCTGGAACCCGCCCGCTATAAATGGTCACTGTAATTACCATAACACCCCCACTTACTAAAACGCGCGAAAATTCTCAGAATTACCACTGCCTTTAGATTAAACTGATTCAACGACCCAGATACGACCACACGACCACACCTAATGACATGACCACATATGAGCGCTTTTCTATATATATATATATATATATATATATATATATATATATATATATATATATATATATATATATAGAGAGAGAGAGAGAGAGAGAGAGAGAGAGAGAGAGAGAGAGAGGTATGTTTATGGATAAGATTTTCAATTCCGACTCTTGGATAAATGTTCAGCCATTTAGCAGTGTAACTAAGACACACACAGGAAATTAATGGATGTCAAATAATTTAGCCAAGCCATCATTGTCGGATACATGTAGACCCGTACGCATCATACGCAGATGCTAATCAAATATGATACATACATACAAATATAATAACTAATATATATTTTATATATATATTGGGGAAGATATTCGATTAACCTAAGGCCATTGCTAATCAATCGGTATGCCATGAAACCGTGCCACCGTTTTTTTTTTTTTTTTTTTTTTTTCTTTTCTTAATTAACAGCGCGACTTTTCTTTTTCATTTTTACATTTTGCAGTTTCACTTCCTCTTCGCGCAAGCTTATTCAACACTCATAGATTATGAATGTGCAGGCATGGATTTATGAATGTGCAGTTATGAAATTATGAATTTTCTGTTATGAGATTATGAATTTTCTGTTATGAGATTATAAATTTACAGAAAATTCATAATTACATACACTAATGGAAATTATAGAATTTTTCCGACCACCTGAAAGTGATCTTAAATCAAATCGAAAGTAAAAAGTGGTCGGAAGTAGCTGTAAAGGTTTTTCTAGACACCAAAAGTGGTCGAAACAAGACTTTCGACTTGATTTAAGATCATTTTTAAGTGGTCGAAAATTTTATAATTTTCATCAGTGATAACTGTAAATTCATAATCTCATAACAGAAAATTCATAATTTAATAAATGTAAATTCATAATCTGAACATAGAATGCAAAACGTCGTTAACAGCACATTAACTATTTTTTTTTTCCGTAAGAACACCGTCGTTCCAGACCGTGTTCACCAAGCATGGTGAACACGTTTCCACGACATAATTTGCGATTGCTAATAGCCTAATACTTTCACGGTACTAGGCAATGGCCTTATTAGCCTCATAGACGGGCTCAAGCATTGCTAGCACTGTAATTAGACAATGCAAGAAGAGCAATGAGATTGGTAGATTGGACTACTAAACTCGTCTGCAATGTCTCCACTTTTTTTTAAAAAAAAAGAAAAAAATTATTTGGAGACATGTTGGGAAACAAAATTTTTCTTAAATGCTAATAGAAAATGATGCTCAAAACAGTGTTTGGGATTTTAACGTTTTGGAGTAATAACTGATCTAAAATGCTAATTACGTACCTGATGGATTTAATTCTCCGGGGGTAGCCCGAATTATTAAACCCGGATAAGTATACGTACGAAATAAATAATATGACGCAGAGATATAATAAGGTCACGGGGACCGTAGGTCGCAGGGACCGTATATTGTATTAATTATCGCTAATAAGCTATTACAAGGCTTGATTAGGACAATAAGGCTAGAAGATAGCAATTTAGGAATCTGTTGTGTTGTGTGTCGTGTCCCTGTTTAGGACAAGAGGGAGGCTTTTTATATCAGCTCAAACCCCCCAACCGCACCCCTAGGATCGGGGTTAGTTGGATCGGTCCGCGTTGACCGCGTCCCCTCCGGGACCGGGTCCAAGGCGGACTGACTCGGCACGGCCGAGCTGGGCACGTGCCGAGCTCGGCCTAGCCAAGTCCACCATGGACCGGCTCGGCAGTGGCCGAGTCCATGGTGGTGGGCTCGGGTGCACCGAGCCCATCTGTGGCCGACTCGGCCACGGCCCAATTGACTGGGCCGAGGGGTTTCTCGGGTCCGTCTCTCTGGGTCGGTTCGATCCGAGTCCAATATATCCATCACGAGTCCCCCACTCTCTTCGTTGTGATAAGTCGACAACGATAGAGAGTAGACACCTTGCGAGCCGACTCCTGCGCGATTGTCCCGAGTTGATAATTAGCCGACCTCCTGTGGCCGAGCTCACCATGATCGAGTCACCTTGGGCCGAGCACGGGGCCCAACCACTGTGCCCCGGGTCTACTCCATACTTCCTTGTTCCGCTTTCCCGGGTCGGTTTGCTCCAATCATAATATATCCATCATGAGCGAGACTTCTTCTCTTCCGCATTCCTCTTTGACCGACTTTGGTGTGATCCCATCGCAATCGGGACTTCTTCTCTTCCGCAATAACACTAACAAGTCTTGGACTCCCTGGCATCGTGTATGAGACTTTGATTTCTGAGTTCACTTTTGGGCGAGCTCATGAGGTAGTCGTCCTCTTCTTGGGTGAGCTCATGAGGTAGCCCCTCTTGGGCCGAGGTGCCTTGTGTCGAGGCGTTTTGGGCCGAGGTTCGTTAATGAAGGAGAGTAAACACGAGTCGCACTCCAAGGGTCCGAGCCCCAAACGGCCGACCCCAACATGGCCGACCCCAACATGGCCGACCCCAACGTGGCCGACCCCTCAACGTGGCCGACCCCAACGTGGCCTACCCCAACGTGACCGACCCCTCAACGTGGCCGACCCCAACGTGGCCGACCCCAACGTGACCGACCCCAACGTGGCCGACCCCCCAACGTGGCCGACCCCAACATGGCCGACCCCAACCTCAAGGATTAGACTTGATAGCGGCTTGATTAGCGTCATCCCTTCTTTATCATATGGGTTCCGTCTTCCGCTCCACAACTTTGTACTTTTCCTAACATGCCTCTCCTCTCGGAGGTAGGCACATTTGTGTCTCTCCTCCGGGAGGTCGGCACGTTTTATGTCTCCCCTCCGGGAGGTGGGCACATTTTATGGCTCCCCTCCGGGAGGTGGGCATATTTTATGTCTCCCCTCCGGGAGGTGGGCAAATCTTATGGCCCCCTCCGGGAGGTGTGTCCTTTTGTACCTTGCTTCGATAAGCATGATTCTCCTCCCGGAGTTGGGCACATCTTATGCTCTTGCTTCCGAGAGGTGGGCACACCTTATGCTCTTGCCTCCGGGAGGTGGGCATACTCTATGCTCTTGCTTCTGGGAGGTGGGCACACCTTATGCTCTTGCTTCCGGGAGGTGGGCACATTGTATTGACTTGGCGTTTTGAATGGACAATCAGCTCTCCCTTATTGATTCATTTTTTTTAGCACAATGCCTTATGTTAACCGCTTGAGCCTAGTCCTCCTGGACTAAGCCACCGGGCTCCTCCGTTGGGGTTGGTACGCGAGGTCGGACCTCGTGCCCCCTTAGGGTACATTAGCCGCTTGAGCCTAGTCCTGCCGGACTAAGCCACTGGGCTCTTCCGTCGGGGTTGGTACGCGAGGTCGGACCTCGTGCCCCCTTAGGGTGCGCTACCCGCATGAGCTAAGTCCTGCCGGACTAAGCTATCGGACTCTCCCATCGGGGTTGGTATCCCCTTAGGGTGCACAAGCCGCTTGGGCCGAGTCCTGCCGAACTAAGCCACCGAGCTCTTCTGTCGGAGTTGGTACGCAAGGTTGGACCTCGTGCCCCCTTAGGGTATGTTTCCCGCATGAGCCAAGTCCTGCCGAACTAAGCCATCGGACTCTCCCGTCGGGGTTGGTACGCGAGGTCGGACCTCGTGCCCCCTTAGGGTACGCAAGCCGCTTGGGCCGGGTCCTGCCGGACTAAGCCACCGAGCTCTTCCGTCGGGGTTGGTACGCGAGGTCGGACCTCGTGCCCCCTTAGGGTACGTTACCCGCATGAGCCAAGTCCTGCCGGACTAAGCCATCGGACTCTCCCGTCGGGGTTGGTACGCGAGGTTGGACCTCGTGCCCCTTAGGGTATGTTACCCGCATGAGCCTAGTCCTCCTGGACTAAGCCACCGGGCTCCTCCGTCGGTGTTGGTACGCGAGGTCGGACCTCGTGCCCCTTAGGTTATGTTACCCGCATGAGCCAAGTCCTGCCGGACTAAGCCATCGAGCTCTCCCGTCGGGGTTGGTACGCGAGGTTGGACCTCGTGCCCCCTTAGGGTATGTTACTCGCATGAGCCTAGTCCTCCTGAACTAAGCCACCGGGCTCCTCCGTCGGGGTTGGTACGCGAGGTCGGACCTCGTGCCCCTTAGGGTATGTTACCCGCATGAGCCAAGTCCTGCCGGACTAAGCCATGGGGCTCTCCCGTCGGGGTTGGTACGCGAGGTTGGACCTCGTGCCCTCTTAGGGTATGTTACCCGCATGAGCCTAGTCCTCCTGGACTAAGCCACCGGGCTCCTCCGTCGGGGTTGGTACGCGAGGTCGGACCTCGTGCCCCTTAGGGTACGCTTGGGGAGGTCGGGTGATTACTCGATTCTTACAACATCGATGGAGGGAATTGAAACATCGTTGGAGGGGACGCTCCACCTCTTAAAACGTTGTAGGATGAGACGTCCCACCTCTTGGAACATCATTGAAGAGGATGGACCACCTCTTGCCACATCTTTGGAGGGGACGCTCTACTTCTTAAAACATCGTTGGAGGAGACGTTCCACCTCTTGAAACATCATTGGAGAGGACAGACGACCTCTTGAAACATCGTTAGAGATGACGGATCACCTCTTGCAACATCTTTGGAGGGGATGCTCCACCTCTTAAAACATCATTAGAGGGGACGGACCTCCCGGTGGACCGGGCAGGTCCCTTTGTGGACCTCCTCTATGACTGACACCTAATGTAGCAAGGTGTCATTGGAGGACTTCTTGTAGTGTATATCACGGGGAACTATGTAGGTTCTCCCCACCGGCTTGGCTTCGACCTTGTCAAGGGGCAAGCAACCCATAACATGTTCTTCCGTTAGGTAGTGAGTGGGGCGTCCCCCATGTACTACCGTTAGGTAAATGCCAAGGTCGGGGGCGGCACGCACGACCGCAACCATGGGTTAATAAGAACATATGTCAATATTTGAGCTCCTGGGGTTCGGGGGAGCCGGGTGCTCGACCTATCACGCCCCATTGGGAGGGGCGGGGTAAATGTAGGCACCCCTCGAGAGACGTCGGGGCCAAGCAAGAGGGCTCGGACACCTCTTCGGAGCCCCTCAACGGGGTGGGTCAACAAGGTGGTAGCTTGTTGGGGCGCGACCATCCCCTCCGGGAGCTCGTTCATTCGCTTACGGAGCTGCTCGACCTCTTCACGATTGGTGCTTGGAGCTCGACCATTTGTTTCCCAACCTCTCAGCTCGGGAGGCCTACTCGCGTCGCGGCGGAGCTCGGGGCCCGCGGCTTGGCGACCTTCGGGGACATGAATTCGGACACCTCTTTGGAGCCCCTCAACGGGGTGGGTCAACAAGGTGGTAGCTTGTTGGGGCGCGACCATCCCCTCCGGGAGCTCGTTCATTCGCTTACGGAGCTGCTCGACCTCTTCACGATTAGTGCTTGGAGCTCGACCATTTGTTTCCCGACCTCTCAGCTTGGGAGGCCTACTCGCGTCGCGGCGGAGCTCGGGGCCCGCGGCTTGGCGACCTTCGAGGACATGATTTCGGACACCTCTTTGGAGCCCCTCAACGGGGTGGGTCAACAAGGTGGTAGCTTGTTGGGGCGCGACCATCCCCTCCGGGAGCTCGTTCATTCGCTTACGGAGCTGCTCGACCTCTTCACGATTGGTGCTTGGAGCTTGACCATTTATTTCCCGACCTCTCAGCTCGGGAAGCCTACTCGCGTCGCGGCGGAGCTCGGGGCCCGCGGCTTTGCGACCTTCGGGGACATGATTCCTCCCCTTGTAGTGCGTTAGGGGTTGGCTTTGGGCCCAACCTATCTCGGGTTGAACGCGCATGCCCAGCCTCTTAAAGGCGGGCCTAACATGGGTCGACCTCCCTCTATCACCCTCTCGATGGTGATCTTGGCGGATGTCACCCCCTACCCGCGTGTCCGATGGTCGGGGTGAGTTGACATCCTCTTCGATTTGAGTGTTGAGTGCCCGGGGTAGCCGGGTGCTTGGACCGGTGCGCCCCCTTGAGGGAGGTGGAGGCGGGGTCGGCGTCCTTTGTGTGGCCTCCAGACCGTCGTGCGCACCTCCTTGGGGACCCTATGTGAGGTGAGCCAAAGTCGTAGACGATTGCTAAAGGGTAACCGCCGCCTCCTGTAGCGGCACGAGATTTGGAGGAGGGGCGATGGAAGCTGGCACCCCATCACTGCGATGGTTGGTGAGGTGATCTCTCAAGTCCCCCGACCTGGTGGATGCGGCCGGTTGGAGGCTGGGGCCGTTCCCGGTTGCGGCGAGCTGGGTGCCACGGGAACCGTTGGTGTGGTCGAGAGTTGGATCTCGACCTTGTCATGGTAGCTGGTCGCGGTGGACCACTGAATACACGCTTGAGCTGGTACAGCAGCTCTCAACAAGAGCACCAATGATGGATTTAATTCTCCGGGGGTAGCCCGAATTATTAAACCCGGATAAGTATACGTACGAAATAAATAATATGACGCAGAGATATAATAAGGTCACGGAGACCGTAGGTCGCAGGGACCGTATATTGTATTAATTATCGCTAATAAGCTATTACAAGGCTTGATTAGGACAATAAGGCTAGAAGATAGCAATTTAGGAATCTGTTGTGTTGTGTGTCGTGTCCCTGTTTAGGACAAGAGGGAGGCTTTTTATATCAGCTCAAACCCCCCAACCGCACCCCTAGGATCAGGGTTAGTTGGATCGGTCCGCGTTGACCGCGTCCCCTCCGGGACCGGGTCCAAGGCGGACTGACTCGGCACGGCCGAACTGGGCACGTGCCGAGCTCGGCCTAGCCGAGTCCACCATAGACCGGCTCGGCAGTGGCCGAGTCCATGGTGGTGGGCTCGGGTGCACCGAGCCCATCTGTGGCCGACTCGGCCACGGCCCAATTGACTGGGCCGAGTGGCTTCTCGGGTCCGTCTCTCCGGGTCGGTTCGATTCGGGTCCAATATATCCATCAGTATCCAAAGAGTTTTTTTTTTTGACTGATTAAACAGGTCAAAACACTAAAGTAATTAATCAATCAATTTTCGAACACTTCCTAAATAAACTGATGAATAGATTATCAAACACCCCCTAAATAAATTGATAATCTGATATGGTTGGTATGGTATTCGGCAATATCTACAAACAACTTTTAGTCAAAGTGAAAACAAAACATACTTGATTAGTCGTAACGTAAATGCCAACGTTGGAGGTTGCGTCACAGCAACGGCTGTCGGCTGCCTGGCCCAAAAATAAAGTTGGAAAAAAAATTGCAAGTGACATCAGAAGTGGACAAACATTATATAGCTGATGAAAGTGCGATTGCCTATCAATCCAGGGAGGAAACAAGAGATGGTGACTGAAAACGGTTTTTAAAAGATACCAATAATGTATATGTTCTTTGTCATTTTTTCCCTGGATTTTATTGGCTTTAAACCTAAATTATCTTTTCTTCTTAAAATAAAAAATGTTTATGGTCAAAAACCTTTCAATACTTATAGCAAGCTCATTAGTTGAGTTTTTTTATTTTCTAACTTTTGCAGGTCATGTAAGAGAGAGGAGAGAGAGAAAAAGAATTAAAAGAAAAAATATTTTTGACAAAAAAAAAAAAAAAAAAAAAAAACATTTTTACATGCCCAACATGGCACTTGGGCGCGGCAATATAATGCGCGAGACGCACTTATAGGTCTTTTTCTTCACCAGCTAGAACCCACAAAAATTTTGCCCAGGAAAAAAAAACTCACTCATTTAGTCATTTGTCAAAAAATCATCCCAAATTTTTATTTATGAAAAAACCTCCCTAAAAATTACAAATGAGAATATTAGGTTGCCCTTATGTGGGGTGGATTTAAATTTGAAAACAATAGTATTTGGTACATGTCTTGTGCTAGAAAATATTACTGTACATTTATCTTTTATTACTTCATTTATCAGTTCTATATTTCTCTATTTCTCATATTTTTAAATTTTTATTTTTATTTTTTATACTCAATTTTAAGAAAATAATGTTATAATAACAAATTCGATACGTTAATATTTATTACTTAAAATATAATAAAAGTTTAAAAAAAATTATAATAATTTTAATAAATCAAATATGAATTAGTGATCCGGGTTGGACTTCCATTTGGAAGGTTGTAAGTTCGAGCCTCAGTGGAGGCGTTATTGGCTCTTTGTGTTTCAGTAGGTTGAGAAAGTATATGAACAGATACTACAATGTAATAGAGCTAGTAGCGTTCAAAAAAAAAAAAATGAATTAGTGATCGAATTGGGGAGATGGAGGCAGTGAATTAGAGATGGTAGTTGCCTAGTTGGAGGAGGCAGTGACACTAGAGAAAAAATATTCAAAAAGGGTGGTGATGATTATAGAGAGAGATGCGGTGAGGCCAAAGATGGAGGCTGGAGAGAGATGTTGGAAAAATAGTTTAAAATGGCATAAAATGACATGTTAAGTGGCTAGTTTGTGGTACAATTATTAGTGGGGTCCACTTCTAATTTGGGTTGGGTCAAAGTGGATTCGTGTTTTTCGTAGTGAGACGAAGATATTGATATATTGTACGCACAAAAAGGATAATGGGTGAATGAGAAATTGATTCTCAAAGTACACCCATTTGAGTTGGAAAATAAAGTGATAAAGTGAGCTTTTGTTCCACATTGGTTTGGAAAGAGGATTTGCGAAAATCAAATTCTAACTAGAAATGAGAGCGAAAGGTTATGCGAATGTGACCGTTGAGTGTTCAATTCTGCTGTTACGGAATTAATTTTAATTTTTAATTTTGAATTGAAATCCATTCGCTATTACAGGAAGGTGGAGGGGTGCCCTTAAGTGCCTAATTAAAAGCTATTTAAATCCTAAGAAGGAGTTGGGCAGTAGAGATTTACATACAACAAAAAGTATCTTTTTTTTGCCTCAAAACTCTCTGCTTCTACTCTCTTCTTAGCCATACTGTGTTCATAGCCTTGCTTTGTTCGCCGGATTCCTTGTTTGGGTGCTCAAACATTGAATCATAAGCAAGTTTTATCCTGTGAAGCCTAGGCCACAAAGCTCCTAGCACTTTTGGGAGGTGGCAAATAAGGTTTTAAGGAAAGAGTGATCGCTTGACTCTTGCAAAAACCCAACACCAAACACTAGCAAATTCTCCATCTTCCTTCCCTTATTTTTCCAGAAAATAATAATCTTATTTTTATTCGATTATTATTTGTTTTTCACCAACGGCTCCAACCAGAGAGGGGTGGTGACATCGAAGATGAATGTTGAAACCTCGACACTCACAATGACAGTGGAGGGATTATGTTCAAACTTTAAAGTGGAATCAGATTCTTTGTGAGTACCGGCATTTGATATTGTCTACTGAGTCATTAAGTTACCGTGATTTACATCCTCCCAAATACTTTGCTGGACCAGAATGTGGGACCCTTGAAGTTGGGGATTTAAGCTTTTGAAATAAGAATTTTATTTCTTCAAATCGGAGAATAGGTTAGAGTTGTTTTCTAAAACTAAAAAAAAAAAAAAAAAATTGAAAAATTGTTCTAAAATTTTATATTAATAAAATAATAGGTAAACATATTTTCTACTATCTAGTTTCCTTTTTTTTTTTTTTTTTTTTTTTTTTTTTTTTTTTTTTTTTTAACTTTATGATTTAAAAAATCAAAATTTTGAATTAGTAAACACTTTTTTTTTTTAATGGTGAATCCTTTGCAACAGCCCGCCTACATTCTTTCTTCTAAAAAGCAGGAACATGGTGGACAATGATGTTTGATCAGATGTGGGGATATTTTTGAATCAATTATTGATTCCGATTCGCTCCGGTTAAATTATATCAATAACGTTTTATCTTTTTGTGAGTGAGTAAGTGAAACATAATTCTCATAATAAAATGTTACATTATGATTTTTGTGAATAATTTTTTTTTTTATAGAATCTTAGATAAGTGTTCAAGAAATGAAAACTTTTTTGCAATATATGTGCACAGGACATTACACCATATGTGTTGTTTGGTGGCAGTTATGAACTACCACCAAACTATTTCATGATGGTTAGTTAAATAGTGATAATTTGTGAAACACTACTTATTTTGTAGTCGTTTTATATAATTAACTTGTTATGCATGATCTTCTGTTGATAAATGATTTTTTTTTTTTTTTGGAGTGAAAGTGGGGAGTTAGTTCGTTCTTTGTCGAATGACTTAAAAAAAAAAAAAAAAAAAAAAACAAACAAACAAACCAACCAAAACCACTAAGCATATTATTAATGTGAGTTAATTTCATTTTTGGTCTTAGATTTATAGATGTTATTCAAATTTAGTACTCCGCATTTTTCTTCAGAACATCCCCATTGATCTTAGGGTGTGTTTGGTTGGAGAGTTTTGCCCATAGGAATGGGTATGAAAGTGATTGTTGTTGTTTGGTTGATAGGTTTTTAGAACACTACTATGGGTTTCGAATACCCCATCAATTGAAAAACCCATACCCAAATAAAATAAGGGTTTCATTCTCTTATTCATTCTCAAGCACTAATATTAGTAACCATTTCCATTCCACCCTACTACCAAACATGTTAAATACTTTCACCAAAACCCATTACCATTACCAAGTATTTGATACTCATTCCGATTCCGATTCCTATGTGCGAACCAAACACACCCTTACTGTTATTGTGGCATGACCATTTTTTGTTATCCGTCAATAAACATGTTTAAATGGCATTAAACATGAGAGCTTTTCAATCTATTCAACCTACTATCATCTCAGTTGCGCTTCGACCTCTTTGGTCTAAGAATTAATTGTTTTTTTGTCCTAGATTTATATGCGTCATTTTAGTTTTAGTTTTAGTTTTTTTTTTTCTGAACATCCTCATTAGTCCTAGCAATATAATATTGTGGCATAACCATTTTTGGTTATCCATAAAAAAATATGTTTAAATGACATTAAAATGACGTTTAAGCATCTTCTTTCATAAACCACTAAAAATACGACCCCTTTTTTCTTCTTGGTAGTTGAATAATACAAAGGTGAAAGCTCTTTTTCTTCTACATCTTCAAAAAACAATATAATATACACTTATTGTACATTTATTGATAGCATAAACAATCCATAATTTATTCATAGCATAATGGAGCAAAAACTGTTAATTAGTAATACATAAGTATACTACAAAATCTAAAAAAAAAAAAAAAAAAAAAAGTACAATTGCAAAAAATCACAAGTTTATTTCATGATAAATCTTAAGTCCAGTGCATAACTTTACATAAAAATTCACAAAATTACTTCACAATAATTCACAAGTCTACTTCAAAGATATTTTAAATCAGTCTATCTTTTGGGGATCAGGAAATATCACTAAATTTCAAGTTCAATTTGGATCTTAATCCATGTCTTCATTCCCAATCTAGATCCTCTTGTTTTCTTCGCTAGAGGTTTATTAATTTGGACTTCCCTATGATATCCTAAGTGTCAAGGAGGTTAGACTACTATTGCCATTATTTTGTGATTGTGTAGTAATAAGCTCATCAGGTGTTCTATCATAGTATCATCTACCATTAATAATGTGACTAGGATTTCATCAGTTTGAGGACTACCTCCAACTTCAACTACAACCTTTTCTTAATTACTAACTTCTTAATGAGTTATAGCCTTAGATGTAATTTTCTTGTTCCTAATCCTTTTCTTGGGATGAAGCTACATATCATGTATCAAAATATGGCATGACCAAGTTGCAAGTCGCAACAAACTTATTATGGCTGGCCTGGCCAAAAGTTGCAATTACAAGTAACATGGAAATGAAATTATTGGACCTACATATTGTAGCTGAAAAAAAAAAGAGGAGGAGCCATATGTAACGTCACAATCGGTCCCTACATGCTTACTAGAGACAAAAAGATAGATACCAGTATATTCTTGAATTTTATTGGCTTTAATTTCAATCAAAATATCTTAATCATCACATATCATATCATTATTTTGAATCTGCATTCATTATTGGTATATATTGCCTACAAGTTGGTTATAGTCTATCCTATAGAATGCTCCCAAATGAAATGGGATATGCTATACTCACATTCATCGTATTCGAGCAGGACCAGCAATTATAATGTGGACCGCGGTCAACAAAGCACCATGGTCCAAAACGGCAGACACTATAGTGTATCTAAACTGACATTGTTTCACGCATTATTTTTATTATATTATCAAATGAAACTGCAATTGAATTTCATGTATTAAACTAAAACAATTGATTACTTATTAGACAAAATAAGGCGCGGTTGATGCTCTTGCTAAGCTATCATGTGATCAAGACTCGGGTATTTACATTTTTTAGATTCCCCTTTTTTGTTCTTGCAAATGGTGAAGGATGATACTTTTGGTACCGGAGGAGAGACGATATTCTTGTGTATGTGTGTGTGTGTATATATATAGGGAAGGGTTCAAGTGCAGGTGACTGTGCGGTTGTACGGTTGGACACACCTTAAGCATTAACATGACGCACCTTAAGTGAACTGAAATACCATTCAGATTACAATTCACTTGAGGCCTAAATTTTGCCTAATGTTTTCTCTCAATTTTCTTGGATCCATGACCACTTAGTAAGTTCATAATAATATACTATTATTATTTGATACATTAAAATATAAATTACTTATATATTTTAAAATATTATTTTTTAGAAAATTATATATTTTACATATCACTAGGGATGACAATGAGTTATTGGGTAGGACGTGAATAACTACATTACTACCTGACTCACCTTGTATATTCTCCACCCACCCTCACTATGGACTTATAGTGCGCAGATGAATTCTTTCAAAATTCGAGAGAATACTACGAGTACCACCACTTATTATCTTCTTATTTTTTTAAATAAAAATATTTAAATTACTTATCAATAATAAAATTCACTAATCATATTAAAATATAAAATAATATAAATATTCAAATACAATAACCAAATTATTATTATTTTTGAAATAAACTTATTATTTTAGAACTAAAAATAGTCAAAAGTTAACAATAACTAAATAAACTTTTAGAATTAACTACGTACTAATCATTATTTATTTTACTACACACAATATATATATATATATATATATATATATATATATATATATATATATATAGGGCCGTTCTAGGCCATGTCGGACCGGCGCGACCGCACAGGGCCCCCAATTTTTGGGGGCCCAACTTTTTTAAAAAATATTATAGATATAATTTATAATTTTTTATACTTGATAATTATTATTATTATTATTATTTTTGAATTCATAGATTGGTCTTAATTGTAATATAATTGAAAATAAAACTTTAATGAATTAACATTGAAAATTTGGTGAATAATTTTATATTTAAATATGAACGAAAATATAAATATTAAATTAACTTTTGAATTGTATTCTTTCTTTGTTAAATTTTTATGCATTATATTTGGACAAAAAATTTTAATTATATTTTTATTTTTGTTCTAAATTTTCTAAACATCCATTTTCATCTCCTAACAAAAACAATGAAGGTCCAAATTAAATAATTAAACAGGACCTCTATATTTAATGGAACGGCCATATATATATATATATATATATATATATATATATATATATATATATATATATATATATATATTGGTTCCTATGAGAACAGGTTTTCCCGTGCGGTCAGTGCGACATACACCATTAGGTATGCATAAATGCACCATACAATGTTCTAGAATACACTAGAATGAAATGTCAAAAAATGCACCACACAAAAAAAAAAAAAAAATACACTACACATAATAGTGTATTTTTGAACTCTGTGTGGTGTATTTATGCATACCTAATGGTGTATGTCGCATTGACCGCACGAGAAGACCTGTTCTCACAGGAACCTGATCATATATATATATATATATATATATATATATATATATATATATATATATATATATATATATATGGAGAGAGAGAGAGAGAGAGAGAGAAGGGTGTTGGGGTGGGGGGGGGGGGTGTGGAAGGGGTGGGAGAGGGACGCACACACGTTGTAGGTCAGGACTTTTGTAAAGTTCTAAGAAGATTTTGTATATAAAACCTACTTCCAATATGATTCATTATAAGTTTAATTTTTTAAGACTCATCCCAAATCACCATACACCATTCCCAAAAAAAAAAAAAAAAAAACTCGAGTAAATATCTTAGAGGGATTGAAATTGTCATGTCTTCCCTACCCTACCTATCATATCACATTAATATTAAATTTAAATATCCAACAATTCAGTCAAGTAGTTCCTCATCCAAATCCTATTATATTCCTATCTCCCCAGCCGCCCTTCCCCTAATCTTGAAGATATTAACAATATAATGAGGAAGACTGGAGATCATGTGATTGTCAGTTAGACATTGGACAAAATGACAAATTAAATATAGTTATAGTTGAAGCATTCAAACATTAAAACATCCATTTAGTATTATTGGTATGTAGTTTAGTGCATCTACAAAATCATGGAGGATAATTTTTTTGGCATTAACCCCCTAAATTCAATTGGATTGTATTTTTTAGACCAGTAAAGAAGGGGAACACCCACGAATACAGACTAGTTCATCATTTGATGTCAAGCTAGGATTCTCCTCTGGTCGCAATCTAATATTTGAAACAATGGTACATTTCTATTATCTTTGAAGAAATCATTGTTTCTTTGCATTCTAAACCCTGGTCCAAAAATAACCTTCAAATTCTGTATCTATAGTTGACACATTCTATACCTGCAGTTGATAGTTTTTGTACCTGTAACTATATCATATTATGTGTCAGCAATTATCAAGTTATTTGTTTACATGTACACAAACTGTTTACTGTAGGAGAAAAATGTGTTAACTAAAAATACAAAATTTTTATATCAGAATTCACAATGTAATATGAACCCTGGTCCATGGTATAAGAATTGTAAAAATAATAGTTACTCTTTAGTTTTAACGTGTCTTGAATTATTAACGGATTAACATGTTAAAAACTCATTAAAAGGTTAAACCACTTACCCGTTAAAGACCCATTTAACTGCATTAATGATTTTTATATATTATTTTAAAAGTTGATGGGTGTGATCCTAAACAATCGTTATGCCATGGGACCGTGTTCACCATGGATGGTGAACACGGTCTCAACGGTAACGATGCACCACTATCTTTTTTTTTTTTTTTTTTTTTTTTTTCTTAACTAATCGCTTGACTTTTCTTCTTCATTTTCACATTTCGCGGTTTTACTTTCTCTTCGCGCAAGTTTCTTCAATATTCATAAATTATGAATGTACAGGCATGAATTTATGAATGTGCAGTTATGAAATTATGAATTTTCTTTTATGAGATTATGAATTTTCTGTTATGAAATTATGAATTTTCTGTTATGAGATTATGAATTTTCTGGTATGCGATTATGAATTTTCTGTAATGAAATTATGAATTTTCTGTTATGAGATTATGAATTTATAGAAAATTCATAATTACATAACTGTAAATTCATAATCTCATAACAGAAAATTCGTAATTTAATAAATGTTTTTCTTTTATGCGATTATGAATTTTCTGTTATGAGATTATGAATTTACAGTACATTCATAATCCCATAACAGAAAATTCATAATCTGCACAAACGCGCGCCATTAACAACACATTAATTTATTTTTTATTTTTTTTTCGTAAAAACAGTATCGTTTGGACCGGTGTTCACCATTCATGGTGAACACGTTTCCAGGGCATAATTTGCGGATCCTAAATAACAAGATAAAAATGTTAAAAGGCGGCTAAACTTTTTTTAAAAAAGTTCTAAAATATGGAGATTGCTTTGAACACTAGCTATCTATCCGTGAATGAGAGCCAACTAATATATTTTGAATCTATTCAATATAATTCCAAAAGAGGCAACAAGTTTCATCAAGTATAAAAGGAACTCATATGCATTCAATGCTTTGAAAATTAGAAGTGATAAATCCTCAAAATCCAAAAAGAGAGAATTTGAAGTATTTTTAAGCGATACTTAGAAATTCTAAGTTTGCTTGAACCAATCAAGATTCAACTTAGTCATGTCTAACATAGTCTATCCTTAGACAACAACTCTCAATCTCACGATTAAGGATTGGAAGGTAATCCAGCTTCAATTTGGTGGTTGACCCTTAGACTGGATCGGAAGGCAATAGCAGGTAATTAAGAATAAGACAATTTGGCGAAAGATCCTTGATTCGAAAGACTAGTGAGTAGTGATGAAGGAGTTAAGTAACAAAGCTGCTTTGTGATCAAATTTTAATTTGTGAGAAAAACTATACATATTCACTTTTAATTGTTGTGTCAAATTACATAATGAAATTCGGTATTGTTGCTAATAAGGAGTTAGATGAGTGAATTATGGAAATTATAGTTATTATATATCACCTTTCGAACTACTATAAAATTCTCTCTTTATTTGGTTATACACTGACGCAACTCATATACACACAAGCATCTATTGCAAACAATTTCAAACAATCCAAGCTGCAAATATCTTCATAAAATTGGCAAGTTAAAACTTTTGTTGTGCACTTTATTCTGTAATTTTTTATTTTTTTTCATTTTCATTCTTTCAAAAGTTGAACCTCAATCTTAAGGGCATTTTTTTTTCATTTCATGAAAGTACTATAAGTACTAGGGATCGAGTCTCACCAGCGGCAGTGTGGAAGCTACCTCTCAAAGTGAGGGGAGTTCCTTGTGCGCAGTGAGCAAAGGTCTAGCCTCTGTGGTTCATGTTCAATTGAGTTACCATGATTTACATCCTCACAAATGCTTTGTCGGGTTAGAGTTTGGGGATCCTTAAGATTGGAATTCAACCTTTTAGAAGAATGAAAGTACTATAAGCAAGTGCATGTCTAATATTGTTGTGTTCAAATAGGATACTATAAGTCTAACTGTCTAAGGTTGTTGTGTTCAAATAGGATACGATTTAATAAGTAGTAATATGATAATGTACTATGGTTGTCTAAATAAGAATTTTATGGTACTATATAATTTCAAACAGATAAGCTCTTGCTGTACAAGGAAAAATGTTATAAAATAATTAATGTAGACAAGCCGTCACTGTTAAATAGCCTTGGACGCAACTTCTGTATATTGCATCAGTAGCCAACATACCATTGAGCATATATATATGGACCATATTCACATGAAAACAATGTTATCAAGAGAAAATCAAAATTTTAATTTTATCTGTTTGTCTAGAAAAATCTAATAAATCTATAATACAATTAAAAAAATGCGGTGACATGTTAGTCTTTTTCAATTTTAGAAGTACAAATTTTTACATTATAGAATGTAATTTTCAACGGTATAGAGTGTATTTTTGGGTACAATCGTATAGAGTGCATTTTAAAGACTTTTAAATGGATGAATTTTAAATGACTTTTGTATGCTTGGTAGAATCTTTTAAACTCTTATCAACTTTGTACTGAGTCTATACAAATCTGTAGGACAAACATTTATAGCTTTTAGAGAAAGAGAGATTGTAGAAGAAGAAGGAAGGTTACTATTTCATTAGTTTTTGAGAGAAGCAGATTACAAGCTTTTATACACAAAGCTATAACCACCCTTAACTACCAACTGCTAGCTATTCCTAACAGCCTCTAACTACTAACTGCTACTAACTGTATGATGCAACAGAAAGAAAGGGAATGGAGCAGAGAACAGATGGTAACTGTGAGGTCAATTATCTTGACTTCCTGATATCCACCCGCAAGCTGGATTGTATAGATTGAGCAATCCAAGCTTGGAAATGTAGCTGTTGAATGATCCTGGGCAATGTGTTTTTGTAAAGGTGTCAGCTAACTGGTTTGTTGAGGCAACATGGAGGAGTTTGATGATGCCTTTACTTAGTTTCTCTCTGACCAGGTGGCAATCCAACTCAATGTGCTTGGTACGCTCATGGAACACTGGATTTTCAGCAATAGCAATTGCTGATTTACTATCACAATAAACAACTGCAGGAGTGTTGTGTGTTACTCCAAGTTCTTTGAGCAAATAGATTAGCCACTGGACCTCACAGGTAGTAGCTGCTAGTGCTCTATATTAAGCTTCTGAGGATGACTTAGAGATAGTAGGCTGTTTCTTTGACTTCCAAGCTATTAAGGCCTGGCCTAGAAACACACAAAATCCAGTAACAGATCTCCTTGTATCAACACAGGTTCCCCAATCTGAGTCTGAGAAAGCCTTTAGCTGTAGGTCAGAGGAAGAGGGAAAGAGCAAACCCTGTCCTGGGGCAGCTTTAATATACCTCAGAACCCTATGAGCAGCTTGCATATGTAACCTGGTAGGCTTATCAAGGAATTGAGATAACTGCTGAGTTGCAAAACTGATGTCTGGCCTGGTTATGGTAAGGTAGAGCAGCTTACCTACAATCCTTCTATACTGAGTGTTGTCATCAAGGGGTTCACCTTCAGTTTTACTCAACTTATGAGATGGAACAGTGGGACTGTAAACAGGTTTGGAATTTGTGAATCCTGTGTCATTAAGCAGCTCAATAGCATATTTTCTTTGGCAGACAAGAATCCCTTTCTGTTGTCTGGCCACTTCCAGACCCAAGAAGTACTTTAGGGGCCCTAGATCCTTTATCTTGAAGCTTGTGTTGAGCTGTTTCTTAACTTCTTGTATCCTTTCCAAATCAGCACTTGCAATTACTATGTCATCAACATACACAAGTAGAGCTACAAAGGAGGAACCTGCTCCTTCTGTGAATAAGGAGTTGTCAGGTATGGTCTGTTTGAACCCCAAGTTTTGTAGGACAATGCTTAGTTTAGTGTTCCATTGCCTACTGGCTTGCTTCAGTCCATATAAGGATTTGTTTAGCTTGCACACCTGACCTTCTTTACCTTTTGTGAACCCAAGGGGTAGTTGCATATAGACCTCCTCATCTAAGTCCCCATTCAGGAAAGCATTATTCACATCCATTTGATGCAAATGCCACCCTTTTGCTGCTGCCACTGCTAGTAGGGTCCTGATGGTTGTCATTTTAGCCACAGGACTGAATGTGTCAATATAGTCTATCCCAAGAGTTTGATTGTAGCCTTTAGCCACTAGTCTTGCCTTGTACCTGTCAATGGTGCCATCAGCTTTGTGTTTGATTTTATATACCCATTTGCAACTAATGGGCTTCTTGGAAGGAGGTAGACTGACCAATTCCCAAGTGTTATTCCCTTCAAGAGCTTTGAGTTCTTCTTCCATAGCCTGTACCCAACATTCATGCTGAACTGATTCTTTGTAGTTCCTTGGTTCAGCATGACTTGTGATGTTCATCACAAAGGATTGGAAGGATGGACCAAGACTGCTGTAGTCCATGACTTTGTCCATGTCATGAGGAGAAGTTTTTGTAGTAATGTTTTGACACACAAAATCCTGCAAATAGGCAGGAGCATGCCTTTGCCTTGTTGACTTCCTGTTGCCTTGTTGGACATGACTTTCTGGTTGGGGAGGCACCAAAGTTGGAATAGACTGATCAGTGTTCTCATTTAAGGATGTATTTGTCATCTCAACTGGATTATTATTCAAGACAGCTGGGGTTGAGTGTAATTGATTCTCAGACTGAGGCAAGGTGCATGCATCAGCCACCTCTATTGGATCACCACTCAGGGTAGGTAGTATGATTTGGGGCATTGTTTTCTGCTGATCATTTTGATGAAAGGGAAATATATTCTCATAGAAGATGACATCCCTAGATAAAATAACTGTTTTGGAAGTAAGATCAAGTAGTTTATAGCCTTTGGTTCCACTTGCATAACCAAGGAGCACACATTTCTTGGCTCTAGGATCTAGCTTTGATTTTTGACCTAGTGTTTTGGCATAGGACAAGCAACCAAACACTTTCAGATTCTAATATTGTGGGACTCTTTTGAGCAATATTTGGTAGGGGATTTGATTGTTTATAGCAGCTGAGGGGAGTCTGTTGATTATGTAGGCTGCATGAAGAATGCATTCTCCCCATAGACACTCAGGTGTGTTGGACTGAAACCTTAGTGCTCTGGCAGTGGACAGCAGGTGGCCATGCTTTCTCTCAACCCTGCTATTTTGCTGGGGTGTGTATGAACAAGAGGTCTGATGTATGATCCCCTTCTGACTATAGAGTTCCCTCATGTCAAACTCCTTTCCATTGTCTGATCTTATACACTTCACCCTGGCCTCAAACTGATTTTCTACCAGATTACAGAAGTTTGTAAGTATGCTTCTGACCTATGACTTTGCTTTCATCAAATATACCCATACTGCTCTGCTGTGATCATCTAGTATGGTGAGAAAGTAGTGGTGCCCATGTATTGTAGCCACTTTATAGGGTCCCCATATGTCAACATGCAACAAATCAAAGCAATTAGCAGCTATAGAAATACTGGATTGAAAAGACAATCTCTTTTGTTTAGCAAAATGACAACAGTCACAAGCCATTTCTTTATTGACCTGAATCTCAGGTTCTATACTCTTCAAGAGCTGAATTTTAGCATGAGAGGCATGCCCTAATCTAGAGTGCCACAAAATACACTTGCTAGAAATTGAAGCAGTGTTACAAACAACTGTAGGGACTATAGGAAAAACTAAGTGATACAGTCCATTTTGCAGCTCAGCTCTTCCAATCATTCTGCCATGGATAACATCCTGTATGATACATTGGTTAGTGTGTATTTCAATGGCACCTTTGGAATCCCTAATGAAGGATCCTATAGAGATCAGGTTATAATGGAAGCCAGGTACATATAATACATCATGTAAGATAAAGTTATTGGATAAGCATACTGTTCCAGTGCAGGCAATGGCAGCCTTCTGCCCATTTGGCAAATCAACATGAAGATTTTGAACTTTCTTTTGATTCTTTAATAGAATCAGATCAGACACAATGTGGTGAGTGGCACCACTGTCCACTATCCAATCAATTACACCATGTTTAACAGAATTGATTGAGGCTATACCTTCACTTTGCAGATCAGCAGCCATAGTGTTGATGGAGGCTTGTGGTGACTGATCAAGAGGTGAATTGCTGATGGACTTTTGCATCTACATAAACTCCATGAACTTCTTGAAGTCATTTTGATTGAATGACACATTCTCATCACTATTATGCTGATGTGCCACAGAAGCTCCCTGTACTTGATTCACAGATTGGCTTCTTGATTTTGGCTTCCAACCAGGTGGGTATCCATGCTTTTTATAGCATTTATCTTGAGTGTGACCTGTGTAGCCGCAGTATGTACACACAGGTTTCTTGTAAGGTGCTTGTGCCTTCTTATATCCTTGCTGGAAACCACCTTCACCCTTGGCTAAGAAGGCACTTCCACTGCTGTTGCTATTTTCACCAGCTTGACATAGCTGGTTTCCAAATCCAGTAGCCCCTATCTGGAATTGTCTTTCTTGCTGAGCAACCATTAAGTATGTTTCATTGACATCAGGTAAGAGTCTCATGAGCATGATCTGATTTCTTGCCCCTGTGTACTTCTCATGCAACCCCATTAGAAAGACGGACAGTTTGTCCTTCTCAGCTTGCTCATTCACTTGATCCAGTTTCTTTCCACAAGCACACTTAACAGAACAAGTGCAGTGCATTGGAGGTCTAAGAATGACCAATTCATCCCACAACAACTTTTGTTTAGTAAAGTACTCATTCAAAGAATCATCACCCTGTTTAGTTTGATATATCTCACACATGATTTCAGCAATCCGGAATAGATCTTGTTGGCTAAATCTCCTCTTCAGATCTTCCCAAATGCCATATGCAGTGTCTATCCATAGAACACTGCGTCCAATGGTTGGAGACAAGGAACGAACTAACCAAGTGCAGACAATATTATTACATCTTTTCCAGACATAATACTTCTCCAGATCGTCCTGAGAAGGCTTCTTGATAGCCCCATTAATGAAGGGTACTTTGTTCTTGCAGGATAGAGTCATAGTCATGGCTCTAGCCCACGCATGGTAATTTGATCCATCCAAAGGGAACGAAACGAGTTCCAAGCTTGGATTCTCGTTCACATGCAGATAGTAGGGATTAGACTGAGTTAAGGGTTCATAGACTACCTCATGTCTATCCATTCTGCTGACAGGTGTTGATGGTCGCAATGTCGAAGATCCTGCTGCGCTTCCAGTGTGATTCGCTGCGGAATTGGCTGGTGCAGTTTGTCCGTTGATTGGGGGCCAGGCTGTTGTCGAAGCCATCATCACACTCACTGCAATCTCTCACTTTGAGAGCTCTAATACCATTTTAGAGAAAGAGAGATTGTAGAAGAAGAAGGAAGGTTACTGTTTCATTAGTTTTTGAGAGAAGCAGATTACAAGCTTTTATACACAAAGCTATAACCACCCTTAACTACCAACTGCTAGCTATTCCTAACAGCCTCTAACTACTAACTGCTACTAACTGTATGATGCAACAGAAAGAAAGGGAATGGAGCAGAGAACAGATGGTAACTGTGAGGTCAATTATATTGACTTCCTGATAATAGCAACACCATCTTTTTTTTTCTCTTTTTCGCCCCTCCATATCTCTCTCCTACTTAATTAGCAACAAAATTTTGACAAAAAAATCTCACTATTTTTTTTTAAGACCATGAGGTGTCTTGAGCAGACCCTAACTATAGGAAAAACCTTTAAAGTCCGTGACAAAAAAAAAAAAATCTCACTATTAAAGTTGCTCTAAAGGTGAAATTCCTTATTTGATACTCTTTAATTGCTTGCTCCATATTACAAATCTCACTATTAAAATTGCTCTAAATGTGAAATTTTTTATCTGATACTTTTTAATTACTTGCTCCATATTACAGTAACATTCTCTTTTTTAGTACTATTAGCTCTGTTACAATATAATATCAAGTAATCTCCCATTTAAGAGAGCCACAATTGTGCTGCTTAACCACAAAGTTTTTCGCATTACCTTAACATTCTTAATTATAATTACTACTATTAGTTAACAAGTGTAATTTTCGGCATGTAGTCCCGGCGAATTAAATTCAATTCTGATATGTACGTGTATGTTGCAAGTGGCTAGCTAGGCGGCTGACCAAAAAGTTGCAATTGCAAGTGACATGAAAATTAAACAAATTGGACCCTCATACCCTACATATATTGTAGCTGGAAAAAGAGTGATAGGCTTCCATGTCACATCGCGATCGGTCCTTGCTTATCGTACCGGAGGCTTATAGATAGATACTAGTATATTCTTTGTCATTTTTATTTCAATTTTATTGGGTTCGAATCCAAATATCTTCATCATCTATCAATTTTGCATTCTCTGGCAAGCAATGCCTACAAGTTGATTATAATCTTTTTATTTTATTATTGTCTTTGGATGATGACCAAGAAACTTCAAAACTAGTATTTGAGAATGTGCGTTGAGTAAATTATACATTGTGATTTTAGCCAGCAAAGAGTATAATGAAGTAAATCAGTCTATGATGTTGACTTTAGGTTGCTATGGGAGAAAATTTTTTTTTTTCTTTTCATTTTTTTGTGATAAGAAAACATATAATTACTATTTGAGAGTATGTATTGAATTTTTTTTTTTTTACAAATTACAGAAGAGAAGTTAATCGCACTCGACCAGAAAGTTTAAGGTTGAAGAGAAATGATGAGTGTTCGTTTTACAATTACAAGGTAGCCAGTCGGCAGGTCCTGTAAACAATGCAAAAGTAATGCGAGAGTCATTTTACTGTCATAAAGTAAAAAATTCGAACCCCTTACAATGTGTCCCTCGAAGAGTATTTATATATTGGCGGCTAGCCTTAAGAAGGAAATGCAATAGTTTAGAAATTTAGACTAGGAAATTTTCCTAAATCAATCTTGGATTTTCTTCATAAAACGCGAGATCTTCTTTCTAAAATGCAAAAGAAAAAATTGAAACTAACTTAGTAACGGACCTTCCAAATATCTTTTAAACGCCCTTCTAAGGCCCTGTTTGGCAAATCTAGTTGAAAAGCTATAAGCTAGGAGCTGAAAGTTGAAAAGGAGCTGAAAACTGAAATGCTATAAGCTCGGAGTTGAAAACTGAAGAGCTGTTAAGCTAGTTGTTATGACTGAAAGTGTTTGGTAAAATTAGCTTTTTGATAAGCTGATAAATGTAAAAAGACTAAAAAGAACATCTTCATAAAATTTAAATTAGTTTATTTACATATTAAAATTTAACATTTTGTCTTTAAAAAAAATTAACATTTTGAAATAAAACTATTAGCATAATCATGATCTAGCATCTCATAATGAAGTAGCAATATTGTTGCAAATCTAATAATAATAATAATAATAATAATAATAATAATAATAATAATAATAATAATAATAATAATAATAATAATAATAATAATAATAATAATAATATTTGCGGTGAAAGGAGAAGCGAAAAGGATTTTAATTGGGAAGGGTAAATTATGTCATTTCTTTAAAATAATAAGGATAAAGATGGAAAAAAGTTAGGCAATTAGGAGCTTATTTTGAAACGCTACTTAAAGTAGTGTTCCAAAATAAGTTTTTAAAGTAATGTTCCAAAATAAGTTCTTATTTTAAGCTAGGATGCCCTGATTGATGGACTAGTCAACTACTCCACCCAACTGCCTAGCTGAGAACGCCGAGTGATTATCCATCCATCAATGAACTTGTCCAAAAGCTATGATCCTGGCCTATCATTTTGGTCAATTATTGTATATATATGTGCATCCATAAAGGCCACTTATTTTCTATTACTTTATCCGGTGGATTTTTTTTTTTTTTTTTTTTTTTTGAAATATCATAAAGAAATTTTAGACTAGTTAGTTACAATATCTCTAAAATGGACCACAAACATCACAAATTTAGAGACAATTATATTGTGGACTTATACACATTCATTTTTAATATATTTAAGGTTATTTTTAATTTATTACTATAGATTCATTTTATAAAAGCTTATTTTTAATGTATTAAAGGTTTTTTTTCTTTTAGTATATTATTTACAAAATAAATATTCAGTATATTAAAACTGAACATTTATCAGTAGTCCACTATGTAATGTAGATAAGGTATAGTTTCTTCTTCATCTTCTTCTTCTTTTTTAGTTTATTTATTTTGGATACAAATTAAAAGAGAAATAAACCTAAACAATTTATGAATCTTGCTAAGACAATACCAACAATATCAGCTAAAAGCAGAGGGTAAATTCTATCCAGATGAATCATATATAGTGACAAGAAACATTTGATGCATGTGGTTAAGGTCCAATCCAAATGATGGATTAAATTAACTCGGGTAGCTCAAATCACTTAACCCAATAATAATAGGAATAAATAAATGGATAATTATATGAATAATATAAGGGAAAATTAAAGATGAAGAATGTGTATCGTGGAGACAAGGTTTATATTAATAATAGTGCTGCAAGATGATTACAAATGAATGAATTGATTGAAGGATGTCCAAATCAAGACAATAATGAGCTAATTTATACTAAGGTTTCCTCCTAACCGTCCTCATGAGAATAGGGCGGGCGGCTGTATCTTCCTTGATCGCGTCCGTGCGTGTAGCACACGTACAAGGCCCAGGCTGCCCTAGGCTGAGGCCTCCCCTAGCCTGGGTCGTCCTCCAGGTCGCCCTTACTTTCCCTCGGGTCGGTTTGATCCGTGTCCGTCTCTAATATATCCATCACCAATTATTCTAATTAGTACAAGTATTAATTTCGTTGTCAATATGTCTAACAGAACAAATCCAATTATGGTGACGAAAAGATGATATTACTTCTAATAAATTCTTATTCTAGTGTTAAATTAGTAAAATTTTGGTTTTAGATTTTTTTTTCTCTTGAAAAAAGAGAGAGAATCAATAATAAAAGAACCTCCAAAAGGTGTTTAGCTAGTTGGAAGGTAAGAAAATGTGGATTTGAAGTACCAATCTTTACTCATAAACTACCACAAATAATCACACACACATAAAGGTTAATTTGGCAAGCAATAATTCAGCTAAGCCATCATTGTAGTAAAGCCTTAGACGCAATTGTATTTGTGGTAGCTTTCCTAGTCAATCTTTTCACCAATTACTAAGGTTTCTTGCTTGAAGCTAAGGAAAAAAAAAAATGTTGTCCAAATCAAATTGACCACAGATATATTATTGTATGCATTGATGAGGAAAATTGATGTTTGTATTAATATATACCAAATATTTGAAAAAAGATAAGATCAATGTTCATATATTTCTATGGACGTTTTAATATTTTGTTCGTTTGATATCGGGTAAAATAACTAAATCTAAAAGAAATAACACTCATGTTTCTATTTGATGAGTTAGAGAATTAAAATTGTCACAATCATACAAAATTAAACTTAATTAAACTTATGTTTTATTTGTAACTTTGTAAGATATCTGAGCTTTCACCTTGCAAATATTTGAGGGACTCTAAGAGTTATTTAAAATAGGTAATAGTAACATCATTAAGAATAACTTTTTCCGTGACGAGGGAAATTTATAATCACTATTTGAATGTGTGAATTGGGTAAATCTCCTTTTTATGTGTGCTTGTAAACCATCACACATGAGAGGTAAATTGCACTAGAAAGACTCTCTGTGACGATGGCGAACTCAACCAAAAAAATGACATTCTAGTACGGGAATCATGGTCTGCCCCACTCGAACACCTATTCCTATAGAAGAACTTTTTTCCTAAAAATGGACTAGTATTTTGAATATCTTCCTCCAAAAAAGTTGAATTCTCAATTCCAAGAGCCCCACACTCCGGCCCACGATAAAACATTTTGAAGGATGTAAATGGTAACTCAATTGCTCAGTATGTAGACAGGGTCAAATGCGTGCACACAAGAGATTTGTCAACTTTGGGCATAATTTCCACACGTACACTGTCGTTGCCGATATTCAAATCTTGATCTTTTCTCTCAAATACCACTTACTGGAGTGAGCTGAGTTAACCCCGTGCGAGGTAGTATTTTGAATAACTTACATTACAAAGTGTGTAATGCATCAATAACAACATAGAAGCATGGGTGGGACTCAAGATATTATTATTTGAGAAATAAAATTTAAAACCACAATTATTTCTCAACAAAGTGATAGATACAGATACCTGTCTCTATATGGGTTGAGTTATCAGCTGGCTTATCATGCGGCATTAGCAACTATGGTTAGTGATTGTTCTTCTAGAAGACTGGAAGAGTATCATGCATTTTGGTTGTCATTTTCTTATGAAAAAATCTATGAATATTCATTATCAACTGTCTTTGCTATTGTACAGAGATTCACATGTATGGATTATGGAGATTCCTTCCTAATCTCGTCCACACTTGGGAGAAGAAAATGACTTGATTCTCAAACGGTAATTACTATAATAGTGCCAGGAAATTATGGGAGTATAGGGCTATTTATGTCTATTCCGCATATAGGTGTCAAATTTGTTTTGAGGTCTACTACATAGACTTCCAAATTGTATTCCCTCATTTGTACTCCTTGAGGTGGCAAACTAGGATTGGTTATTTTCAACATGTGGGTCCACCGAAAAATGTCTACATCAAGAACATGTGAGAGGGATCGGAGTACAAGTTGGGAGTATAAAATGGGAGTACACCAAGTATTTTTCATTTGTTATTTTGTTATTTTGTTTTTTTATTTTTTTGTTTTTTTTTACTAGCTAGTTACAGTAGCTGGTTGCTGATAAAAAAATCTCACCTAAGATGCCGTCGTTTTTGAATTATTTCATTACACCATTTGACGCGATAAAAAGTTTTTTTCATTTAAACAAGATAATATATTAAACTTTCTTACTGTTCTATTATTATTATTAAACTACTACTATTATTATTATTATATTGACTCGGGCGGTCTGACTCAAATAACCCAATAATTAAATGATAAATAATAAGGGATAAAGAACAAGGGTAATGTAATGAAAAAGACAATGAATCACTAGTCATTGAGACAAAGTTTATATTAATGAATTGTGTTCAGCTATTACAATAGATTGGAATGATGATCCCCTAATAAGACAAAAAGGAGTGTTTTTATACTAGGTCGCGCCCCAACCGCTCCCGCAAGAAAAAGGCAGGTAGTTTGGACCTCTTTGACTGGGTCTAACGCCTCCCCTATGCACGCTACAACCGTCCATTAAGCCACAGAGGCCGAGCCCAAGAGCTTGGCCCTGGACCATCTCAAGGCACCGAGCTCCGAGCACGGCTTTGGACCTCCTCAAGGCGCCAAGCTCGGAGCTTCTCCTTGGACCTCCTCAAGGCGCCGAGCTCGGAGCTTCGCCTTGGACCTCCTCAAGGTGCTGAGCTCGGCGTGGGACCTCCGATGTGCCAAGCTCAAGACTCGGTCTTGGGCTCAAGTTTGGTCGGGTTCGCTCCACCGGGTTGATTTACTCCGGGTCCATTTATAATATATCCATTAATTATTATTCTGGTGATGAAGGAACCTCTCAGCTATTATATAAGAATTGAGTATGCATGAAGTAAATTTTGTTCATGTATAATAATTGACAACCCACATAGAAGAGACAAAACCTTACTAAAAACTCTTTATAATAGGTTCAACCGAGAAGGTGTTGACAAGAATCGAATTCATGAACTTTCAACGATCACCACATTTTTTTTTTTCATTTACTCTATCTATTTTGTAAGAATAATCATTTTACATTTCATCCCAATTATTACTTTGTCATATTTAGTCAACGACTCTACCTTTATCTTTGTTGCATTTGATTTTTTGAACAAACCCCTTTAAAAACAATCATAATCATCGTATTTTCAGTTTGGAACCATTTGTTCTCTCAAAAGTGTCGAAATGTTCAAATTGGTATGGTTATAAACAAAAATGTGACACATTTTAATTGTGTTTGTAATAGAGATTTATTCAGAAGGACCAAATATCATTAAAAAATAAAGTGCATTAATTATGAAAAATAATACGGAGACACTAACAGCACGTTTGGTTCACGGAATGAATTTTGAGGTAATAGGAATGCTATTCCATAAGGAATGTAATAGACAAGGAATAGAATAGGAATTGTATTCTATTGTTTGGTTAGCGGAAGGAATAGATTTAGGAATTATATTACAGTGTTTGGTTGATTTAAGGAATAGAAATGAAATATGTTTTAAAAGACATAAATACCCTTATAAAAATATGTGATGGTGGCGATGGTGATGGTGGTGGCGGTGGTGGTGGTGACGATGGTGGTGGCAGTGGTGGTGATGATGGTGGTGGTGGTGCTGGGGTGGTAGTGGTGGTGGTGGCAGTGGCAGTGATGGGGGCGACGGTGGTGGTGGTGACGGTGACGGTTGTGGCAGTGGTGGTGGGGGCGGCGACGGTTGTGGCGCTAGTGCTGCTGGGTGGTGGTTCTGGTGGCGGTGGTGGTGGTGGTGGTGGCGGCGACGGCGGCGATGGTGGTGGTGGTGCTGGGGTGGTAGTGGCAGTGGCAGTGGTGGGGGCGGCGGCGGTGGTGGGGGCGGCGACGGTTGTGGCGATGGTGGTGGTGGTGGCGGTGGCGGCGGCGGCGATGGTGGTAGTGGTGGTGGCGGTGGCAGCGGCGGCGGTGATGGTGGTGGTGGCGATGACGGTGGTGAAATAGGATAAATTTATATATAGGATAAAAAAATTAGGTTAAAGAAAGGGGTAAAAAAAGAAAATAGATTCTAAAATCTATTCCTGAGTGTTCAGTAATAGGCTAATACCAGGGGGCCCTAGTAATAGCTATTACCTTATTTGAGGTAATAGAAATGGTTACCAAACAAAGGAATAGGTCTATTACTGGGAATGCTATGCCATTCCCGACCTATTCCGTGAACCAAACGGGCCATAAATGTGACAAAAAAAAAAGCGAATAATTTTATGTTATATTAGTGACTTCTTAATGTTATTCAAAATTCATGTTAAATTTCATTAGTCAAATAGTGAATCTATTATTGAATCATGTATAGAGAAGATTTTTCAAAAGCCTGCTATTATTTTATCTACAAAGTTCAAACTTAAAATCACATATACACATTTAAAATTCTTTTCATTCAAATAAAAAGTTATTCCATTATATTAAAAACATGAATGAGAAAAGAGCACAATATGATGAAAGCTGTAGATAAGATTCCTTGTACGCACATGAAGAATAGGATATGACCAGTAGGTTGATTGTATATATGACTCGTGATTTACCTTTAAATGACTCTAGAGGTTGGATCCTATTGACTTAAGGATTAATCCGACAAAGTTTGAATCACTTAGGTTTTTATTTATTTATTTATTTTTAAGTTATTCCTTTATCTACTCTATCCTTAGTCCAATTAATCTCATTTTATTAAAAGAAAACAAAAAAATGAAAATAAAAATATGTTATAGCTTTTTTTTTTTTTTTTGGAGTACTACTGACTCTATTACGAAAAAAAAAAAAATTCTTATTGCTAATAAGTTGAAAAGATGAAAAGATGCAAAGAAAGTTAATAGTTTTTACCTTCCCAACAAAGAAATTGTCAAAGATAGTTTCTAAATAATAAGCCTCAATTAAGGTTATATTCTTGATTTATGTCCCTCTTTTTGTATGCAAATAAATGTGTACATTTTACTGTAAATGTTGTACATTTCAATGTTATTAGACAAAATTACCCTTACACCGTTATAACACCATTAGTTTTTAATTCTAACATTGATAACACATCATTATTACCATACACATATATCTATCATATTTTTTTCTATTTTTTAATTATCATTTTATTAAAATCATTATATTTTATTTTAATGCTTAATTATATTTTAATTAAATTTCTATGAATGATAAATTATATACGTGTGTGTACAAAATACATATATTATTTGTGTATATATAATTCAAATTATAATTTTTAATTATTTGTATTTATCAATGTTTTAATATTAGGCATGAATTTTCGCGCATCGCGTACAAAATGCTAGTTAAAAAAATAAGGGGCAAAGTCCATTATTCTAGCTCATGTGTTAGGTGAAGAAAAAAAATAGAAAACCCTTAAGTAAAAGAGACACAAATAGGGATGAAAATGGGTCGCATAAAAATCTGAAGCATCACAAAATTGGATAAAATGGTTTGAATATAAAATGCACTTTAATCACACAACATTTCTATCATTGATATGATATTAATAAATAAATTTTCTTTTTTTTTTTTATTTAAAAAAACTTTTAGTTAGATAAACTTCAAGTTTCTAGATTATTAATTTAAATACAATGATGCATAAGAGAAACTTTTAAACTACCTTGACTAAATAAATCATTATAAAAAAATCATAATAAAAAGTAAGTTTTCTTTTAAAATATTTAGTATCTGTTAAATAATTGGGGAAAACTGCCCTGTCCAATTAATTTCAGGTCAAATCTATATAATTTAAATTAATTTTTAAATTAATAACTTGATTTTAAATAATTTAATATTATATTTAAAATGAAAACTTTTGAGGATTAGCCTTAATAATTGTAGATATAATATATGCACACTTGATTAAAAAAATAAAATAAATAAAAAAAATAAAAAACTATTTGTGACACTAACAACACGTTTGGTTCACGGAAAGAATTTTGAGGTAATAGGAATACTATTCCATAAGGAATGGAATATGTAAGGAATAGAATATGAATTGTATTCTATTGTTTGGTTCGCGGAAGAATAGACTTTATGAATTATATTATAGTTTTTTGTTGGTTAAGGAATAGAAATGATATATGTTTTAAAATACATAAATACCCTTATAAAAATATGTGGTCGAGGTGGTGGTGGTGGTGGTGGCGGCGGTAGTGGCAATAGCGGTGGTGTTGGTGGTGCTAGTGGCGGTGGCGGCGGCAGCGGAGGTGATATATATATATATATATATATATATATATATATATATATATATATATATATATATATATATATATATATATATGGTGGTGGCGGCGGTAGTGGTAATAGCGGTGGTGTTGGTGGTGCTAGTGGCGGCGGCGGCGGCGGCGGAGGTGATATATATATATATATATATATATATATATATATACACACACACACACACAAAGAGGGTATTTTCGGTATTAGAGTACAAAAGCTATTTCCAAATACTTGGGAATAGCTAATACCAGGGAGTCCCCTAAGAATGGCTATTCCCCTGTAAAGAGAATAACTCATTTCTAAGAATGCTATTCTCAGCCATAAAAAGACAAATTAAACAAGAAAATAGGTCTATTTCTAAAAATGGTATTTCATTTCCGATCTATTCCATGAACCAAACACGCTATAAAAGGAATTCAAAAGCATTTGGAGGGGCAGGGTTCCTCTGCTCTAACCTCTTTAGTTCTGCCTTGTCCCCGACAGGACACCATTACAAAATAATAGTAGTAATAATATTGTTCCCACAAGTGACAATCATCATGACATCAAGAAAGGAATCAAAATGAAGGAGGAGACTTATATAACTTTTGAGCATAGTGCAACAATTTCAATGACTCGTGGGTTTTTAAAATATAAAATAGGTAGAGGTAATTTTTAATTTGATAGAAATTTTTTGTTCATAAACAGTTTTAAAGAAAAATCAATATTTTGGTCCCTCAATTGTTTCTCAATTGTCAATATAGTCCTTAGTTTTTAATTTTAATCAAGGAAAAATGGCACTTTTTCCCCCTGAGTTATATACCTATAGCATTTTTTCTCCCTAAGTTATTGAAGTGGCTATTTTTCCCCCTGAAATGTTAAATGGACATATTTATCCTTAAACTAAATATTTAATTTATTTTTTTCTCCAACAAATTATGACCATAATTTGGTTCAAACACTATAGCAACCAAACCGAAATATTCCAATTACAATGTAGAATCGAAATTCGATATTTAGAGTTTATTAAAATCATGAACCGGAACTGACGGTTCATGTTACGAAAAAAAATAAAATACATTTATTGTTGAATTTAGACTATTTTAAAATAAAAAATAAAATTTTAAAATAAAGACGGTTCAAAGCCGCGAATCAGATCCGGAACCGTCGGTTCACGGTTCAAGATTCAATTACTTTGATACATAATTTTAATAAATTGACATTTAAATATTGGGTTCTAGATCTGAATTATAACTGTAAACTATTAATTCGATTGCTTTAGTATCCGGTTCAATTCAAATCGAACCGTGGTCATCCCTACGTATACGCAATAATTTGTTGGAGTAGTAAAATAAATAAAATGTTTACTTTAAGGGTATAAATGTCAATTTAATATATCAGGGGGGAAAAAGAACCACTTTTATAATAATTGAGGGGGCTAATGTGCTTACCTAAATAATTGAGGGGGAAAAAGTGCTATAAGTATATAACTCAGGGGTAAAAAGTGCCATTTTCCATTTAATCAATTTAATCATCGAATTGTTTAAAATTTTCAATTAAACCCTTTAAGGGACAAAATTGATGAAATTTTAAAAATGTGAAAATCACCATTTTAGTCCATGAAAAGATTTAATTGATGAAATTTTAAACAATTCGAGGATCAAATTAGTTAAAATTAAAAAGTAGAGACTACATTGACAGTTGGGAAATAATTGAGAGACCAAAATGATGATTAACTCCACTTTTAAACAGGGTTGTAAAAATCGGTCTTGGCGTCCGCCTAGGCGTTAGGCGCCTCTAGACCGTGGCGATTTCCCCCCTAGGCAACCCGCCTAGGTTACCGGCCGCCTAGGCGTCCGCCTAGCGTCTAAGTTAGTCGAGTTAACTCGTCCATTTCGGTCGAGTTAACTCGATCGGCTCGGCCTATTTTTTTTATTATATATGTATGTGTGTGTGTGCGCGCGCGTGCATACATATATATAATATGACATATATATATATATATATATATATATATATATATATATATATATATATATATATATATATATATATATATATATATATATATACACACTCGTAGACTAGTTCGATACTTTGAATCTTTGGACGATTGAAGTATTTGAGTATTTCATATTTGAGTATTTTTAATTTTTAATATTGTTTTAATGTTTTTTTTTTTTTGAAAATCATTGTTTTGATGTTATGACTTATGAATTATCATTAATTCATTTATTTGGATGTGTTATTTGATTAAATGTTGAAAACAACCTCATTAAAATTGTCAAACTGCAAGTCTACCACTGTTTTTTTTTTTTTTGTTTTTGCGCTCGCCTAGCGCCGCCTAGACCGCCTAGACGCTGTTCTGGCGCCCGACTAGCGCCTACTGCAACCATGCTTTTAAATATGATCTCAATTGTCGAATTTACAAAAGGAAAATGTAAGCACTTACAATTATCACTCACAAACAGTTATTCTTAATGTGATGAAATATTAGACACTATTTTTTTTAATTTAAATTTTTTTAGTCTTTAATCATATGTGGTAGGATGTGGCTATTTGTGAGTGATAACAATAGGGGTCTGTAGCATGGTCTTTTACAAAATAGATAAGATTGATTGTCAATTTAATTAAAACTCTTGATGGTAAATACTCTAAAATCTGAATTAAATTGTCAAATTTACAAAGTAGAGGTAATTGATTTTAATTTAACTAAAGTAGTAATCAAGCTGAGTTGAGTTTGAATAGTCAAAACTGAAAGCTTGAGCTTGACTTGCATTTGAATAAGTTTTGATTTTTTTTAAAGTCGAGCTCAACTGGATCAACAGAAGTTCTAGATATTAGAGCTCATTTCAAATAGGGTTAATGAATATTTTTTTTCCTATTTTTTACCACAAAAAAATTACAAAAATAAGTATTGTATAACCAAATATCATTAAAAACTCAATATTACATCTTGTCTTGATAATAGTCACACCTCATTATTAATATATAAAAATAATAATAATGGTTGGATATGGATGAAAAATATTAATATATAAAAAAATGAAAATAAAATACATAACCAAAAACAAACACCACACAAACACACTAAATCTTGTTAATTGTTAAGGACAAATTCGAATCCATAGACCTTTTATAAGGTGCACGCATGCCTTATAAACTTGACTAACTCATATTTCATTCATCTTTATCTGTATTTTATACTTATATGTAAACATATATTATAAACATATACATATAATTACTAGGGCTATATATGGGGGTGGGGTGGGGGCAACTGCCCCCCTGTAGATTTTCCCCAGACCACAATCAAGTTAGTCAGACGATTGATTTATAATTATAAGGTTTCATGTTTGACTTACAGTGAGAGTTATCAAATTGCTCTTCTTGATTTGAGACAATTAACTATAGATAACCTAAACTGATTTCCCTGCTTGTGATCCTTTGTCCGTTAAAGTCACACATCAAATTGTTATCTTGGTAATTATAAAGTTTCAAATTTGACTCTAATGAAAGTGGTCTATTATATTGGCCTTCGATCTTCTAAATTGAGCTGGTTAACTATGGATAATTTAAATTAATTCACCTTCTTATAGTTCTTGAACAATTTACCTAATACATATCCGTAATAGTTTCAAATTTTCCTTCTGACCAAAAAAAAAAAAAAAAAAAATGCCCTTGATGAATGATGAACTACTTCTGGATCTTTGTCAGACATTGAGGAAGGATAGGTTAGGTTTGCAAAGACATTGACGATAGAAATACGTGTTTATTGTGTTTCAACTTGGAGGTCAAAAGTTTGAAACTTGTGTGTTACTCCAGCTTTAGACATCTCCTTTTTTTTTCTTAATTCTTTTGCACTGCGAGTTTGCCATCATCATCATTATCATCATCATCATCATCATCATCATCATCATCATCATCATCATCATCATCATCATCATCATCATTATTATTATTATTATTATTCGCGACTTGTCAATGTTGCCCCTGAATCACGTATTCATCAATTTAGTCCCCGAAAATAATTGTTTTTCGTCAAATCAGTCCCTATGGCCGTATTCCGTCAAGTCTCAGGCGAGAGCTCCGATTTGCCCTGGGCATTTTGGTCTTTTCACGCTTTCTTCTTCATTAACTTTGACCAAACTTTGCCGGAGAAGCTCAAGCTCGCCGGAGGGAGCTCCATCTCTTCCGCCGACGTCAGCTGCACCTCCGATGGCTTGCCTAATTAACACCTATGGTGTTATGAATCAAATCCAATGGTAAACAAGGAGAATTGGACGTCAGCTGCACCTCCGATGGCTTGCCTAATTAACACCTATGGTGTTATGAATCAAATCCAATGGTAAACAAGGAGAATTCTTCCATTCCTTAGCATGCAATTTGAGAATATCAGCAAACAACCCTTTTCTGTCGTATCTCTCCATCTTAGCTCTCTCTCTCGTTCCTCTCCTCCGACGGCGAGCGCCGACGATCCCCCGGCAGATCGCGGCGACAGGCGGCGGCAAGCTCCGTGTCTCTTCTCTCTCGGTAAAAGCTGAGCAACAACCAAACAAATCCCTATCTACCTCTCGTCTCTCCCTTCTTCTCTCGGCTAACTCACGTACGGCTTCAACAACATCCGACGGCGAGACAAGGTCCTTGGACCTACATCTCCCCTCCCTCTCTCTGGTGGAATCACGAAGAGGCGGAAGCAGCAGATCGGAGCAGCGACCTCCGCCCCTCTTTCTTTTCCAGCAAAGCAAATAGATCGGCTGCGGCGTGGCAAGCTTAGCTTCATTTTTCCGGCGACCCTTGCTCAAGAGATGGCGGCGGCGACCTCCCCTTTTCCCGGCGAGGCAAAGACGGCAGTGGTGGGTCCCTGGCCGTTGATCCCTCCCGGCGAAGCAGCAAACCGGCACCATGACTGGATGACTCGCCGGAGAGTGACGTTTGGGGTCAACAACTCATCATCAGAGGTGAAGCTGACGTCGGCGACGATGGAATGAAGAAGAAGGCGTGAAAAGACCAAAATGTCCAGGGCAAATTGGAGCTCTCGCCTGAGACTTGACGGAATACGGCCATAGGGACTGATTTGACGAAAAACAATTATTTTCGGGGACTAAATCGATGAATACGTGATTCAGGGGCAACATTGACAAGTCACGAATAAGTGAGGGACCAAATCGTTGATTCACCCTTCTTATTATTATTATTATTATTATTATTATTATTATTATTATTATTATTATTATTAATTATTATTATTATTATTATTATTATTATTATTATTATTATTATTATTATTATTATTATTATTATTATTATTATATTATTATTATTATTATTATTATTATTATTATTATTATTATTATTATTATTATTATTATTATTATTATTATTATTATTATTATTATTATTATTATTATTATTTTTTTTTTTTTTTTTTTATTATTTTTTTTATTATTTTTTATTATTTATTATTATTATTATTATTATTATTATTATTATTATTATTATTATTATTATTATTATTATTATTATTATTATTATTATTATTATTATTATTATTATTATTATTATTATTATTATTATTATTATTATTATTATTATTATTATTATTATTATTTATTATTATTATTATTATTATTATTATTATTATTATTATTATTATTATTATTATTATTATTATTATTATTATTATTTATTATTATTATTATTATTATTATTATTATTATTATTTTATTATTATTATTATTATTATTATTTATTATTATTATTATTATTATTATTATTATTATTATTATTATTATTATTATTATTATTATTATTATTATTATTATTATTATTATTATTATTATTATTATTATTATTATTATTATTATTATTATTATTATTATTATTATTATTATTATTATATTATTATTATTATTATTATTATTATTATTATTAATTATTATTATTATTATTATTATTATTATTATTATTATTATTATTATTATTATTATTATTATTATTAATTATTATTATTATTATTATTATTATTATTATTATTATTATTATTATTATTATTATTATTATTATTATTATTATTATTATTATTATTATTATTATTATTATTATTATTATTATTATTATTATTATTATTATTATTATTATTATTATTATTATTATTATTATTATTATTATTATTATTATTATTATTATTATTATTATTATTATTATTTATTATTATTATTATTATTATTATTATTATATTATTATTATTATTTTTTTATTATTATTATTTTATTATTATTATTATTATTATTATTATTATTATTATTATTATTATTATTATTATTATTATTATTATTATTATTATTATTATTATTATTATTATTATTATTATTATTTATTCTATAATATATTAATATGTCTTTTTTTTTTTTTTGGGGCAGACCAACATTTTACCACCTTATTATTATTATTATTATTATTATTATTATTAGAAAAAAATTACGATATTGATTTTAAAGATTGTGATTTTGGTAGGGCCTCATTTATTTACCAGAACGGGGCCACAAAAATCTAAAACCGACCCTGGTCGTAGATGTATATATAAATATCTTTAGATGCATTTGGTAAATAGTTGTTAACTGATTGGGTACGTTACTGAGTTTGATTAATTTATAGCATTAATTAATTGTATAAAAGTGTTTGGTAAATTAGCTATTAGCTGATAGTTGATTACATGCAAAATGACTTTCTCAAAAAGCTTATCGAACAAAATATTTGAGCAGCATTTTGAATTTTAACATTTTAGAACAATAAATTGTTACAAAAAGTTAATAATGATCAAATAAGTCAAAATTATCTATAAACTAACTATGTTGCCAAACATAGCCTTAGTTTTTTTGGGCTGTCCCCTTCAATTCATTGGAAAAAAAAAAAAAAAAAATCACCAATTTGATCAAATTGTTGTTGAAACTGATTGTTTGACTCTCTATCAATGAATCATAATGATCTGTCATATACTGGATTGGTTATTTTTTTTTGAAAACGTACTGGATTGGTTATTAAAGATTGCATAGATCAGATTTTATTCATAGGTGTATGCTTGTGTTTGTGTTCAACGTATTGGGAGACTAGTGAACCATGCATGTACCCCTTAGGGCAATCGCAATAATGATTTTTGGAGTGATTTTTGAAAAGGCAATGTTTATACGGAGGAGAGAGAGTAAATTTGATCTTTTGTGGAGGATCTTAGTTTTTGTCAAATCTGTGTCCCCGCCAGAAGAAAAAAAAGCAAAAATAAAAAAATAAAAATGCAAAGCTAGCTGCTGCACGTGGGCAAATTATATCGTGCACCAGAGCGCACAATGAAGCCAAAACGACGTCGTTTTGTACCTATTTTTTTTATAAAAAAAAAAAATCGTTTCCCGTTTCTGTCATTAACTTCTAAAAAAAAATGTTTCGAATGTACATAAATTCATATCAGAATATACATAAACTCATAACATAATACACATAACCGAACATAATACATAATACACATAAACTCTTAACAGAATACACATAAACTCTTAACAGAATACACATAAACTTTTAACATAATACACATAAACTCTTAAAAGAAAATACAAAAACTCTTAACATAATACACGTAAACTCTTAACAGAATACACATAAACTATTAACATAATATACATAAACTCATAACATAATACACATAAACGCTTAAAAGAATACACATAAACTCTTAACGTAAAAAATGAGGTCGTTTTGGACAAGGTACACAATGCATTGTGCGTCCTAGTGCACGATATAACGATTGCCTCACGTAAGCCACCGTTAATTGTTGGCTCATGAACAAGAACCTTCAGGTCTTTTTTTTTTTTTTTTTTTTTTTTGAATGCTATTAACTCAGTTCATAAATCATCTAGAATCGTATAGTAACAATTCAAATTACAGTTTTTGCTAACAATGAACCTTGAACTATCAATTTCAGATCATTGTGAACCAAACCGTGGTCAAGTCTAAATTATGAACTTCTTATTTTTTCACAAATTAAAAATATAAAAAGTCCCTCTTCAAAAAAAAAGTATAAAAAGTCCAACTATATTATTATTATTATACATTTTAATATTTTTTTTTCTTTCTAATTTCTTACTAAAATTCATGATAACATATTATCTTTTAGGCAAATATGAGCAAAACATTACCTTTTTTTTTTAATACTATTGACTCAATTACAATGAAATATATGTTCATATAACAAACTTTCTTAACTTATTGAAGTACAAAGAGTCAATACAACCTCCACTGAGACTCAAACCACAATCTCCTATAGGAGAGCAACTTGATGCCGCTAGACCACAAGGTCCTTCACAGCAAAACATTACTTATATTAAATGATTTTAAATAATTTAGGCAGAAAATCAATTACATTAAGCGATGTATAAAATCCTCACGACAAAGCATTTGATCCAAACGAAACTTAAAGGCAATAGGCAAATGAGATTACTTATCAGAGATCATTGATAATAACGTCATCAAATCAGTTCTAGGAAAAGCAAAATTTGAGGAATCAAAGATAAAGATAAGGATAGATATACAGGACAACCAAGATACAGTTGTATACATTTCGGAAACTTCTATGTTCCTTCTTTTATGGACAAGTTAAATTGCAAAGAAATTGAAACGTATTATTCTTAAAAACTCCAAAGTACATATCCTATTCATATTTCATAAGGTCTTATATAGTAATAATAAGTAAATTGTGATCAAGATGTATTTTAGTGAATTAAAGATCTAATTAAAGATGCTTATCAAATTGGTGCCCGCAAAAATTTCAATTCCAAATCATGTTACTAGTTGGAGTGGAAGAAAGAAATTTCATACAAAAATTGAACTCTAATTTCCCTCATGGCATTTGTTTAGTTAATCAGAAGTTTCACTTAAAACGTACTTTCATTGGTAGGATAGTTATTGAGGGGGCATTTGGTTCACGGAATTTTGGATTACTCCAGGTAATAGGATTACCTCCAAAAAGGTAATGTGTGCTTTTAGGAATGTAAGATTACCTTATGTGTTTGATTTGGATTGTGGAATATAATATTACCTTGTTTGGTTAAGGGTTATATTTTAAATTATATGAATCAATTTACAGTAATGTCCTCAATAATATATATATATATATATATATATATATATATATATATATATATATATATATATATATATAGGGTCGCGTTCAGGTGCGAATAGGTGTCCATGAGAGAAATGCAAACTAATCAGAGCGCGCCACGTGTCAGCATTCATTGATCAGGTGCACCTACTTTCGCCTGTAAGTGCATGTAGTTTTTGCCTGCATTCATTGATCGGGTTCACCTATTTTCACCTACAAGTGCACCTACTTCCGCCTGCAAGTGCATGTAAACATTCATGCACCTAGGTGCAACCACTTATAACTATAGATGCAACTACCTATAACTATAGGTGCAACTACTTGTAACTATAGGTGCACTTAGTATTGATGCTCAGTGTAAATTTTACTTGCACCTATAATACATTTTACATGCACTTGTATTACATTTTACTTGCACTTCGATATTCAATTATTTACGAAAATGCCACCGCATTTTTTTTTTTAAATCAGTGTTTCTCATCCATTAGATCTGGACACGTGAACGGATATCAGACATTCGCATATTCGCACTTGGGCGCTCCATTCGCAACAGAGTCCGTGAATACACTATTGGTGTGTTTCACTGTGGTGTGTTTTATTACACTATTGGTGTATGTTGTCAACACTGTTGGTGTATTCTGGAACCCGGCCGCTATAAATGGCCATTGTAATTACCATAACACCCCCACTTACCAAAATGCGGGAAAATCCTCAAACCCTCATAATTAGTCACTACCGTTAGATTAAACTAAATCAACGACACAGATACGACCACATTGCCACACCTAATGACATGACCACATATGAACGCTCTTCTGTATATATATAGGGAAGGGATCAGGTGCATTTGTTGCTTCCCGTGCGGATGTGCGGTGGATTAATGTGCGTGAGGTTTATACTCAATGTGCGTGAGATTTGTACTCAATGTGCCTGAGATTTGTACTTAATGTGCGTCATGTTAATATGCGTGAGTTTTGTACTTAATGTGCCTGAGTATTGTGTTTAATGTGCGTGAGTATTTCAGAATTACGAGCTCAGAAGGAAGCAGAACAGAAACTCACGCACATTAACGCCTAAGCTTCTTGTTACTTCTTCCTTCAATTTGGCCATGGATTCTGGATTATCAGCTACCTTCAGTGCAGTTGAATGTTTATATAAATGATGCACGCACAGT